>NC_134087.1:129137517-129737517 GCF_000715075.1 Nicotiana tabacum
TGGCATCTTTTGAAGACTGATCGGAAGGTCTTTCTTTGGACCGTAATGTGGGTTTTGGATAGGGCTAGAAAGAAAGGGTATTAAAGGCTCAAAAAATGCATTAATTTTGGGTTATTAATTACAACCTTCGGAATTAGATTTATTGACATCAAACACAACTTTTGCCCCAGTTTCTTGCTTGGGGATATTTTAAATTTTTTTTTCATTTTTCAAAACTATGACCGAGCCGTGAAGCGCCTACGTATCCTCTTTGAGGAATCAGGTCAAACGTAGTTTCCAATTCCTCTTCTCCATTTGACTTTATTTTTTCTTTTTTTTTCTTTTTATCAATTTTCTTTTCTTTTCTCTTTTCATTTCTCCTTTCTTTTTGTCGTTTTTTTCTTTCTCTCTTTTTTCTTTTATTCTTCTTTTCCATTTTGTTGTTTTCTTTTCTTTCTTTTCTCTTACCTGCCATGCTCGCATATTTTATTCGTTGCTACTAATTCCGAACGAGGGGTATGAAAGAAAATAAATAAGGCTCAAAAGGGGTAACGAAGGATAAAGTGTTTGGGTAGTAGAACAAAATGCCTTCGTCGTTCCAGTCTTCAAAGTATGCTAAGTGCAAACAACACAATTTAAATTTGTAGTCTCTTCTGATGGTGCTGGACTTTGACAATTATATTCAACGTTTTATTTTTCCTTTGTCATTTCTAAAGCACCGTTTGGCGACACTCTAACTCTCATTATCTTGAACAACCCTCATGCCAGTTTGGCGAATCTTGCTTTTAACGGTTTTCTTTGTGCTTAACTTGCCCCAGTTCCACATGACTCGAGCTCTGAATAATCTCAAACCGTCCTTATTTTCTTTAAATGGTCTGATCGCCTTTCCGGGGTTTTATGATTAACTTTAAAGATTAGGCCCAAATTGTGTGCGCATGTCATGTCCTTAGAATCGGCATTGAACAAAAATGATACAATGACTAAACAAAAAGATGACTGGGAATAATCAAAGACCGGATTTTGCATTAGACTACCGGCGAAATGGTTTGAATAAAAAAAAACAAAACAAAACAACCGGAATAAAATCCTAAACAACCTGGACAAAACTTAAACAAACTGATATGACAAAAGGAAAAGATAAGAAGGTTTGACACAGGACAAAATCCACATTGCAACCTTAATAATCCGGACAACAGAAATGACAACAAAATAAGCCACCAACTGCTTCTCTCTTGTTAACCAAGGAACGGAGCGTCCTCCCACTTTATCAAACTTGGCATCTTAGCCACTGAGCTTTGCATTAGTATTGTCAAGACCATTGCCAGCTTCAATATCATCAACCTCCGCCAATAAGTTCCCTGATAGGATTTGAGTGCTTCTGCTATCAGGCCTGATCCCCGCAGAGTGTGCATCAGGAGGTGCAAGTAAAGGATTCTGGGTGTCATTGTCCGGCTTACCACAAACCAACCACCTTAACTTATTTGCAAAACAAACAGGTTAGAATGGACTCAATCGGTCCTCATTATTGACAACATCTTTTCTTTTTCTTTTTTTTCTTTTTTTTTTCATTCTTTTTTTCTTTTCATTTTTTCATTTTTTTCATTTCGTTTTTTTTCATTCTTTTTTTCATTTCATTTTTTCATTTTTTTTCATTTCGTTTTTTTCATTCTTTATTTTCATTCTCTTTTTTCATTCTTTTTTTTGTTTCGGTCGAATCTTATGGAGATTGCCTACGTATCATGACCCCGCATGAATCAGACCTTGCGTAGTTCGTGCCAATGAAAGATAAACAATAATAAACACACATTTTTTGGAATTTCCAACTTTCAAATTAAAACAAACTTGATTGTAAAAGTTTAAAAACTAACTAACAGACTTTTGACAAGAGACAACAAACGGACTTGAAAATCAAAATCATTCGCATACTCTAATCAAAAATTACCAACTCAAAAACGAACGGCCAGTTCCTTTCCCCGTTTGCCAAATGCAACCAGACGGTTATTTTTTGCAAATGTGGCCCCTTCCAAATTTCATATAAATTTTGAGGCCGGAGAGGATTATTTTATGACACTTTACGAATTTGTCCATTCTTTTACGAAAATAACCTTTCGACAACTGAAAGATACTCTAAGGCTACTTCGGCAAGAACGGTTTAAGACGCGGCCGAAGCTGGCTCGGCTTATTTTATTTTTTCATTTTCTTTTTGACTAAACATCCAAACGGCATTCACCTGACCGTTTACTCTTTGTTTTTTTTTCAAATTATGATAAAACCTTGTGTTGCAAACACGGTCTTTCGACGTCTCGGGGACGAAGCCTTTTAAGGCTGTGTGGGTCAATTGGACCAAACTCCTAGACATGACCCAAAAGGTGGCTGTTTATGCAAAGTCAGCCTTCCGGCGTCCCTTTCGGGAACATTCGGCTATGTCTTGATAAAACAACGTCACCCGACTTCTTTATGACAAAAACTAAAATTTGACATGTATTTTTTGTTATTATTATTATTGTTCTTTTTTTTGGCTTTTTTAGCAAAAGGTGGGGTTGGACCCGATGAGGGTTGCCTACGTATCTCACATCCGGTGAGAATCAAACCCGCGTAGTTCGGGCAAATAAGCTATTTTTGAGAAGACCCTTTTCCATTTCTATTTTTTTATTATTATTCTTTTTCACAACAATCAAATAGACTATTATTTTTCATTCATAACAAACAAACAAATTAACGAAAAACATAAAACATTCCTTCTTTTTTGAGAAGGTGGGGTTGGACCCGATGAGGGTTGCCTACGTATCTCACATCCGGTGAGAATCAAACCCGCGTAGTTCGGTCAAATAAGAATAAGTAGGCAAATAATACTAAGCAGATGAACTAACTTTTTTTTTTTGAATTTTCGTTTAAAAGAACTACTTTAAAAGAAGTGAGGAAATATTATTTTTTGATTGATTTTCTTTTTTAAAAGCAAGACTAATATTTTTTGAATTTTCGTTTTTTTTTATTCTAAAGAAAAGAAGAAAATATTTTCGGAATTTTACCTTCAATATAAGAAATGCTTCTAAAATATTTTTTTTTTTGAATTTTGAATTTTCTAAAGAAGAATCAAAATATTTTCGGATTTTTTATTTATCTATTTTATCTTTTTGAATTTTGAACTTTCTTTTGAAATTTTTTTTTTGGATTATATATATACTTATTTTTGGAACAAATAATAAAATCACATTCAACGCCGGACTCTTTTTATTTTTATTTCTGGCATTTTCATAGACAAACACAGTAAAATAAAATAAAACATTTTTTTTTTATTTTTAAAAAAAAAACAGACTCTTTTCATTTTCATTTAATGGCAAAACAAACTATTTTCTTTAATATTTTAAAAAAAAACAGACAGAACAATGATGATTTTTTTTTATTTTTCCTTTGCTTTTAATATAACAAACTAACAAGACATTTTTTCATTTTCAAAATTTCGGCAGAGTTTCGACTCTACTCGGACTTCTATGCTGTTATTTTCTCCTTTTTTCACGATTTTCTTATATGTGGAAAATGATGAAAACTTACAAAATCTTTTTGAATTTTCATGCTTTGTTTTATTTGTATTTTTATTTTTTATATTTATTATTTCTTTAAAAAATGTGGCATGGGAGACATAATGATTTCCAAGACTTCTTGGATTCCGCAAATGCTCCCCATGCGCTTTTCCCGACATATGAAGCGTGGGGGACATATGGGAATTCCAAGACTTCTTGGATTCCACAAATGTTCCCCATGTGCTTTCCCAAAAAGCAAGCGTGGGGGACATAGGGAATTCCAAGGCTTCTTGGATTCCACAAATGTTCCCCATGCTTTGATTAAAATAACACCATGCTGGAAATGACCAAATGACCCATACGCCCTTGACTAAATACAACATGTAGCACATAGGATGCCGAAAGATTGTCTATTATTTTCAGGTTGCTTGTCCTAGACGGACCCAACCCCTATGTTGAGTCCCCTAAGTCAAATGCACATGATGCAAATAAACGTTCCTACTAAGGATCCGGCATGTGGCTTTGTTATACTAGGTTCAAAAAACCTGGGTCGGTGTTCTAGACAGTATACCCGAGCGGACAACTCGAGCTGAGGAAGGAGCTCCTTTCCGGGAACCAAAAGGCCAGCCGGCTTAGAAACTTTCCGAGCCTCTTTTATTCAGGGTATGACACTAACAGAATAGGGAGTCTCAACCAGTAAGCACATCCCCGGAGGTAAGAAGAGAAGGGTTTCGGCACAGTTTATATACAATTCAGATAATATCAAAGCGGTAAAAGACAACATTTAGTATGTTATGTCAAAACATGCAATATATATCGGATAATAAAGCCAAATATAACAATTATTCTAAGCTTGAATCCTTGAGCCCTGAACCAGTGGTTCTGGGTTTAATTTCCAGCAGCGGTTTTGTCATACTGGGTTTATAACCTGGGTATACGTTCTAGACTGTGTACCCGAGCGGACAACTCGAGCCGAGAGGGGCAGCGTACCGGGAATACAGAAGCTTCACCGGCTTAGCAACTTGTCCGAACCTCGTTCTAAATTGGGATTTGACACTATACAGAAAAGAAGTCGTACGAAGTACACCCTTCTTCATGATTCAGAAGACTCAGAAAGGATATGGGTTTCGGCACAGTTTATATACAGTTCAAATAATATTAAAGCGGTAAAAGCAGCATTTAACACATTAGGCTCAAACATGTAAAAATCAGATAATAGATAAAGCCAAATAATAACAATTATTTTAAGCTCGAATTCTTAACCCTGAACCAGTGGTTCTGGGTCAGTCCCCAGCAGAGTCGCCAGAGCTGTCACACCTCCTTTTTCCGCGCCCGGGGGGGCGCGAGGGGAGTTTTTTCCAATTAAAGGACAATCGAAACGGGATTGGTTTAATTATTTCAGAGTCGCCACTTGGGAGATTTAGGGTGTCCCAAGTCACCAATTTTAATCCCAAATCGAGGAAAAGAATGACTCCATATTACAGTCTGCGTACCAGAAATCCGGATAAGGAATTCTGTTAACCCGGGAGAAGGTGTTAGGCATTCCCGAGTTCCGTGGTTCTAGCACGGTCGCTCAACTGTTATATTCGGCTTGATTATATGATTTTATACAAGTGTGAACTTATGTGCAAATTTTATCTTTTAACCGCTTTATTATTATTGTTTTAAAAGAAATGTGAACATCGCTTGAAACATGTCTTTGGACTGCGTCACATGAAATGCACCCACAATCCGGAGACACATTTTATTCTGATGTTTTGGGATTTGGATTTGGGCCACATGAAATGCACACCCGAGTTTAGGGAGATAACATTATTAAAGGCGCGCCTAAAGCAACTAGCGCATTATTATTTTTTGGTAGGGCCGCGAAATTTGCTAAACGGCCCGTCCCAGAATCTAAGTGTTTAATACACATATTTTGTGAAGGCTTCGCAAGGTGTACATTTTTATTTGGCGAAGCTAGTCTCGTTTTTTATTTATTTATTTATTATTTTTTATTTATTTATATTTTTTTTAAAAGGATGCCATTTTTACGCCTTTAACAATACTAAACCTTAAGGCTTCTTTACAACTAAAACCCCATAACTTGTCAAAAAATTAATAAACTGAGTTTAGCGAATGAGTGTTTCGGGAGTAGTAACAACAAGTACTAATGTTAGTTTTGTCCGAACGAACTAAGCAAAGGACCACGAACAAATTAACGTCTAACTCGTGTCATAGAACAACTAGCCTAACTTAATTAAATGACATCAAATAAACAAGAATAACATAACATGAAAATGAACCAAAGTGCAAACAATGAAACATAGGCAGAAAATTTCCATACCAATTTTTATATTGCATCTCAAACATTCAACGTAAAATTTATTTATCTAATACATCGAGGTTTACTGACCTTTGCACCTCGACAAACTCAGAACGAAAAACACGATTCCGACGGAACTCAAGCCGGACCTCACTCGACGAGGAATAATGATGAAAACCCCGGAACAAACTCGACGAACCGTACCTCGACTCAACTTTTGGACTTTGGGCTGGAACTCGACTTCAACTCGACCTCACTGACGGACTGTTTGGTCGACGACTGTGGGATGGTGGCGTTTCGAAGTTTGTACGCGAGAGGGTGGCGATGAAAGGTTGCTGGGCTTCGAACGTTGGGGGGGTGCGACTGGAGGTGGAGAAATCTGTTTGTGGTGGTGTTAGGGTGGTGTTTGGGGAAGTGGTCGTGAGCAGTTGACGGAGTTGGAGGGGACGGGTGGTGTTGGGTGGTTTTTTGACGATGGTGGTAATGGAGGTTGCTAGCGGCGGACTGCTTGGAGGTTGACGACGGGTGAGTAGGGGTTGTTTGGTTCAGACGGTGGTCGACGAGGGGAGTGCGACGGGCTGTTTGGGCAGTGACGTTTGGTGGTGATGTTGAGCTGGTTTTTGGACGTGAGGGCGACTGGTTTGGTGGTTTTGCTGGACGGGGAGTGTGACGAAGCTTGGTGGTCAGTGGTCGACGATGGCGGAGCTCGCAACGGCAACAATGGCGGATTCAAGGAGGAGGAAGGCGATGGTTTGTTGGAGGTGGGTCACGACGCGGGGAAGTAGGGTTTGGTCGTGGGTTTTTTTGGACAGTAGGGTTCCTGTTTCTTCTTCATGTGAAGAAGATGATGAAACAGTACATTTTTCAAAAATCTTCCAAAGTCCTCTCCCTTCTGTTGGCTTTTTTTGTCCGTGTTTTGTAACACAATGCCCATAAAAATGAGCCCCACGCGTTGTGGGGTTCAAGGCATATGTCCCCCACGCGTGGTGGGGTTCCCCACGTGTCCTGGACACGGTTTATTATGGGCTAGGTCCGAAAATTAGGCCTAAAACAGGGTAATTTGAACCCGAATATTATTCTTTTGCCCGGACCCGAGAAATAGGAACACGTTGCTTAACTAGTCCTATGTAAGCAAAATAACTACCAAAAATAAGACTAGTATTTAAACAAAACTATATCTTTTTAAATATTTTTCAAGGTTTAAAATAGCTACAAAATATTAATAAAACTATTTTTTGTAATTTTCGTTTTTAAATATTAAGATAAAATATGAGGTAATATTTTTGTATTTTTCAAAGTTAAAAATGACTATAAAACCTTAATAGAACTATATTTTTTGTTATTTTCGAAATTATATAAAGTACAAAAATAAAGTGCAATTTTTGTATTTTTCAAGTTTATGAGAGATACATAAACTAAAATTTATATATATATATTTTTTGAAATTTTTCTTTTTGCAACGAAATAAAGTAAAAATAGTTAAAATAGCTATACTAGACCCAATTTCACATATTCACGCTAAAAATGTGAAAATCCTCGGGGAGGGTCAAAAATCACGTGCTTACAGCTGCCCCTCTTTGACTGGAAACACGAAGAGTTTTCCGACAAAGAACGACTAGACGTGTTTTTGACCCGACCATTACTTGGACGGACTACACTTAAGGAAAGGGAGGGAATGTGACCGAGCCCTGGTATCTGAGCTGCCTACATATCCTTGGTTATACAGGAATCAGGCCACGTGTAGTTCGGGAATGAGAGAGATGGTAGAGTGTACCGAGGTGAAGAGCCGATCGAGGTGCCGTTCCGTTGAGGTTCCGGTCTGCGGTCCTGTCATTACAACAAAAGTGAAAACTGAAAAAGACTACCTAAGCCTATCAGCTACTAGTTACAAGGATTCCTATCTCTTAAGTCTTCTGAAACTTGGTCTTGAGTCTTGAATGGTGCTTCATACAGACTTTGGATTTGAACCTTGATACTTGCTAGTTGTAGGCGCTAGTTCTTGAGCAGATCACATCTGTTCTCCACTTCCGTGCTTTGGATTCATTCATTTTTCTTTTTTTTTTTTGTGTTTTTGTGACTAGCTCTTGTTGACCCTCTCAGACTGTTGACTCGCATTCTTGGGGCGAGCTTCTTGTTGCTTCTATCTTGGATTGAGTGCTGGGGATTTTTGTTGTAGCCTTCTGCCTTCCAATGGGTTACGGCTTGACTTTGAACAATCCCGCTGTTCTACAGGCGGACCCCTAACTTCTTCAATCTTTGACATATAACAATCTTCTGCTCTACAGGCAGGCCCCTGACAATCAAAACAAACAAAACAAACAAAATTTCCTAACCCAGTTTGCACTGGGAAGGTTTGTGAGTCGTTAGCAAAATCGTAGCACACTGATACTACTGATGCAGTGCTGAGAGTGAACTAAACACTAGATTAGGATGTATTCCCTTGTTATACAGGTGGGCGCCTAACTTCAATGCTTGAAATGTAAGGACTGAAATGTATTCCTCTGTTCTATGGGCGGGCTCCCAACTTCAACACTTGTAATGAAAAAGACTGAAATGTATTCCTCTCGTTATACAGGTGGGCGCCTGGATTTAGGAAAATGACTCTTTTTTCAAAATGTTTTTTTTAGCATCTTAGGAGAAAGATTCATCGGACTAAGATTTTGATCCTAGGAGAAGGTTCGTCAGACTAGGTCTCTATCTTAGGAGAAAAATTCGTCAGACTAAGATTTTGATCCTAGGAGAAGGTTCATCAGACTAGGTCATTTTTTGGCATCTTAGGAGAAAGATTCATCAGACTAAGATTTTGATCCTAGGAGAAGGTTCATCAGACTAGGTCATTTTTTTTTGGCATCTTAGGAGAAAGATTCATCAGACTAAGATTTTGATCCTAGGAGAAGGTTCATCAGACTAGGTCATTTTTTTTGGCATCTTAGGAGAAAGATTCATCAGACTAAGATTTTGATCCTAGGAGAAGGTTCGTCAGACTAGGTCTCTATCTTAGGAGAAAAATTCGTCAGACTAAGATTTGGATCCTAGGAGAAGGTTCATCAGACTAGGTCTTTTCTTTTTGGTATCTTAGGAGAAAGATTCATCAGACTAAGATTTTGATCCTAGGAGAAAGTTCATCAGACTAGGTCATTTTTTGTTTTTGGTTATCTTAGGAGAAAGATTCATCAGACTAAGATTTGGATCCTAGGAGAAGGTTCGTCAGACTAGGTCTCTATCTTAGGAGAAAAATTCATCAGACTAAGATTTTGATCCTAGGAGAAGGTTCGTCAGACTAGGTCTCTATCTTAGGAGAAAAATTCATCAGACTAAGATTTTGATCCTAGGAGAAGGTTCGTCAGACTAGGTCATTTTTTGGTTATCTTAGGAGAAAGATTCATCAGACTAAGATTTTGATCCTAGGAGAAGGTTCATCAGACTAGGTCATTTTTGTTTTTTGGTTATCTTAGGAGAAAGATTCATCAGACTAAGATTTGGATCCTAGGAGAAGGTTCGTCAGACTAGGTCATTTTTGGTTATCTTAGGAGAAAGATTCATCAGACTAAGATTTTGATCCTAGGAGAAGGTTCGTCAGACTAGGTCTCTATCTTAGGAGAAAAATTCGTCAGACTAAGATTTTGATCCTAGGAGAAGGTTCGTTAGACTAGGTCTCTATCTTTAGGAGAAAAATTCGTCAGACTAAGATTTTGATCCTAGGAGAAGGTTCATCAGACTAGGTCATTTTTGTTTTTTGGTTATCTTAGGAGAAAGATTCATCAGACTAAGATTTGGATCCTAGGAGAAGGTTCGACAGACTAGGTCATTTTTGGTTATCTTAGGAGAAAGATTCATCAGACTAAGATTTTGATCCTAGGAGAAGGTTCGTCAGACTAGGTCTCTATCTTAGGAGAAAAATTCGTCAGATTAAGATTTTGATCCTAGGAGAAGGTTCATCAGACTAGGTCATTTTTTTCCTTTTTTTTTCTTCAAAAACAACTTAGGAGGAAATGCATCTCCTATGGGTAAAACTTAACTTTGAGGAAGTGCGTCTCCTTTGGGTACAATAAACTTAGGAAGTGCGTCTCCTATGGGTACAATAAACTTAGGAAGTGCGTCTCCTATTGGTACAATAAACTTAGGAAGTGCGTCTCCTATGGGTACAATAAACTTTAGGAAGTGCGTCTCCTATTGGTAGAACTGAACTTAGGAAGTGCGTCTCCTATGGTAAAACTGAACTTAGGAAGTGCGTCTCCTATGGTAAAACTGAACTTAGGAGGAAATGCATCTCCTATGGGTGAAACTTGAAACAAACCTAGGAGGAAATGCATCTCCTATGGGTAAAACTAAAACTTAGGAGGAAATGCATCTCCTATGGGTAAAGACGTGGAATGTATGCCTCTATTATCTGGGCGGGCTCCCAATTTCAACACTTGAAATAAAAGACTGAATGTATGCCTCTGTTATCTGGGCGGGCTCCCAATTTCAACACTTAAAATAAAAGACTGAATGTATGCCTCTATTATCTGGGCGGGCTCCCAACTTCGACACTTGAAAAAATAAAAAGACTGAATTTATGCCTCTGTTATCTGGGCGGGCTCCCAATTTCAACACTTAAAATAAAAGACTGAATGTATGCCTCTATTATCTGGGCGGGCTCCCAACTTCAACACTTAAAAGTAAAGACTGAAACCAACATATCCTATTTGAGGGCGGATGAACCCAACATATCCTATTTGAGGGCGGATGAACCCAACATATCCTATTTGAGGGCGGATGAACCCGACATATCCTATTTGAGGGCGGATGAACCCGACATATCCTATTTGAGGGCGGATGAACCCAACAGATCCTATTTGAGGGCGGATGAACCCGACATATCCTATTTGAGGGCGGATGAACCCGACATATCCTATTTGAGGGCGGATGAACCCGACATATCCTATTTGAGGGCGGATGAACCCGACATATCCTATTTGAGGGCGGATGAACCCGACATATCCTATTTGAGGGCGGATGAACCCGACATATCCTATTTGAGGGCGGATGAACCCGACATATCCTATTTGAGGGCGGATGAACCCGACATATCCTATTTGAGGGCGGATGAACCCGACATATCCTATTTGAGGGCGGATGAACCCAACAGATCCTATTTGAGGGCGGATGAACCCAACAGATCCTATTTGAGGGCGGATGAACCCGACATATCCTATTTGAGGGCGGATGAACCCAAAATATGAGCTAATATTTTTGTATTTTTCAAAGTTAAAAATGACTATAAAACCTTAATAGAACTATATTTTTTGTTATTTTCGAAATTATATAAAGTACAAAAATAAAGTGCATTTTTTGTATTTTTGAAGTTTATGAGAGATACATAAACTAAAATTTATATATATATATTTTTTGAAATTTTTCTTTTTGCAACGAAATAAAGTAAAAATAGTTAAAATAGCTATACTAGACCCAATTTCACATATTCACGCTAAAAATGTGAAAATCCTCGGGGAGGGTCAAAAATCACGTGCTTACAATGCGAACTTTTTGTCGTAAATGGGACTTCTGCCAGCCTTGTTTTGTTCGCAATTTGAGAGGGTTTACAATTGCAAACCTTGGGTCGCAAATGCGACATTTGCGACCTGTTAAGTGAGACTTTTGATGGGATTTTCATCCATTTCTCAGTTTTCTCAAACCCTAAACCTCCATGGGTGATTTTTCAAAGACCCAAACTTCTCCAAATTGTTGGGTAAGTGTATCTAATCAATTTTCAACTATATTTTGTGATTATATCTTAGATTTAACATCAAATTCATGAGAACCTAAAGGAAAATTTGGGGAAAGTTGTGAAATCTTTCAAAAATGTAAAATGATGATTTGAATGACCAAATGGTATAGAAATTAGATAATTTTTGTGTGGGTGAACTCGTAGAAGAATGGGTGTTCGATTTTTTTGTAAATTTTATCGGGTTTCGAGGTGCGGTCCAGGGGAGTTGACTTTTTGCAAATTGTATAAGAATCATAGTTTTGTTAATTAAAATTGTTTTCTCTTGCATTGTTTGATATATTCAAGTCATTTTTGGCTAGATTGAGCCGAGAGTTGATGAATTGGTAAAGGAAAAGCTAAATTGAGTATTGAATTGGCCTGATTGAGGTAAGTATCTTGCCTAACCTTGTGTGGGGGACTTCCCCTTAGGATTTGAGTCTTTTATGCTAATTGTAGTCCGTAGATGCGAGATGACAAGTGTGTGCTCGGACTTATTTGTGGAAAATTTGCCTCTAGGGTTCTTAGGTCCTTATTTTCATTATGTGAAACGTATCCCATTATGATCGGGTTTCCTAATTGCTTAAATTGCCTCTATATGCTCCATATGATGTTGTTAGCTTTACTTTAATTCTTACGTGTTACTTGACCCTTAATCACCTTAATTGAAGTGATTGCCTTCCTTATTATTTTCATACTTCTTGATTGTGAGTTTCTCTATGACTTCGCGCAATATGTTACACGTGCAATTGTTGTAGTTATCGGTGTAGTTATCATGTGTTTATTATGTCTTGTTGTTATGTTGAGGTTATCGTGCTTCTTGGTTTTTCCGTAATCCTTATTATGTACTATTCCTGCTTAAATTGACGATTATTCATGTTGAACAAGACTTATGACATTCCCCTGGTAATTGTCCATTGTTGAGTATTGACTCAAGTTGAGATCTATATTGCGAAGCTAACTACTGAAACAAGATTTGTTATTGTTGATTCCCTTGCCGGGACAAGATTGGTTATTGTTGATTCCCTTTTCGGGATGTTATTGTTTCTATTGTTGATTCCCTTGCCGAGATGTTATTGTTTCTATTGTTGATTCCCTTGCTGGGATGTTATTGTTTTCTATTATTGATTTCCTGGCCATGATATTGTTGTTTCTATTGTTTGGATGAGGAAGAGTGTAAAGCACGAAGGGTGATGTCCTGCATGATATTGTGAGGAAGAGTGTAAATCACGAAGGGTCATGCCATGCATGATATTGTGAGTGAGTGTTAATGCACGAAAGGTGATGTCATGCCGATATTGTGAGTCTAAAAGCACGAAGGGTGATGACGTGCCACATTATTGAGAGTAAAAGCATGAAGGGTGATGTCGTGCCACATTATTGAGAGTAAAAGCACGAAGCGTGATGGTCATGCATGATATTGTGGGAGAGAGAGTTAAAGCACGAAAGGTGATGTCGTGCACATTTCTATTTATGCATATTGTGAGGAAGAGTGATAAAGCACGAAGGGTGATACCGTGCACTTTTTGTTTGTTGTGATTATTTGTGGTTATCAATTCAAGTGTTTTAGTGGTTTAGATTCCTTTACTACTGTGATCCTTGTGATGGACCCCATAGTATTTTCAATACTTCGCCGTATTTATATACATTTTTTAATACTTCAAATTTCAATAATTGTTTCATTTTTAATTCAATTAGTTACTCAGTTAAATTTCCTTAAATATTTTGAGGTTGTATTTTACTTAAAAAGGAATTTCTGCTAAGTTAATTTCTTAAATCCCATGTTAAAGGTAATAAGTCATTCGATGTTGTATTTTAATTGAAAATGGTACTTTCTTTATTCAAATGATTTCTAAAAATAATTTCATCTTTTCTTGCTGAGTTCCTCATTAGCTTAGAATCTATAGTCTACTTTATTTTATGTAAAATACACTCCTTAAACATCTTAATTGCATTGGTTATGGACCCTATGTATTGAGTAACATAAGAATATTGTTGTGCAAAGAGAGATAGAAATATGTGGGCACAAGGTGTCGGGTATGCTAAAAGTTGTTAATTGAGGTTATGATATGAGACATTGAGTTTGAGATAGTTGGAATTGTGCATAAGAACGATATGATTTATTGAGATGACATCACCTTCCTTGTTTCAGTACATTTTTACTTGTCTGTGTTCCAGCTATGGTGGTGTTAATTTATTTGGTTATCTTTCATTTCCATCCGTGTTTATCTTTATTATTTCTACTGATTGTAGTTTGTTCTTTCCCTGCTGTTGACATTACTTTGTCACTGTTAGGTTGATAGTCTATTATCAAATCATGTTCAATTTATTTGACCAGTAAGTGTCTAGACTGTTCCTCGTCACTACCCCTCTGAGGTTAGTCTTGATACTTACTAGGCACTGTCGTGGTGTGTCATACTACACTTCTGCACTTTTTTGTGTACAGATCCAGGTATTCGATCGGTAGTAGCTGTGCGGGTCGTTGCGGTGGAGACCCAAGGTAAACCTGCTACAGCGTTCACAGGTCTCGGAGTCACCTTCATTTGTACTTATTTCCATCTGTTCCTTTGTTTCGGAACAATGATGTATTTATTTTGTATTACTATTCTTAGAAAGGCTTATGACTTGTACCACCAGTTTTGGGAGTTGTATTTTGTTAAGAATTATTTAATTTAAAGTTAGCAAATGTAAATTTTATCCCGGTTAATGTTAGGCTTACCTAGTTTAGAGACTAGGTGCTATCACGACTCCTTTTGAGGGATTTTGGGTCGTGACAAGTTGGTATCATAGCTCTAGGTTCGTAGGTGCTATGAGTCATAAGCAGGTTTAGTAGAGTCTTGCGTATCGGTACGTAGACATCTGTACTTATCTTCGAGAGGCTACAAAACTGTTAGTAAATTCCACTTCTTTCATTTCTTGTCGTGCGATATTAGTTCAGCTCGGAGTATATGACTTATGTCCCTTTACATCCACTCGTGTATAATATTACACTCTCAGTGTCATGAGCAGCTTCACTCCAGGTGTAATGACTTGTACGCATGGTCGGAATTGAATTCCGTGGAATTCAGAGTTGATTTGGAAAGAGAATTCTCATTTCGGAAGCTTTAAGTTGAAAGAATTGACTAAGATTGGATTTTAGAGTAAACGACCTAGGAATCGGGATTTAAAGGTTCCAGTAG
The DNA here is from genome assembly GCF_000715075.1 of Nicotiana tabacum. Taxonomy (NCBI): domain Eukaryota; kingdom Viridiplantae; phylum Streptophyta; class Magnoliopsida; order Solanales; family Solanaceae; genus Nicotiana; species Nicotiana tabacum. Next base: position 129,152,248 of record NC_134087.1, read on the forward strand.
GTTCATATGATGATTTCAAACTTGGGCTTATGCCTGGATTGGGTTTTGGATGACCCGAGAGCGTTTTGGTGACTATTGTGGAAGTTAGCATTATGGAAGAAATTTCATAAGTTTGGGTTGAAGTGTATTTCAGCGTTACTGATGTTCGTTTGGGATTCCAAGTCTGGGAATAGCTCTATATGGTGATTCTGGTATTAGGAGCGCGATCGGTAGTGAATTCGGAGGTCCGTAGGTCATTTTGGAGTCAATTGTCTAAAGATAGAAATTTGAAGGTTTTTCGGAAGTTTGACCGAAATTTGACTTTTTGATATCGGGGTCAAAATCTAATTCTGAAAGTTGTAGTAGGTCTGTAATGTCGAATATGACTTGTGTACAAAATTTGAAGTCAATCGGACGTGATTTGATAGGATTAAATGTCGAAAGTAGAAGTTTGAAATTCTAAAGTTCATAAAGCTTGGATTGGATGTCGATTCGTGATTTTAGAATTGTTTGATATGATTTCAGGCCTCGAGAAAGTCCGTAATATGTTTTGGGACTGGTTGGTATGATTGGTTGGGGTCCCGAGGCCTCGGGTGGATTCTGGGTTGTTAACGGATCGAATTAGAACTTGAAGGATGAGCTAAAGGGGTCTTGTTGCTGGTGCAACCGCTTCTGCGGAGGGTTCACCGCAGAAGCGGCCCCACAGAAGTGAGGAAGGGAACCGCAGAAGCGGTTAGAAGTGAAAGAGTAAGAGGCCGCCGGTGCGAAGGAATTCCCGCACTTGTGTGATCGCAGGTACGGTCAGTGCGGCGCAGAAGCGGGCTGGGGCAGCTGGAGGAGGACTGCAGAAGCGGTATTGGAACCGCACCTGCGGAACTGCAGAAGCGGTCAAGAGACCACAGGTGCGGAAAGTGCTGGAAGCAGTGGGTTGTTTTAAAAGTCAGGATTTGGCCATTTTCTTCCATCTTTCTCCTGGCTTAGGCAATTCTTGGAAGGTCTCAAGAGGGGTTTTTCATCATCAACGACAAGATAAGCTATCCCCACCTATCTTGAGTTAAATACGTTGATTATGTACGGATTTGAGCATAAAATTGGTTGAATTTTGGGTAGGAAATTGAGAGTAAATTATATATTTGAGTTCTCGAGGTTGTGGGTAAACTTATTCTTCGAAAAAATTTGGAATCCGGGCACGTGGGCCCGAGGGCGTATTGGTCAACTTTTCGATCGGTGTTAGGAATTGTTATAAATTGGATCATTAGGGGTAACTGAGCATATATTAATGGATTTGAATTATTATTGGCTAGATTTGGAGCTTTGTATGTCGATTCAAGTCTTCGGAAGGATGAGGAATGTCGATTATGGCTCTTCGGAGCGAGGTGAGTCTCCTTTCTAACCTTGTAAGAGGGAATTGTCCCCATAGGTGAAATAAGTGATTATGTGTTCTTATTTGTGAGGGCTACGTACGCACGAGGTGACGAGAGTCCGTGCGTAGCTACTAATATATGTAAGTCCGGGTAGTCTAGGACCCAAAAGCATGCTATACTTGGAATATCTGTAATCTTATTGACAGTTGAATTTCTTAAATCCTATCGAACTGGTACATGATTTTCCAAAAGGATTGAACTTCATTTTCTTAAATCGTTAAAAGAGAATTGGCTTTTATTTGGATAAATGTTCCCCGATAAAGTCTTAATTGGCTGTTTGAGCATGTATTTCTATGTGTACCTGCGTCGCATGTATCATTTGTGCAGGATGATTGTTTATTTAAATATGACTGTGTCGCATGTAGGATTAGCGAGCGGGGTAATAGATGCATCTATGGTTCGCGTCGTTCGACCCTCGGCAGTGAACATTTTACATTTATGTTGGATCGAGCCGTACGTCCTCGGCATGATTTACGCATGCTTGTATTGCTTGCCTTGAGAGTTATTGATATTGATATTTGCTCTCCCCGACTTGAGATAATTGTTAATTAATGGATTATAAATTCGGAGACTTTTAATAAAAAAGGAACTCTTACCTGTTTCGTGACTTATTTGAATTTACTGTTGTTCGTAATAAATCCGTTATTCATTTCTTTAATAATATTACTGTTAGACTACTAGCAAGTGTCGAAGTCGACCTCTCGTCTCTACTTCTTAAAGATTAAATGGGATACTCATTGGGTACACGTTGTTTTCGTACTCAAACTACACTTGCTGTGCATTTTTGTTGCACAGGTTCATATGTGGCTAGTGGCTTAGTGGCATAGCGGCATGATTGATATGGAGACTTGGGTGAGCTGCAATTATCGAGACAACCCACAGCTAGCAGAGTCTCCTTCAGAGTATTGTACTTTATTTTTATTTTTGTCCACTTGTATTCCGGACAGTTACTATATTTTACGTCATTCCCTAGTAAATGCTCATGCCCTTGTGACACCGGGTTCTGGGATGATTATGGGGTATCTTGTATTAACTGCTTAACATTCATATTCGATTTGAAATAGTTATCTTTTATTGGTAAAATTGAAGGAAAATCATAGTTTTCAAAATTATTAAAAAGAGAATTTAATTAAGTATTTTGGTTGGCTTGCCTGACAGCGGTGTCCGGCACCATCACGATCCTTAGTGAATTTTAGGTCATGACAACATGGCATCAGAGCACTAGGTTCCCTTAGGTCTCACAAGTCATGAGCAAGTCTAGTACGGAGACATCTTTACTTATTTTCGGGAAGCTACACGGCAGTTAGGAGTACTTCCCTTCTTAATTCCTCATCATGCGATTTGATTCCTTGAGGTTTATGCCCTTGTTTCTTTCCTACTCAATCTTACGTGACGCGAACCGGTTGTTATAAATCGAGAATTGAAGAATTGTAATGGTACTACCTATGTGGAGCGGGGTGTTTCTCCCTGCGGGGTTGTTTGAGCTATTATCGTCACCTTGTGGAAGGATATTCTATTGCTTCAACTCAGTAGTGGTACTTTTGAGAGCTTTGAGGCTAGGCACAAGTTGCCATGATTCTTATGAACGTTTGTTCCGTGGTAATTATATGATGTTAGGATGTTTGCCTATATGTCAGGGTAGTGAATGACTTGAAGAGAGGTTTACTCAGTGCATAATCTAGAGATTCGGTATTTTATTCCCGATAGGGGAAAGAAAATCGTGCTGAGAATGTTCAGGTTTGGGTTGATGGGGTAACGGAACTTGGTATTTGCGAGCGTGGTGGAGTTTTCTTCTATGATGAGTTGTCGTTGTCCTTATTGAAGGTACTAAGTTCGCCAGTGTTATGATATTCTACGATTCTCCCTTAGGGCAGGATATTGTAAGATAGTATTGGAAAAGTGACGATTAAATATCGCAGCGTGCAGTGGTTCAGGGTTTAATTTGTATTTCTAATGTTGACAGCTCAAGAACTATGATCTTCGGAAAAGGTTTAAAGTTAGTAGCGATTGGTGGGTTCAAGTGTTACGAAGATAGATTTTATTTAAGGCAATAACCGAGCACCAAAGGATGATGAAGGACGTGTGGGAAGTGTCATGCGATGGTTAAACTTCTAGAAGACCAGGTGCAAGAAGTGGAGGTCGAGTAGTTACTTAAAGAAGTGAGTCTACCCAAAGTGGGAGAGTGGTAGAGCAGTATGTGGATTCAGTGGCTGGGTCTACGGACTTGATTTGAAATATCATCTATTATATGGTGGGAGATTTGATATAACAGAAAGGAGTTGCTTGATATGAAGGAGGTTACTACATAACTTTGAATTGGAGGATATTGTTGCACATTTAGTTGATGTCCAGGAGGGGTGAATGGACTTGTGCAGCTAGTAAATGAGCACGGGCTCAGGTGGGTCATCTTCTGTGAGCATATCAACGGCCGCGTGGTTGGCGAAGCCTCTGCGAAGAATCCTACTAGCTATCTGGTGAAGGGGTCGGACATGTGAACATGGTTAACGATTCAAAGTATTCATAAATGGTGTTATAGAAAGATTTCAAGAACTCCGCGGGATGGTTTTGCTAGATCTATGTCAATATGAGATAAAGAATACTGGTGAATTCTAGAGATTGTGTATCAATGGCTTCAAGCTAAGTGAGAGAGTCCCACCGCCTATGATTGGGTTGCATGGTTAACTACTTGTGAGATTTCTAGTCATTAGCATATTGATGGGTTATTTCAGCTACGGGAAAGGAACGTAAGTGGTAATTCGATCAAAGGAATTGTTAAATGTATGTTATGGTTGTCCTTATTGGCTCATGTTCCTTGGGGAAGGATTCAGGAATTATGCCTTGTATAGATGCGGTTTCAAGGGAAGTGATTCTGCCGGGTGCTTCGCCGAGAGGGTATTTATGTGAAAGAAGATTCATAGAGTTGATTATATTTGGGGCCAAGTCAGAACGGGTGGCTCTCAACAATGGTCCTAGTGGATTCAAAGGGTAAAGCGTGGTGCCTAATGATTTCGAGCCTATAGGTACGATTAAGAATCAAGCTTGTGTAGCAGCTTATGAGAAGAGGCCAGAATGTTCTATGATGTTTTACTTGCAGCGTAGCATTTGGGAGGTACGAAATGGTTCGTAGGATTTGAGATAGCCTGGTCTCGTGATTCAAGGTCACTCGGGATGAGTGCGGATAGAGTGTGTTATGTGTTGAATATAGTTATTGTTATTTCTAAGGCAATCAAGGATAAATTGGGAGAAGATAGATTGGTTAGCCATAGTTGAATTGGCATATTGGTGGTAATGATCAGTTCCTTCAGCGTAATCAAGTTATGCGAATGATTTGTGACGGTATGTGGGAGGCTTGTCGGCCATTGTAATTGATGTTATTCAAAAGTATTCTATTGTTATGGCTTGTTATGTGTAGGCGGATCACAGAAGGGCTATGGTGACTTAGACCACTACTTAGAGATTTGCATATTTTACGTTACGAGAATTCACCTATGTGTTGCTATGGTTCTCCGAAGTGAGTTAAGTGAAAGGTCTTTATATGATGAAGTGGTAATCTATTAGTGGTTCCGGAGTTATGACGAAAATCATGTTCTATCGTATATTAGCATGATGGGTGCAGTGAGTGGTATGGAATTTGAATTGAGGATCAAGGTTTCAGTTCGGTGTTGACAAGGTTGTCACGAGCTCAGATGAGTAGGAAAGGAGTTTCGATGTTTAAAGTAAGTGGGTATTGCCCTCAGTGTCACCTAAGATCGGTGTTTTGTGCAAAAAGGTTTTGCATCTTGGTCAAGGATTCTTGATCGCTTTTCAGCGTTAGTGCGGCCGGTGGTTTGGATGTACAGACCTGTTATGTGTCATGGAAGGTTGTGAGAGCATTCCCCACGGGAAGGTTGTATAAGGGTGGCATGCAGTCACTTGATAGATTGAGGAGTTAAACTAAGTATAAATATTGTGGTGATGATGTTAAAAATGAGAATTGATGCCTGGATGGCACTCGGTCTATTGGGTTGTGGACTGTGGAGGATTACTCCGGTTATGATGGTTGTTCCTGTGTGTTATGAGAAAAGGGGAGTTATTATGGGCCTTTGAAAGGTTATTAATTTAGTTCAGTGCGATCAGAATCAGCTCGAGGTCTATGGATGGCTTTAAATGTGAATATGGGATCTATATCAGGCCAGACATGTTCGTTTCAGCAATGCGCTCCTTGTGGAGGAGTGGTCGGGGTGTTATCTCGCTGTCAGCTATGTCATGTAATGATGTTTTGCTCCATGTGAGTCGTGAGATGGCTTGGTGAATCTCTTATGTGTTGAGGTTCTGCGTAGAGATGATGTTATATGAGTAGAATGGCTCTGGAGATTCAGATCGTATATCGCACCTCAGTTATGCTTGAGTTTGTAGCTTATAACGCTATATGTCTCCCTAGGGATGGTATTATGCACTTGACATGCTAGTGACTGACATTCGGTATTTTGATGTAATGAAAAATCTAGCTCGGTGTGTATCTCCTTATGTGAGTTTATGTGTGGATCGGGTGGCACGCCGCCATGGATATGTTTTTCGGATCGGGTTGCGCGCCGCAACAGTGTGATGTTGAGTACAGTTCCCCGTATCTGTTTTTATGTGTTTTGTTTCCTATTTTTTCTAAGGAAAGCTCATGTTAGATGTGTGCCCGCATCGCATGTATGATTTGCGAGCGGGGTGTCTGTTCAATTATGTTGATTGCGTCGCATGAATGATTCGCGAGCGGGGTAATTGGGTTTCCTTTTCAGAATTTGTTTCCTTTGTGTATCATGTTCGAATTGGTAGCCTATTGGCACATTGTGATGGCATATGAGACATTTCTTATCATGTCTGGGGTGGCTTATTGCCTGAGCAGTTCGTACGAGGTGAGACGAGAATGTTAGATTTAGGATCAGTGCAATCTGATTATATGAAGTATATTAAGGAGATAAGACCATTATTTGGTTCAAAATGAGGTGATGGTTCTTGTCAGGAATATAGGCCTAATGATTTGTTGGTTCGGTAGTTGTTTATGAATTTCTACACATCTCTTCCGTCGTGGTAGTATTGTAAGAGTTAGAGCAAGACCTATGTATGTCATGAGGTGCAATGGGAGCATCAAATTCGTGGAATTTCGACTAATTTTACCAGAGAATATTATTGTGGTCCTGTGAGTAAAGTGGTACAAGGTGTGAATTTAGCTAAGGTATGCAGTCATGTTTTGGTGCTACGTATAGCTATTGATACGGTGAGTGTATGTTGGAACAGTCCTGACAGAGAATTTCGGATATTGGAATTGGGCTCTAAGGCTTATTTGCTTAAGTGAAAAAAGATATCTTCATATTGATCAAGCTAGGGTGCTCAGCTGAGTTGTGGTAGAATGGGTAGATGCTCGAGGTGTTAAACAGTGATTTCGGACAACTCCAGCACAGTTTTTAGCACGTTTAAGGACGAATGTATGTTTAAGTGGGAGAGAATGTAACGATCCGACCGGTCGTTTTGAGCTCTAACACGTCGTTCAGCAGTTTGGGGCCATGAGCAGCTTCACTTCAGGTATTATGACTTGTACGCATGGTCGGAATTGAATTCTGGGGAATTCGGAGTTGATTTGGAAAGGGAATTATCATTTCGGAAGCTTTAAATTGAAAGAATTGACTAAGATTTGATTTTAGAGTATATGACCTCGGAATAGAGATATGAAGGTTCCAGTAGGTTCATATGATGATTTCAGACTTGGGCTTATGCCTAGATTGTGTTTGTGATGACCCGGGAGTGTTTTGGCGCCTATTGTGGAAGTTAGCATTTTGGAAGAAATATCATAAGTTTGGGTTGAAGTGCATTTCAGCATTATCGATGTCTGTTTGGGATTCCGAGTCTAGGTATAGCTTCGTATGGTGATTCTGGTATTAGGAGCACTATCGGAAGTGAATTCGGAGGTCCGTAGGTCATTTTGGAGTCAATTGGCTAAAGATAGAAATTTGAAGGTTTTTGGGAAGTTTGACTGAGAGTTGACTTTTTGATATCGGGGTCGGAATCTGATTGCGAAAGTTGGAGTAGGTTTTCGTAATGTCGAATATGACTTGTGTACAAAATTTGAAGTCAATCGGACGTGATTTGATAGGATTAAACGTGGAAAGTAGAAGTTTGAAATTCTAAAGTTCATAAAGCTTGGATTGGAGGTCGTTCGTGGTTTTAGCATTGTTTGATATGATTTGAGGCCTCGAGCAAGTCCGTAATGTATTTTGGGACTGGTTGGTATGATTGGTTTGGGTCCTTGGGGCCTCGGGTGGATTCCGGGTGGTTAATGGATCGAATTGGAACTTGAAGGATGAGCTGAAGGAGTTTGGTTGCTAGTGTAACCGCTTCTGCGGAGGGTTCACCGTAGAAGCGGCCTCGCATAAGCGAGGAAGGGAACCGCAGAAGCGGTTAAAAGTGAAAGAGTCAGAGGCCACATGTGTGAAGGAATTCCCGCAACGGCGTGAACGCAAATACGGTCGGTGCGACGCAAAAGTGGGCTGGGGCAGCTGGAGGAGGACCGCAGAAGAGGTATTGGAACCGCACCTGCGGAACTGCAGAAGCGGTGAAGAGACCGCAGGTGCGGAAAGTGCTGGAGGCAGTGGGTTGTTTTAAAAGTCGGGATTTGGCCATTTTCTTTAATCTTTCTCTTGGCTTGGTCGATTCTTGGAAGGTTTCAAGAGGGGGTTTTCATCATCAACGACAAGGTAAGCTATCCCTACCTATCTTGAGTTAAATACATTGATTATGTACGGATTTGAGCATGAAATTGGTAGAAATTTGAGGTTTTGGTGAAAAGATCTAGAAATTGTATTTTTCGATTTTGGCTGAGATTTTAGGTAGGAAATTGAGAGTAAATTATATATTGAGTTCGCGAGGTTGTGGGTAAACTCATTCTTTGAAAATTTTCGGAATCCGGGCACGTGGGCCCGAGGGCGTATTGGTCAACTTTTTGATAGGGGTTAGGAATTGTTATAAATTGGATCATTAGGGGTAACTAAGCATATATTAATGGATTTGTATTATTATTGGCTAGCTTTGGAGCTTTGTACTTCAATTCAAGTCTTCGGAAGGACGAGGAATGCCGATTATGGATCTTCGGAGCGAAGTGAGTCTCCTTTCTAACCTTGTATGAGGGAATTGTCCCCATAGATAAAATAATTGATTATGTGTTCCTATTTATAGGGACTATGTATGCACTAGGTGACGAGAGTCCGTGCGTAACTACTAATATGTGTAAGTCCGGGTAGTCTAGGACCCAAAAGCATGCTATACTTGGAATATCTGTAATATTATTGACAGTTGAATTTCTTAAATCCTATCGAACTGGTTCATGAATTTCCAAAAGGATTGAACTTCATTTTCTTAAATCGTTAAAAGAGAATTGGCTTTTATTTGGATAAATGTTCCCCGATAAAGTCTTAATCGGCTGTTTGAGCATGTATTTCTATGTGTACATGCATCGCATGTATGATTCGCGAGCAGGATGATTGTTTATTTAAATTTGACCGCGTCACATGTATGATTCGCGAGCGGGGTAATAGATGCATCTATGGTTTGCGTCGTTCGACCCTCAGGCAGTGCACATTTTACATTTATGTTAGATCGGGTCGTACGACCTCGGCATGAATTGTGCATGCTTGTATTGCTTGCCTTGAGAGATATTGATATTGATATTTTCTCTCCCCGACCTGAGATAATTGTTAATTAATGGATTAAGAATCCGGAGACTTTTAATAAAAATGAACTCGTACATGTTTCATGACTTATTTGAATTTACTATTTTTCTTAATAAATTCATGATTTATCGCGTTTATAATATTACTATTGTACTACTAGCAAGTGTCGAAGTCGACTTCTCGTCTCTACTTCTTCGAGATTAGACGGGATACTCATTGGGTACACGCTGTTTTCGTACTCATACTACACTTGTTGTACATTTTTGTTGCACAGGTTCATATGTGTCTAGTGGCTTAGTGGCATAGCGGCATGGTTGATATGGAGACTTGGGCAAGCTGCATTTATCGAGATGACCCGCAGCCAGCAGAGTCTCCTTCAGAGTATTGTACTGTATTTTTATTTCTGTCCACTTGTATTCTAGACAGTTATTGTATTTTACGCCATTCCCTAGTAAATGCTCATGCACTTGTGACACCAGGTTCTGGGATGATTATGGGGTATCTTGTATTAACTGCTTAACATTCATATTCGATTTGAAACGATTATCTTTTACTGGTAAAATTGAAGGAAAATCATCGTTTTCAAAATTATTAAAACGAGAATTTAATTAAGTATTTTTTGTTGGCTTGCCTGACAGCGGTATCTGATGCCATCACGACCCTTAGTGGATTTTGGGTCGTGACATCAGGAAGGCTCAGACATTTTCTCAACGTGTCGTCCAGACTGGAGATACAGAGGTATTGAGAGACTATTCAGTTATTTATATGGAGGCGCAATGGAAGTGTGGTAGGTATTGATTGAGGATAGTTGGCGGTATTTGAGTACCTTGTGATTTGTATTATACGAACTGTGAAGGTTAGCTCTGCGGATCATCATATGTTGTTTTCTATGGCTTCGCGCCAAGTGGAGGAGTCCATCAGCGACATTCAGATTGCATAGTCAGATTTACATCAGTTTTGGCCTGAGGTATATATATGTGTGGTGTTGGTAGGTTCCCAAAATTTGTATATGAATAAGGTCTGAGATCTTGCACGGGACGATGTTGGGAATTTGAATGGGATTATTGCATATTGACTATCCGAAGAAATGAGTCAGCTCTGTGGTGTTGGGTCAGCATAACGATGAAGTGATTGGTCCTTTGACTAGGAATTCTCTACTAGCATTTGTGCCAACATTCTTGGATTGGACGGTTTGTGTGACTCGATTGAGTTGGGGAGGTGCAGTTCTGATTGCTTAGTTGCATGCAGGCAAATCTCGGAGGAATCTTGATGGTTTGGGCAACGACTTGAGTCAGCTGGCTGCTATGGGCATAAGGAATATGTGGTATATTGTAACTTTCTCCTGAATAGGTATCAGAAATTAATAGAGTGTTGACCATTTTGGCTATCATATGTGAAGGGTGTGCATTTTTGGAAAGGAGCTTGAGTTTCGGTTTGCGGGTGCATGGCTGGTAGCATGGTGATTACTGGGTTTTGAGACTTTCGAGGTTCATGTTTTGTTATGAGTTAAGAAACTTTATATGGGTGCTTCAGTAGAATAATAGGGTGTGAGTCATATATCAGCCATTTGATTTGCGTAGTTCAGTTGGGTATGAAAATTTTGGTATTCCGGAGGTTTGGGGCTAGATGCCTTCATATGTGGACTAATTCCTGTCTGCATACTTTGAAGAAATGTTGAGAATGGGGTAATTAATAGCATACAATAATAATAAGTTGTTATGGATCTTTTGAAGCATATTTATCTAATTGGGAAGAATCAGGATTTGGTTGGGACTATTTGGAAGATCAGTGAGAATATGTATTTTGTATCAACTTAAGTTTGTGTGCTCTTGTGAGATTGTCATTTTGGTTATGTTTTCAGGCAAAATAGACATTTTTTGTGCCTCTAGCCTATGTTATGTTAGGCTATCTTATGTTGTGGTGAGCTTGAGGTTGTACGATTATTCCCCACGCATGTTGTAATTCTATTCAGGCCTTATGGTGATGCGGGTGAGATAGCCCTCGTGATTTTGATTTGCTCATTGCACCTTATATGTGCTTGCTTCTCTTCTATTTTATTACTTCTATTCATTGTTCCTACAATTTTACGTGTGCACTTTGTTGTGCTTGATATCAACATTCATGTGAGTAGTGAACCTGAGCATTTTGGCTCGATGAGCATTTGGGATCGGGCTACACGCCGCAGCAAATGTTATGTGGGATTATAGTTGATATTAGTATTCATATGTTCAGTAAACCCGAGCCTTTTGGCTTAATGAGTATTTGGGAGCGGGCTGCATGCCGCAGCGGATGTTATGTGGGATACCCTTTCCTTGTGTTTATTTGGTTTTTTGTCTTCCCTCTGTGGGACGAGTTGATGAAAAACCTATACTTTGTTGTCACCCATGTTGTACTTGTTAGATAATTCTTCTACTTTGTTTTCCTTTATTTGTGCTGCATAATTGAGTTATTGATGATTTGGTATACGAATTGTGTAGTGTAAGAATCTGTGTGGTTCCGTGATGAGTTGTTTGTTGGATTGCTTGTATTGGCTGAGATGAGGTTCTTAGACCTGAGATTAGTGCTATGGTATTGGGGGTGAGGAGTGTTTGGAAGTATGAGGGTATTTCTGCTAAGATTTGGGTGATGGCCCTTGGCGGGCGAGAGAGCTTCTTGACTTGTTGTCTTCATGGGCAGCTATGAGTTCCCGTAGGTTTCTTTATCATGAACAGCGATGTTATATAAACAGCTATGGTGGTCAAAGGTTATTCCTTCGGCCATTTGAGTTGCATGGAGTAGCGTGTGATTATATTCTGGATTAGAATTTTGCTCGATTCGACTTGTTAAGGCTCATACAGTGTGATGACGTGGAATTCGGATCCGATGATGAATTTCAGATGTTGAGGTTTGGGTTATGTTCTAAGGTTATGAGCTCATGTAGTGGTTCAATGGCCTTGGAACGACAAGTTCGAGGATGAACGTATGTTTAAGTGGAGGAGGATGTAAAGACCCAACTGGTCATTTTCAGCGATTGCGTCCGGTTCGGCAGTTTAAGGTCACAAGTAGCTTCATATTATGTGTATCGTCTTGCGTGCACAGTCCGGGTGTGAGATCGGAAAGCTTTTATGTGAAAATATGAAAAAAATAGTAATTTCTAGAGTAAAAATTTGGTTTTAGTTGGCTTTGGTCAACATTTTTGGTAAACGGACCCGGATCTATGTTTCGACGATCTCGAGAGGTCTGCAGTAAATTATGGGACTTGGGTGTAAGCCTGGAATTGAATTCCGAGGTCACTAGCCTTAGAAAATAATTTTTGAAGAAAATTGTTGTGCTAGTTTTTAAATGAAATAAAGAAATGAATTAGTGTTTGAACTCATTGGTATCGGGCCCGTATTTTGGTTCCGGAGCCCGGTACAAGTGTTTTTATGATATTTAAGTCTTATCTGTGAAATTTGGCGAGAATCGAAATTGATTTGACGTGATTTGGACGTCCGGTTGAAAAGTTAGAAAATCATGAGTTTTGAGGTTAAATTCATAGTTTTTGATGTTATTTTGATGATTTGATCGTGCGAGCAAGTCCGTATGATGTTTTTAAACTTTCGTGTATGTTTGGTTTGGAGCCCCGAGAGCTTGGGTGAGTTTTGGATAGGTTTTAGGCTATGTTATGTTTGTTTTTGGATGCTTCATCCTCGTTTCTTCAAGAAAAAATGATACTACATTGAGAGAATGAGATCCAAATTCAGTTTCTATTGAACCATTAGATCTGTATCGAAATTACGGAGCCATAGGAAAAAGAATCATCGAATTTGGACATCGTATGACGAAGGTATGCTCATTTTCGTGTCGGGAAAAATTGCTGGTTTCTGGTGTGGTCGTAAATGCGAACCTTTTCATCGCAATTGCGATGCCCAGTTCGCAAATGCGACTTCTTCCAGTCCTACTTTGTTCGCAATTTGCGAGGGTTCGCAAATGCGACATCTGAGACCTGTTAAGTGAGATTTTTGACGGGATTTTCATCCATTTCTCAATTTTCTCAAACCCTAAACCTCCATGGGCGATTTTTCAAAAACCCAAACTTCTTCAAATCATTGGGTAAGTGTCTCTAATTAGTTTCCAACTATATTTTATGATTATATCTTAGATTAAACATCAAATTCATGAGAATCTATAGGAAAATTTAGGAAAAATTGTGAAATCATTCAATAATGTAAAATGATGATTTGAATGACCAAATGGTATCGAAATTAGATAATTTTTGTATGGGTGAACTCGTAGCGGAATGGGTGTTCGAGTTTTTGTAAATTTTTTCGGGTTCCGAGGAGCGGGCCCGGGGGGTTGACTTTTGTTGACTTTTTGCAAATTGTATAAGAATCATAGTTTTTTAATTGAAATTGTTTTCTCTTGCATTGTTTGATATATTCAAGTCATTTTTGGCTAGATTGAGCCGAGAGTTGATGAATTGGTAAAGGAAAAGCTAAATTGAGTATTGAATTGGCCTGATTGAGGTAAGTATCTTATCTAACCTTGTGGGGGGGACTTCCCCTTAGGATTTGAGTCTTCTATGCTAATTGTAGTCCGTGGATGCGAGGTGACGAGTGTGTGCTCGGACTTATTTATGGAAAATTTGCCTCTGGTGTTCTTATGTTCATTATGTGGAAAGTATCCCATTATGACTGGGTTTCTAATTGCTTAAATTGCCTATATATGCTCTATATGATGTTGTTAGCTTTTTTCTAATTCTTACGTGTTACTTGACCCTTAATTGTCTTAATTGAGGTGATTGCCTTCCTTATTGTTATGATACTTCTTGAGTGTGAGTTCCTCTATGACTTCATGCAATATGTTATATGTCCAATTGTTGTGGTTATCGGTGTAGTTATCACGTGTTTATTATGTCTTGTTGTTTTGTTGAGGTTATCGTGCTTCTGGGATTTTCTGTGATCCTTATTATGTACTATTCTTGCTTAAATTGATGATTATTCATGTTGAACAAGACTTATGACATTCCCTTGGTAATTGTCCATTGTTGAGTATTGACTCGAGTTGAGATCTATATTGCGAAGCTAACTGTTGAAACAAGATTGGTTATTGTTGATTCCCTTGCCGGGAGGTTATTGTTTCTATTGTTGATTCCCTTGCCGGAATGTTATTGTTCCTATTGTTGATTCCCTTGCCGAGATGTTATTGTTTCTATTGTTGATTCCCTTGCCGGGATGTTATTGTTTCTATTGTTGATTCCCTTGCCGGGATGTTATTGTTTTCTATTGTTGATTTCCTTGTCGTGATGGTATTGTTTCTATTATTTGGGTGAGGAAGAGTGTAAAGAACAAAGGGTGATGCGGTGCATGATATTGTGAGGAAGAATGTAAAGCACGAAAACTGATACCGTGTATGATATTGTGAGAAAGAGAGTTAAAGCATGAAGGGTGATGCCGTACACATTTCTATTTATGCATATTGTGAGGAAGAGTGATAAAGCACGAAGGGTGATGTCGTGAACTTTCTATTTGTTGTGTTTATTTATGGTTATCAATTCAAGTGTTTTAATTGTTCGGATTCCTTTACTGTTGTCATCCTTGTGATGGAACCCCATAGTGTTTTCAATACTTCGTCATATTTATATATATATTTCAATACTTCAAATTTCAATAATTATTTTATTTTTAATTCAATTAGTTACTCAATTAAATACCCTTAAATCGTTTGAGGTTGTATTTTACTTAAAAAGGAATTTCTACTAAGTTAATTGAAAATGGTACTTTCTTTATTCAAATGATTTCTAAAAATAATTTCATCTTTTCTTGCTGAATTCCTAATTAGCTTAGAAGTTGTACTCTACTTTATGTTATGTAAATGAGACTCCTTAAACATCTTAATTGCATTGGTTATGGACCCTATGTACTGAGTAACATGAGAATATTGTTATGCAAAGAGAGATAGAAATATGTGGGCACGAGGTGCTGGGTATGCTAAAAGTTGGTAATTGAGGTTATGATATGAGACATCGAGTTTGAGATGGCTGGGATTGTGCATAAGAAACGATATGATTTATTGAGCTGACATCGTCTTCCTTGTTTGAGTACATTTTTACTTGTCTGTGTTCCAGCTATGGTGGTGTTAATTTATTTGGTTATCATTCGTTTCCATCTGTGTTTCTCTTAATTGTTTCTACTTATTGTAGTTTATTCTTTCCTTGCTATTGATATTACTTTATCATTGTTAGGTTGATAGTCTATTATCAAATCATGTTCAATTTATTCGACCAGTAAGTGTTTGGGCTGTTCCTCGTCACTACCCCACCGAGGTTAGTCTTGATACTTACTAGGCACCACCGTGGTGTCCTCATACTACACTTCTATACATTTTTGTGGACAGATTCAGGTATTCGATCGGTAGTAGCTATGCGGGTCATTGTAGTGGAGACTCAAGGTAAACTTGCTGCAGCGGTTGCAGGCCTCGGAGTCACCTTCATTTGTACTTATTTTCATTTGTTCCTTTGTTTCGGAAAAGTGATGTATTTATTTTGTATAACTATTCTTAGAAAGGCTTATACCTTGTACCACCAATTTTAGGAGTTGTATTTTGTTAAGAATTATTTAATTTAAAGTTAGCAAATGTAAATTTTATCTCAGTTAATGTTAGGCTTACCTAGTTTAGAGACTAGGTGCCATCACGACTCCTTCGGAGGGATTTTGGGTCGTGACATCGGAATCATCATCTTACTTCATTATGCTACTTTATATAGTAATTCAAAATAGTATTATGTTTAGATATTCTAGTGTGTTTTAGTCGTGCTTATGACGTCGTACTACCAGTTTTAGAAAATTTAAAAATATTGGCTGGTTGTGGCTATGTATGTCATGTAATGGTTTATGATAAATGATTAAATAGTTCAATTTTGTTATTAACTCAGCAAGTGTTAGGCTTACCTAGTCTTAGAGACTAGGTGCCATCGCGAAATTCTAAGATTGAAAATTAGGGTCGTGACAATTTGCCTGATGGGTCTTCGTCTGCAGCAGTCGACCTCTCTCTACTCAGGTAAAATATAGCACTTTTTCACCTCTGCTTCTTTGATTTTCACTTGATTTGCTCGCATCATCAACCTATCGTAATCTTTTACTAACCAATTTTGAATCCGCCGGAACCCTAGACCTTAAGGTACTATAAATATGAGCCTTAATATCTCTCACCTAACAACACCTAACATTCTGAATAAAATCAATAGATATTATAGTAGCATTTAGAATATTTTCAATTAAGGCGGAGTTCTTACTCGATTTCTGATTTCTCTCTTTTCTACTTCTAGTTTACTCACTGATTAAAGTTTGAGTCTTTGGCTCCTAAACGGATAAACAAACTCTTTGTTTGGTTTGCTTCTCAAAGAAAGGTCAGAGCACATCGGCCTTTCCTCTTTTAATTGTTTCAACATTAAAGTCATGTTCTTCTTATTGATTATTCTGTTTATAATGTATTAAGTTTGATCATTATGCTTTGGCATTATTTATGAGAATTCACTGACATCTAAAGAATCTGAAATAAATTCAATCGATCGTCTTTGTAAACTTAATGAATGTGTTCTAAGTTAAGCAAATCTATGTTTTATTGGACTTTTGTAGTTGAGAAAGAACTTCACATGATCTTCTATGTCACGCCCCAACCTCAGGAGGTGCGACCGGTGCTCAATCGAGTGAACTTAACTGAGCAAGCCTTTTTAACAATTTCTACCCAACTCAATACGATTAAAAAACCATGCTTTCGTTTATTTAGACAATAGCAAAATCGTACATTCAACATTGTTAATTCATTTTTATATCACAAACCATAAGCCATGGTTAAGTTTTTAAGATTTCATACAGTTATAGTTGAGAAGAACTAGAGTTTAGAATTACTATACAGTACATTGTCCCATCCGACATCCAAACACAACCCACACAAACGTCTACGGAGCCTCTAAGGATACAAAAGACAATTATGACAGGCCCCGGCTATACCTCAAAGGTGGAAGTCTACAACAAAAGATGTACAACCTAACCCCTTGGAGGAGAAAGGGGGGCTCACCAAGACTTTGAGGGAAGGATACTCCGCTACGCGTGATTGGCACAGTCCGCTATGGAGCCACCTGCATTCATTCAAAAATGTAGCGCCCCGGCAAAAGGGACGTTAGTACCATGGAATAGTACTAGTATGTATAGTTAAACACCATCCTGTTAGAAAGAATAACCATACAAGAGTAAAAAAAATCATAGGGACTACAAAGCTTCAAAAAAACGCCATGTCAGCAATATAGAAGGTTCACATAGTTTCCGAAATTTTAGGTTGGGGTATCTCATATTGTTGCATCATCATCCACAATACCACCACTTCCTTGAGCGGAGTCCGATCACAGCCCGATCGGCTAAACCGTCTTACCAAGACGTTACCCTTATTTCATTCTCACTTTCCAGTTTCAATTATCAATACATTACCACCATGTGTGTATAACATGGCGTCTGATCACGGCCCGATCGACTAAGATGTATCACCAAGACATTACCTTTTTTCGTTAATCATCTCACTTCAATCCTTGGGTTCACATGTATTAGTTCATCGGCACTTGGGGCCACAATTACCATATTCCATAACTCACGTTTCACATTATTCCTATTTTCAACATTAACCATGCCATTTAAGATCATAGGCACATAAAAAAGCAATTTAAGTTATAAGCATAGAGAGGAATTCATCTAGTTTGGCATATTAGTCACAATGTAACCTTGACTTGACATTTAGGCATTTAGCACATAGCTCATGTTCCCCACACATTCTCAATTTACAAAGAATAACACATTAAACACATGGAGAAGCACCTTCCACATACATTTTTACAACATCAATTCATTTAACATAAACAGTACTACATCAATCAAATTTCGGACTTACAATATTTGCACGGGCACCATGGAGGCTCAATTTCTAAGAGGAGGGGGTTTAGCCATACATACCTCAATAGAGATTTCCTTAAATCCTTATAATAAATTCGGGAATTTCCTAGCAACTTCGATCTATTTTATGAAAATTACAATTTGAACCAAGAATTAGAGACATGAATAAGATTCTAGCTCATTTAAGTAAATTATCAAGCACTAAGTGTGCACAGTGATTTTACGACCTTTTTGTGAGAGATTTCTATCATTTTACACCTCAATTGCTATCTTTTTAGTTCACAACCTCCCCATACCCTATTATCTTTTATGCATTCTGAAAAATCCATTCTTATACCCATGAACCCCTAACCTAATTACTTATTCTAGTATGAATTTCGAAACCAAAGGTTAGGGCTCAAGTTCTTACCTCTTGGGGTAAAGGCCTAGCAAATTTTATTTGATAATCGTCAAGGGTTTGGGCAAGAATTTAGTGGGGATTTGATGAAGATCACTCTCTCTCTCTAGAACTTCCCCTCTCACTCTTCTTGCAGAAGAATATCTTAAAAGGGGTCTAATGGGGTGTTTTTAATGGGATGGGGTTGGGTTTTAAAAGTTAAAAAATAGGAGCCCCGACACGATTTGTGATCGCATAATGGACATCCGGCCCGCAGAATGGACCGCAAAAATGGCCCCAAAAACCTGAACAAACTGCCCGGGTATGTGATAGAAATGCGGCCCGCACACCTGTTATGCGATCGCATAATGCACCGCAGAACTGCCCCTTACAACAATTCCAAGGGGATTATGCGATGACTATGCGGCCCGCATATTGATTATGTGATCGCATAATTGGCCGCATAGTTGACCTCAAATTATCCATCAAATTGTCTGACTTTGCGGCGACCATGTGCTCCGCATAGCTATTCTGCGATTACATAATGGACCGTAGAAATGTACTTTTCTGGAAAACATTGTTCCTTCACTTTTTAAGGCACAGATCAATCCAAAAGGCCCGCCCGCTGCGAAGAATTTTACAAATGTCTAACACATATACCTAACTTAGCACTACGAGCTTTCGGGTTTTGAGTAGAAATTTTCACGGGGCCTTACATTCTACACCTATCCTGACTTTAGATTTCAAGATACTTTAGCTAAAGCTTTCATGTATGCTCTACTAATCTTGCCTTGATACTCCCTGTTGATCTATATCATGTAGTTAAATCACTTGTTTAATAAAACTAAGACTATGGTAATTATAGACACTTAAGGACAATTACAAAGTTGTCATTGTGATGAGAGTGTAATAGTTCAGTTGTCTTCTTTCTTCAAATATTTTTTTTATGACCCTGAGACTTCCTGAAATACCATTGAGAAGGTCTCTTGTTGACCTCCATGACTGTGTGATCATTTGTAAGTTGCATTGTATGAGAGTGCTTTTAAAAATGACTGAACTACATACTAATGACTTTCTATAATTGGCCTTATGTGTTCTGTCAGCTCAGCTTTAGCCATGCCCTTAGTTATTCTTAAGAGCTTAGCATATACTGATTTTAACATTATCTTTTTTATGCCACGCTGTTGAAACTAGAACTTCACTATATTTGGACTAATATACTTAACATATTTAACTGAATTAGTTGTCCTGTTATTGGAACCACGCCTACTTAACATGAATATTCATTGCTTTGAACTCTTGTAATTAACTTGTTGAGCTGACCCTATGTTACTTGAAACCTTGCCATGTCTTATAGTTTTGCAGTCTTGTAAGAACACCTTATGTAATGTGTTTGGAGGCCCTTTATTAGGGATTCTGCACTCATTCTTTCTCACACAGATCTCTTGCTTACTTGAGCTCTCACATCTGTTAAAACTGTGTCACTTCTTAAACAAGAAACCTACATCTTGTTATTCGAAAGGGATTAACCACATAGCAATAGGGATATAAGTTGTGACGACCCGGCCGGTCGTCATAAGAATTAACAAACCTATCCCCTACTAACTGCTTTTTCCGTGTTTGTTTCTGCTATTGTGAGTTGCCGGGAGAAATTATTTGGAGTTTCGGAGAGTTTTGGGACACTTAGTCCCTAAATCAGAGCTTATATTTTGAAAATTTGACCATAGTCGAAACAGTGTAAAGATGACCTCGTAATGGAATTCTGATGTTTCCTTTATCTTTGTTGGGTGATTTCGGGTATATGAGTGTGTTGGGATTGTGTTTTGGAGGTCCGTAGCTAATTAGGCTTAAAATGCCGAAAGTTGAATTTTTTAAGTTTCCGGTTCGATAGTGAGATTTTGATCCGAGTGTCGGAATGGAATTCCGAAAGTTGGAGTAGCTCCATAGTGTTGAATGTGATGTGTGTACAATGTTTCAGGTCATTCGGACAAGGTTTGATAGACGTTTTGATCGAAAGCGTATTTTGAGAGTTTTGAAGTTCTTAGGCTTCAATCCGATGATTAATTGGTGATTTTGATATCGTTTTTAGCGTTCTGATGGTTGGAACAAGTTTGAATGATGTTTTAGGATTGGTTGGCATGTTTTGTTGAGGTCCCGGGTACCTCGGATGAGTTTCGGGTACTTAACGGAAATTGAATTAGACTAAGGAAGAATTTGAATTTGTTGAACCTGTCATAACCGCACCTGCGTATGTGGGACAGCAGGTGCAGCACCGCAGAAGCGGCTAGGTGGTCGTAGAAGCGAGTTTGGGCCAAAGCTCCAGGACCGTAGGTGTGGATGGGTTTTCACAAATGCGGTGCCGCAGATGCGGCCAAGCGACCATAGAAGCGAACCTAGCCCGTTAAGTGATTTCGCACCTGCGATGCCTTCTTCTGCAGGTGTGGGACCACAAGTGTGCTCCCTTGACCGCAGATGCGGATTTGCTAGGAAAAAATTAAAGTTTTGAGGATTTAGTTTCAATAAGTTAAAAATTGATTTGGGAGCTCGGAAATGGCGATTTTGAGAGGGATTTTCACCCGGGTGTTTTGGGTAAGTGATTCTTAATCGGTTTTGATTGTTTTCCACGAATCTATACTTAAATTCATCCTTTAAACTGGAATTTGGGGATTGAAGAAAAATTGGAAAAGTTCTTAGACCTAACATTTGAATTCCGATCACGATATTTATGTCAGATTAGGATAATTTTGATATAAATGAACTCGTGAGAGTATGAGGATTCTGAAAATATAAATTTTACCTGATTTCGAGACGTGGGCCCGAGGGGCGTTTTGGTCATTTATCTAATTTTGCGTATTAGCTTAGAATTTATTGTAGAATTATTTACTCGAAGTGTTATTTACATTATGCCAATGAATTGAATAGAATTGGGCCATTTGGAGTCGAGCACTCGTGGCAAATACGTGGTTTCAGGTTGATTATGAGCTAGTTCGAGGTAAGTGACTTGCCTATGTGTGGAGGACATTCCCCTTAGGATTTTGTATTTGTGATAATTGAAATGTCTTGTACGTGAGGTGACGAGTGTGTACTTGTGGTAATTGTTGAAAATCATGTTTTCACTAAAGTAGCTTTAATTGTGTTTTTCTTTCTTGCTTATTCTACTTGAAATTTAAGCATGTTGTTAGCTTAGAGACACATGTTTAATTGACTTAATTGCCTTATTGCTTGAACTGCCTTAATTGTATTACGTGAAGCATGTTAGGTTAGAATTACATGTTTTACCTTGGTATGAAATTTAGTTTAATTGAGCATTCTTTGTGTTATTGCTGTGTGTTTTACTTTGGGACTACGGGACGGCATCCCGGGAGATCCCCTGTACGTATTTTATTATTTGAGCTGAGGTACGGGATACCGAGAGATCCCCAGCATGTATATTGTGGATACCAAGAAATTCTCGGGATACCAAGAGATCCCCAGCATATATTGAGGATACCAAGAGATCCCTAGCATATATCGAGGATACCAAGAGATCCTCGGGATACCAAGAGATCCCTGGCATATATTGAGAGTAATAAGATATCCTCGAGATACTGAGAGATCCCCGATTATTTTTCTTTGTGAAAAGTGGTATTCCTGGCGATTATTTTTGCCTCTGTTTCAATTGTATTTATCCTTGTTATCCGGTATTAATTCTTGTTGTTATCTTTCAACTATAATATTTTATCTTATACTATCACACCTTCTATTTCATTTAATCTCAGTAGGGCCCTGACCTTTCTCATCACTACCTGACCGAGGTTAGGCTTGGCACTTACTGAGTACCGTTGTGGTGTACTCATGCCCTTTCTATGCATGTTTTTTATATGAAGATCCGGGTACCTCCACTCAGACTTATCACGCTTGATACCAGGCACTTGTAGAGACTCCGAGGTATATCTATCGTGTCCGAAGACCGAAGAGTCCGTTTCTACTCTCCCTTTTAAGTATTAGCCCTTCTGTATTTTCGTCCCTTTGTTAGATATTCTGGAGTTAGATGCTTGTAGACATTCAAAGGCTTGTGATCATGAGATTCCATGTTTTGGGAAGTGTGTTTAGTTTTCGAGAGTTGATATTGTGTATGTCGAGCGGCATTTTTAAACACTATTTTATTTGACTATTTTGGTTTTTAATATTTCTTCCGCAAATTGGTTTATTTTTTGCATTGTTAGGCTTTCCTAGTCATAGAGACTAGGTGTCGTCACGATGGTTCACCGAGGGCGAACTAGGGTCGTGATATAAGTCAACAATGATCACTAAAGAATTTAAGGAACACTTCTGATGTTTATATGTCTTGTTTGAATGCTACACTGTGTCTTTGTAAGTATCTTAGTTTCCAATAACCCTAGCATAAACTTTCACTATTCAGAATCAATTACGATGTTCCTGTCAGTCTAATTCCATGCTTCGTACTTAGTCTTTTGTAATGTGGTATTATTAGTTAAAATATAACCTGTACACATATGAATGTCACCTAATAGGAGTTCTATACTCATCCTGCCTTAAAGGAACTATTGTTTGGTATATCATGTTTATGATTGTGTTTCCAAGACATTAAAATCCACTTAGTTCACTGAAATTTATTTATAGACTTAGAAGAAGCCTTTTAAATGTTCATCTATCATGTTTGAATGTGGAACCATATGTTTAACTCTTAACCAACCAAGATAGGACAAAAATTGCTTTAGAGATCACTTGCCAATGTATCTGCCTGCTCTCTCTCTCTCTTTCTCTCTCTGTGTGTTTTCTTAAGAACTTTGAAATGAATTGTTAACTCTTATACTTAGTAAGAAGTGGAGAATTAATCTGTAAATGACTTCTTTAAAGCATACATGTTGTGGGACATAATTACAGTTAAATATCTTTCATAAGCATGAGCCTTCTAATTGGATCATCGAGAGCAATATACCTGACACCTCCTACACTCCTTTGATCTACTTGACTCACCAATTCTGGGTACTTATATTCATGTGCTGCTTTTCTCTCATTGATTATTGGCACTTATAAGTAAAGTGCTCTTAAGCTTGGTAGGAGTATGTGTGTAACGATCCAGCCGGTCGTTTGAGAGTTGAATCCATATTCCCCCAGTTACTACCTATTTTGTGCTTTATAGTTGTTATGTGACTTGTCGGGGTAGTTGGTTCGAGTTGGGAGAGGTTTCGGAATGAGTTGAGACATTAGTCTCAAGGTTAGAAGTTTAAGTTGAAAAGGTTGACCGGATGTTGACTTATTTGTAAATGACTTAGGAATGGAGTTTTGATGGGTTCGTTAGCTCCGTTGGGTATTTTGGACTTAGGAGAGTGTCCGGATAGCGATTTAGAGGTCTGTAGTTGAATTAGGCTTGAAATGGCGAAGTTGAAAATTTAGAAGTTTGACCGAGAGTGGACTTTATGGTTACCAGGCTCAGATTAGGGATCCGGGAGTTGGAGTAGGTCTGTGCTATCATTTCTGACTTGAGTGCAAAATTTGAGGTCAATCAGACGTGATTTGATAGGTTTTGGCATCGTATGTAAAAGTTAGAAGTTTGAAAGTCCATTAGGCTTGAATCGATGTGCAATTCATGGATTTAGCATTGTTTGATATGATTTGAAGGCTCGACTAAGTTCGTATCATGATTTATGACTTGTTGGTATATTTGATTGAGATCCTGGGGGACTCGGGTGGATTCCGGGTGGTTAACGGATGGAAAATGGGACTTAAAGCATTGTTGAAGCTAGGAGCCTTCTGGTGTGATCGCACCTGTGAGGGTTTTTACCGCAGGTGCGAGGGGTCTTGCGCATCTCCGAGCCCACAGGTGCAAGCAAGGCTCCGTAGATGCAGAGAAAGGGGCGTAGGCTGTCTTCGTAGAAGCGGATCGAGTGTCGTAGAAGCGCTTCCGCAAGTGCTGAACTTGGAGCATAGGTGTGGACCCTGTGGGCTTAAGCGACTTCTATAGAAGGGGAACTTCTATCACAAAAGCGATTCTACAGGTTCGGATATTTGGCTCGCATGTGCGAAAGCAATATGCAGTGTTTAAATTCAAGGATTTTTGAGATTTTCTTAATTTTTGATATCGGGCTTAGGCAATGTTTTAGCGGGATTTCCAAGGTATTCTTGAGGTAAGTCATTTGTGGTTAAATTTATTCAATAATTATGTTTCCCCATTGAATTACCCACCTAGATTGTGTGGTTTTGAAGTGTAATTTGGGAGTTTGAGGTTAGGGATTTGGAGAGTCTAATTTGGGGATTTGAGCGACGATTTGATATCGGATTTTTGTAAATTTGGTATGGTTAGACTCGTGGTTGAATGGGCTTTCGTGTTTTGTGACTTTTATCGGATTTTCATACATGGGCCCGGGAGTCGTCTTTTTAGTTGACTTTTTGACTTGTTATTAAGAACTTAGTATTTTCTTATGGAATTGATCCCTTTAGCTTGTGTTGATGGTATTGAATTGTTTATGGCTAGATTCTAGTCGTTCAGAGGCTGATTCACGAGGCAATGGCTTGTTAGCGGAGTGATTCAAGTTGCTCGAGGTAAGTATCGTATTTAAACTCGGTTGAGGCACTAGTTGTCTGAATTTTTGTGATAGCCACATGATTTTGGGTGTGCACATGTGTGGGGATGATCCCCTGTGCGGGCGCTTGGATTGTATATTCATGTTTTAGTTGTGCTTGGGCTCCTATAAGCCCAGAAATGGTTGTTAAGCTTCAAGCTTCAATATCTATCATGTGGTAACAATTTATGTGATCTAATTGACCCGTATCTACTTAGAGGTGAAATCCCTGAGTGAACTTGATAAATATTTTTCATTGATAAAATTGTCGGATTAAGCTACGATAGAACACTTTGCATATGCCTACACTTTAGCATGTTATTTACACCAGTACAGGGATAGGAGAATCATATTTCATCCATTATATACATGTATACTTGCTTGGTTGCCCCTGTATGATATTTTTCGACTATCGCATGTGAGTTCTCCGTGCAGATTCTATTGTTAGCACGTGATCTGTCCGTGCAGCATATGAGTCATCTGTAAAGATCCATGTATTGATATCATTGGCACGTGAGTTATCCGTACAGCACATGAGTTTTCTGTGCGGATCCATATATTGATATTATTGATACGTGAGTTGTCCGTGTCGTACGTGAGTTGTCCGTGTAACGTGAGTTGCAGGTTATATTATTAGCACTTGAGTTGTTCGTGTGGCACGTGGGTTGTCCGTGCGGCACGTGAGTTGTTCGTGCAGTATGTGTAACTTGTATTTTCTTGATCTTTTATCTGATTTACGTGATTCTTTCCTTCTACATGCCATAATACTGTTGAGCAGGGTATTTGAGAATCAGTCCACATGTGCACACAGATATTAGTGTCACAAAGCCTTATGAGTTAGCCTTAAATGTTAAATTATGTTAATCAAAAAGGAGAGAATTGCACTGAATTAACTAATGATCTCAACAAATTAAACTTCTCTTACCATGACTTGGTTATTTTGGATGCTTATTGAGTTGATTGTACTCGCACTACACCCTGCACCTCGTGTGCCGATTTAAGCACTTCCGGGCACGTCGATTATTAATCGTGGAGTCTACCTGTTCGTAGATCATCGAGGTAGCTGCTTGGCGTCCGCAGACCTTGATCCTCCTTTCTGTGTCTTTAAGTTTTTTGTATTTAGTCTTACTTTCCAGACATTATACCAGATCATGTTGTTATATATAGATGTTTATATACTCGGTTACACCTAGGTTTTGGGGATTTTCCGCATTTGGTTATAACCTTTTATCTAGTTTATGAGAGTTCTTAATTATTAAAGCATGTTTGAGTATATTGTACATTCAAAGTGTTGACACATGCTGGGATGTCGGCTTGCCTAGTACTATGATAGGCACCATCACGATGGGTTGGTTTTGGGTCGTGACAATATGA
Organism: Nicotiana tabacum; assembly: GCF_000715075.1. Lineage (NCBI taxonomy): Eukaryota > Viridiplantae > Streptophyta > Magnoliopsida > Solanales > Solanaceae > Nicotiana > Nicotiana tabacum. Next base: position 129,178,558 of record NC_134087.1, read on the forward strand.
TAATTCCACATGCTTGTGTGCAAACCATGAGATGCTTGATGGTGCTTTGATGATTTGGATTAAATAGATTTCTCATTGTGTATAATCACCATTGTGGTAGTGGAGTTTACATTGAACACCTCATTAGCACTTAAACATGTAGGGAAGAGTAAGTGTTAGTGGTTAGAGGTATTTGGGAGTAGAATTTAGTTCTTGGTTGAATTACTCTCCCTACACAAACAGTGCTTGGGATCCTTGACATCGTTGTAATCTGTGAAGTGCTAGGGGTTCAAAGGGTACTTTGGGCATAAATGGAATTCCATCCCTAGCCTCTACTCTATTGACATTTATTAATCTCTTTAGGTCAAGTGTTCAATGGAAATAAAGGTTTTCATTGTAGATTGCATTACCATGTGTGATCTTATACCAATACTGCACTTTTAATTACTGTCGATTGTTGTAATTTATCTTGGGTTCTTATCAGTGTAACTTATATACAATAATATGTATCAGGCAACATATCTAATGACCTTCTTGTTTTCTTGAACATGTATTAAATTTGGGTCTGTCGAGTTCTCAAAGAACTCAGAACCAAGTTGTATACCTGCATCTTTTGGAGTCTGAAGCTGTTGTTGTCCATCCTCGCCACATTCTGGGCCTACTTTCCTTTAGGACCAAACTAGAGTTCATTCCTTTCCTCTATTGCTTTATTAAGTTTACTGTAATTTTTCACAAATATATAACACTTACAATATTTGATTGGATGCTTTGCTTTATACTTTGAATTATGTTGACAATCTAGGCAAGCCCAAAAAAACATAGGATGAAAGAAACAATAAGACTTAGTGATAGATAATTCCAGTTCGATAATTGCTTATATTACTTATCTCTTGACCTTGACTAGCCATTTTCATGAAGCCTTTTGGAAACTAAAATAGCCTTTGTGAAGGACGACAATCTTCTCATTTCAAAAATAAGAAGAAACAGAATCAGTAATTGGTCTTCAAAAATTGAACTTTTCTACAAAGAAAAACCGAACAAGTGTTGTTGCAAAGCCAGAGTTTTCAGACGCTTTTTTGCAAATTAAAAAGCGAGATTTGAGAATCAAGGTATACCTAAGGACCATTTCCATAAACACCTTTACTTTACTAATGTTATATAAATAGCCATATAATTTTTAAAAGACAAAGTATTTTTAAAACTAACCATATCTCACAAGGTTTTGCAAAAACTAACATTTTCGTAAAGGATTTATAAACCTAATATCCTATTTTGAAAGTGATAAGATTTAAACAATATATACAATAAGCCATACCTTTAAGCGCAAGTTAAGCAAAATATAGACAACTAATTCTTAAAATCTAGTCTAAGTCCTATGGAGCTACCTCAGGAACATTTAAAGGGGTGCCTAATACCTTTCCCTTAGAAGAACAAGAACCCTTACCCAAAATCTCACCAGTTAATAGACTAATAGAGAAATGATCTTAGTAATTAAATAGGTACCCTAGTATGACATTAAATATTAGGTGGCGACTCTCTTTTATCATCAACAGGCAAGCCACTAGTTGAATCTTATTTTGACTCGTGCAAAATAAGGTGCAACAACATCCGTTAAACTTGTTGGATAGTTCCCTTATGGTTCTCTCCCAATTATTGATCATATTTGAGCGGTTGCTTATTTGGTGTACGGATCGCTTCATATGATGTTTTGGATGGTACTTGATGCGGCCTGCCGGTCGAGCCACATATAGTGGGTGACATGAGATTATTATACCTGGATCAGGGCAATCGAATTTATATAATGTATGTTTGGAAGAAGAATGTCACTAATAAGCTCAGAACTTAGAAAATGGTTCTTATTGAACGAGAGAACTCAATGATTTATTGTGTCGGTGGGTGACTATGAGTTCCTACACATTTCTTTCTTCATTTCAGCATTGGTAGGGATTGGAACGAGGTTTTATTTTTCATGAAGTAAATTACCAATACCGAATTTGGTAGTGAAGAGATATTGTGATCAGAAGATATTTCCATGTGCATATGAGCGATGTTACACCATTGTTCAAATTTTGGGAGTATACTTATAGTTTGATATAACTTGGTGAGGTCGATAGAGTGTGTGTGTGTGTGTGTATCTAAGACTTAGATCTTAGAGGGAGCTGCGAAAGTTAAAATTTGGTTATAAGGATTGTAAGTTAAGGCTGAAGGAACAATCCTCAATCCGGGTTGTGTTAATGGGATTATATGGATTGAGGTGACGTGAGATGACCCATGGGTATGTATATAATATGTTATATAGTGATTTTGGAAACTTTGGAATGACTCTTTGTACGTTAAAGGACAAATGTATGTTTAAATTGAGGAGTACGTAACGACCTGACCGGTCGTTTTGGGATTTAGCATTTTCTTCGGTGATTTGAGACTTTAAGTAACTTCATGTGATATATTATAACTTGCATATATGGCTGGTCTTGATTTTTGAGAGGTTCAGAGTTTATTTGGAATAGTGATTCGTAATTCGGAAGTTTTAAGCTAAAAGAGTTAACCAAGGTTTGACTTTTGAGTAAACGATCTCGGATTAGTGTTTTGATTATTCCAAAAGGTTCATATGGTGATTTTGGACTTTGACGTATGTCCAGATTTAGATTTGGATGTTCCCATGATGTTTTGTCTCTAATAGCCGAAAGTTGGAAGTTTAAAGGTTTGGGTAGTTCATAGGTTTGACCGGGAGTTGGATTTGATGATATCGTACTCGGATTGTAGTTCGGAACTTGTTATAAATTCATTTTTTTATTTGGAACTTGTGTGCAATGTTTGGTTGCATTCCGAGTTGAGTAGGCACGAACCTAAAACTCGATTGAGAATTATTTAAGTTCTTGAACTTAAAGGCTACAACATGATTTTGCTGCTTGATTCTTGGTTGTGGGTGTTATTTTGATGATTTGACGTTACAAGCAAGTTCGTGTGAGGTTTATATACTTTATGGATGTTTGGAGTGGGACCCGAGGGACTCGGGTGAGTTTCGAATTGGTTTTTGGGTTGATTTTTGAAGTTGGGAGATTGATGGTGTTGTAGTCATCGCATTTGTGATGCTAAGCTCTCACTTTCAAGGTCGGCATTTGCGGACTGTTTGTCGCATTTGTGATATGCGGCTGGGAAGGCCACCTTCACATTTGCGAAGCTAGATAAGAGCATCAGATTTGCGATGGTTGCTCGTATTTGCGGGATTCTTGGTTGCATTTGCAACGTCTGCTTCTCAGGGGCTCTTATCAATTTTTTGAGTCTTTTTCCGAATTTGCATGGGCCACATTTTCAAACCACTAGTTACATTTGCGACATCTGCGGCTTGTTTTTATAAGGCATTTTGGGATTTTTGGTCATTCTTCCATATTTTGAACCCTAGACTTGAGAGATGCGATTTTGGCTTGGAAATATTTACTCAAGGCTTTGGGGTAAGTGATTTTTACACATTTTTGGTATTATTTTAAGAATCTTCATGGCTTATTAACACCCAAAATATGAAAATTTGAGGAATATTTGGGGGTTTTCCTACAACTTAAGAGTGTATTTTGGGGATTTGAGTAACAATTTGGACTTGATTTTAGAAACTAGTTCTATATTTGGACTCGGAAGGTTATGGGTCATCAATTTTTTATATTAGTTTTGAATTTCGGGCACGCAAGCCCAGGTTGACTTTTGTTGACATTTGGGAGTCTCTCTAGTGATCAAAGCTTTATGGATTGAGATTGCTTATTATGACATGGTTGACTTCCTAGGATGGTGTTTGGCTTGGATTTTCACGATTGGAGAGATAGGGCGAGGTTTTAACGCGATTTGAGGTTGAAGACTAGCTCAGATGAGACAATTATCTTGCCTAGGCTTGGATTGAGGATAACTTCTCTGTTGACTATAATGTTTGTTATATGTTGAGGGTGATGTATATGCAAGGTGATAAGCGTATATGCGTGCACCATGATTATTTTTTATCCGGGTTGAGCTTAGGTTATTATATGCCTTGTCTTGTTATCATACTTTTTATACAGTCTTTCTATACTTATATGACTATGTGAGCTATTATCAATGCTAGAAATGATGTCTAGGTTATCTACTTGTCCGTTTGAGACATGATAGAGCTATTTTTGCTTTGTTGATCTATTTTCCTTGGCCATAGTCATATTGTTTAGTCATGATATTATATTCTTGTATTATATCTCTATATCTGTGCATGTTATATGTTATCTCACATATTGCTAGCAGTCCTTGTGGATGATACTGTGTAATGACCTGGCTGGTCATTTTGAGTATTTTAGCCCATATCCCCTATTTAGTGCCTCCTCTAGTTTATATTATGGTTATGTGATTTTCGGGGGGTGTTTGGATTTGGTTTCGGGTGAGTTTCTGAGTGAAATGGCACATATAGTCCCTAAGTTGGAGTTTTAAGTTGAAAGAGTCGACCGTAGTTTGACTTTTGTGTAGACGACTCCGGAATGGAGTTTTGATGGTTCTAATAGCTCTGTATGGTGACTTTGGACTTAAGAGCGTGTTTGGATGTTGATTTGGAGGTTCGTAGGTCGGTTCGGCTTCAATTGGGGAAAGTTAGAAAGTTAAAGGTTTGAAATAGGGGTCAGATTCCGATTCCAGAAGTTGGAATACGTACGTCATATCATTTATGACTTGTGTGAAAAATTTGAAGTGAATCCGAATTGTTTTTGTATGAATCGGCATTAGTTTTGGAATTCAAAATTTCATAGTTTCAATAGGCTTGAATTGGATTGCGATTCATAGAATCGATGCTTTTTGATGTGGTTTTTGGCCTCAAGTAGGTCCGTTATATGTTTTGAAACTTGTGGGTGTTTTCGGACGAGATCCCGGGGTCCCCGGGTGTGATTCAAATTGAATCTGTAACAAAATTGGACTTGATCATGTTGTTGAAGCATTGTTGTTCTGGTGTCATTGCACATACGGAAGGTTTGGCTGCAGGTGCAGACATGCAATTGTGAGTGATGGAGCTCAGAAACAAAAAGGACTTCGCAGGTTTGGGATCGCAGGTGCGAGGTCTTTTCCGCATCTGCGAGTCCGCATGTGCGGAAGAGATGGTCGCAGATACGAACTGGGCCAGCTAGGTCGATCGTAGAAGCAAGCATTGCCTATAAGAGTGAGTGCGCAGAAGAGCTCCCATGTCCGTAGAAGCAAAAGCACAAATGCGCCTTTAGGCCGCAGAAGCGGAGGATGCTGGGCTTAGTGAGAACCGCACCTACGATGGAAATTCCGCATGTGCGGAGCTGTAGATGTAGTTGTAGGTTCGCATATGCGAATTCACTAGCGGAAAAGACCTAAGTTCCTGGGTTTGATCTTATTTTAATTTTTGAACCTAGAGAGTTTGGTTTGTGGCGATTGTTCGAGAGTTTTTCAAGAAAATCATTGGGGTTAGAAATTCTAACTCGGTTTTGGCTATATTACACAAATCTATTGTTGTTTTCATCATTTAATTAGTGTTTTGGGTTGAATATTTGGGGAAAACTTTGCGAAACTCCTTAGGCTAAATTTTGGGTATTTGAAAGGCGATTTGAGGTCGGATTTGAGTAATTCTTATATGGTTGGACTCATTATCGAACGGGTATTCGGTCTTTGTGGTTTTTGCCGGGTTCCGGATGTAAGCCCGGGTTGATTTTTTGTTTCTTTATAAAGATCGTAATTGTATTATTCCAAATAGTTTCCTATAGTTTATATTGAAATTGTTTTGTCTAGATTCAAGCCGTTCGGAGTTGGATAATCGATGAAAAGGCTTACTGGTGGATTGAGTTAGCATGTTTTGAGGTATGTGTCTTGCCTAACTTTGTGTGGGAGAACTACCCCTTAGGATTGGTGTTGGTTTGTGTTAATTGTGATATAGGAAAGCGGTATACACAAGGTGATGAATGTGTACACGTGCTAAATATGGAAATTGACCGATTTTAGCTATGTAGATTTCTTTGATGCCTTAATTGAGTTACCTTAACTTGTTATAGTCATCATCATTAGACTATCTTCATATGCTCTACTTGTCTTATCTCTTACTTGTTAATTGTCTTTACGTGATTAGTTGAAGTTAGTGTTTCCTCTAGTCGTTATTCATTATTGAACTGTTGAATTCTTTACTTGAAGTCGTTATTCTTGGAATATCTTGTTGTTGAGATTTTTATGGAGTTATAAAGGCCGTAATTCACATTGAGACAAACTTGTGAAGTTGTGAAATACAGTTCTTGTGAGTTATTTACTTCTGGTTGGTTATTCTTGAGGCTCTTGTGTACATTGTAGTTGAGTCATATGTTATTTATTGTGAAAACCCCGTTATTGTTGATTTCTTTGCCAAGTTATGATATTGGGTACTTGAGGTGCGATTTGTGATACTTTGTGATATTGATACACATGCAGTGGTACAAAGTTTTGGGGTTGAAACGCATGCGGTGAGATGAGGTGGGCTTGATACGCATGTTGCTAGTAGGGAAACTACTTGAAGCCATGCAGTGTGATAAGGTGGGCTAATGCAAGGCTCTCGCTGTGATATAAGGAAAAAATGTTAAATTATTTGTTATTTGAGACTACGAGGCAGTACCTCGGTAGTGATTCTTGGTGATAATTTTCTATTACTTCACTTGTGTTTTGTTGCTTTGTTCTGTGTTTCCTTCTGTGATGCATTATTTGTCTTGTTCAGTGTAGCCAATATTAGTATATTTCTTACTTGTTTCATTTCCATTGTTATTATTATTATTACACTGTAATTACTCGCTCAGTTACTTGTTTATTTCAATACGGCCCTGACCTAACCTCGTCACTACTCTACCGTGGTTAGGCTTGGCAGTTACTGGGTATCATTATGGTGTACTCATGATATGCTTCATCACATCCTTTTGTGTAGATCCAGATACCTCCTACCAGTCCAGGCACTAGTGAGAGTTTAGCTTCGGAGACTTCAAGGTATACCTTCCAGCATTCGCAGGCCTCGGAGTCCCCCTCTACTTAGTCTATTTTATTTCCTTATCCTCTTATAGGCACTGATGTATAGGGATGTCCAGTACCATCTTATAAAGCTTGTGATTTGTATTTGCTGGGTTTTGGGAAGTTTGTATTTGCTGAGTTACGTAATTAAGAGTTTATTCATTATTTTGGTTATATTTTGCATGTATATTAGGCTTACTTAGTCTTAGAGACTAGGTGCCATCACTATATCCTACGAGAGAAAATTGGGGTCATGACACACGGGGTTGAGCCGAGTTATAGAACATTTTTATATTTCGTGTAGTATATTAATTATGATGTTTTGAGATGTTGGCATATTTAGACTTGAGGAAATTGATGATTGATATTGGGCCATAGAGCTAAATTAGAAGATTGATGATTGATCTTTGGTCGTAGAGTAGTATTGATATTTATTTGAGTTGATGTTTGCGTCTAGTCCCCATATTTCGCTGAGTGGCATTGATTGTTAAGTGTTGATATTGATTGTGAGGGGATGCTGCATTAGGCCTCATATTAGGCTGAGTAATACTTATCATTGACTTTTTATTCAGCCAATGCTTGGGGCCCTCCAGAGTCAGATAATAATCCAGTGAGTGGAGGCACTAGATATGTGCTTAGTGAGGGGTTTATGACAGACACCCATGCAATGCTGAGTGTGTGTGTGTGATGTGTGATGATTCAGGGGCATTTTTGGCAGGCACCGTGAGTATGCTGAGAGTGTGATTGAGGGGTACTTGTGCCAGGTATTATGAATGTGCTGAGATTCTGTATACTTGATGATTAAACTGTAAGGTTGTTGCTTTTGGCACATATAGATGCCATGCAGACATAAAAAAATCTCGTGCTAATTGGTACTTGATGTCGCTATTTGATGTTTAGAGCTTTGTAATCGCAGTTTAATTTGATAAATTCATGTTTAGGTGATTTCTATCAAAATTTTGATGCGTTGACTGATATACTTGACAATCATGCTTATTTCTCCTCCCATTATGATAAGGTCGTACATGATATTACTTAAGTTGTTTTTCCTTTTTTCCATTATTATGATGTTATTGTTGTTGTTGGCTTTTGAAAATTAATATTATACCTTGCCAAGTTCGTCACTGCTTTCAACCCGAGGTTAGGATTGTTACTTATTGAGCACATGAGGTCGGTCGTACTCATACTATATTCTGCACTTTATGTGCAGATCAAGGTGTTGCTAATCGTTGTAATTGTTAGTGAGCCATACCCGGACTAGTTGGAATCTCACGACCCACTTTCCATTTCAGGTCGTGTTGGCGCCCAACGCCGTTGTTAGGCAAGCCAACATTAATCAATCTAGTGGTTTTCTATTTTAAATAAGTTACTAAGTGAATGTTGTTTTCTCATTTATTAAGGTTTAGGAGTTTGCAAATGAAGCACAATTTAAGCGAAAACAATTAAGTAAAAATTGAAATCACGTAAGAAAATCCAAAATCATAAGTCTACTAGCATGTGTGCCAAGATCCGGTCTCACAAGTATGTGGGCATCTAGTAGAATATATAAAAGAATACTAGTCTACTGTCTAAAAGGAAATAAAGAGAAAATATAATATAAAGAAGACTCTAACTGTTTTAGGACAGCTCAGAAGGCAACTCACCATGAAGTCTCAAAAGGGAAATCTGATCTACGCACCGGAATGGTGACCAGATGCACCTGCCTCAAATCTATACAATCAAGTACAAAAGTGTAGCATGAGTACATAAAAATATGTACCCAGTAAGTATCTCGTCTAACCTTGAAGAAGAAGTGACGAGGGGTCGACTCTGACACTTATTAGGGCCAACTATATAATAATATGAAGTTCCAAATTTAAATCATAATGAATGTAGGTAACAATAAGCTCAGAACAAGAATAATAACTGGAAAATCCTTCCATCATATTTAAGAATCTGAGGCACTTTCTTCATTTAAAACAAGTGACCTTTCAAGCAGCAAATTATACGAATTATAAAGAGCTCTAGTTCTATTATCACACACAAATACCATCAAGGATGTTCGGCCCGATCTAATATAACTGTAAATTGTGCACTGCCGAGGGTCGAATGGCGCGAACCATAGATGCATCTATTCACCCCACTCGCGAATCATACATGCAACATGGTCAAACATAAATTTAAGGAATTACCCCGCTCGCGGATTATACGTGCGACGCGGTCAAGTATAATTTTATTATTTTAATCATAACCCATTTCTTGATGCTTTTAAAAATGTAGACAATTCAACTTGAAGCTTGTAAATCCTTAGTAATCCTCAATTAATTCCTTTTGTTAGAATTAGCATGTATAATCAAATAATGGTGTCCACAAAGTATGGTGTAAATCTAAAACTACCCGGACATAATAGGAATAGTAGCTATGTACGGACTCTTATTGCTTCGTGCGTACGTAGCCCCCACAAATAATCATATATTAATTAAGTTCACCTATTGGAAAATTTTCCTCTTACCAGATTAGAAAAGAGACTTACATCGTCTCAAACCTAATTCCAACTCAAGAATGCGCTCAAACCCTCAAACCGGAGCTGAACAATCCAAAACTATTCAAATAGTGTAAAAACCAATCATTATAGCTTCAAAAGTTCATATTCTAACTATTAAAGTGATTACCCAACTCCAAAGGCAAGATTCCTAAAATTCATCTCTGGCCCACACGCCCGGATTCCAGAAATTTTTGAAGGAAGTTGCTACCCATAATCTAAGGAACATAAATATGTGATTTTTACTAAGTTTCATGGTAAATTTCGTGGTAAAAATCCCATTCGTGTCAAACCCTAGGGTTTTCATATATCTCATGATTTCTACAAATTTTCATGTTGAAATCTACCCAAAATCTATGTATTGAACTCACAATAGGTAGAAATTACTTACTTCCAAAAGCTAGGTGGAAATGCCTCTCCAAAAGCTCCAATAATTGCCCAAAGAGTGAGAGAAAATGAGTGAAAATGGTTTAAGTCCCGTATTAATTGAACCTCACTGCCCTAGCGATTTTCTCACCTGTGGATCCGCTTATACGGATCAGGTGTCCGCTTTTGCGAAATTGGCAGGGCCGATTGGGGTCGCTTCTCCGTGCGGGCTCCCGCTCCTGCGGTCCCACTTCTGCAAAAAAGGAGCTGCATCTACGTAACCTAGGCTCCTCTCCTTGGGCCGCATCTGCGAGGCGTTGTCTGCACCTGCGATCTCGCACCTGCGGCTGACCAACCGCAGGTGTGGTTATGATAGCAACTGGAGCTTCAGTTCTTGCTCCAACTTTCAACATGGTCTGAGTCTTGTCCGATTGACGTTCGGGGCCCCTAGGACCCCGCCCGAACATACCAACAAGTTTTGAATAATAAAACAGACTCGCTCGAACTCTTGGAACACCCAAAATATCATTAAAACTAAGAATCACACCCTAAAACCAATTGAATCAAACTTATGAACTTCAAGTTTTTAATTTATTTCTAATGTGTCGAAACGTACTTATACTACTCAGAATAACACCAAATTTTGCGTGCAAGTCTTATATGATATTATGGAACTATTCCGGGTCTCGAAATTCTGTTTGGACCTCAATATCTCCAAAACCCACTCCAAACCAAATTTGAAGAACTTCAAAGTTCTTCAAGAACCAACTTTCACTATTAAGCGCCAAAATGCTCCTGGATCATCCAAAACCTAATCCGAACATATGCCCAAGTTCGAAACCATCATATGAACCTATTGGAACCGTCAAATCCAAATTCCGAAGTCGTTTACTCAAAATGTTGACCGAAGTCAAACTTGGTCTTCTAGGCAAACCTTAAGGAACCAAGTGTTTCGAGTTCAACCCTGTCATGACCCGGATTTCCACCCTCGAGAGTCGTGATGGTGCCTACTCATGAAAGCTAGGTAAGCCGAGTGTTATAGATTTTATTATCCTTTTTCCTTTACTTTTAACATTTACACGTTAACATATGAACAACAATGGAATAATAATAATAAAGAGAAATGCGGAAGATGAAATCTAATAGTTTAACTTAATGCAAATACGATTCCATAACAATAATCCGCCCAGAACTGGTGTCACAATCTCACAGACTATCTAAGATTACTACAAATAAGGTCTGAACAAAGAAAATACATGTCTGTCTCTGAAATAAGTAGGAACAAAAGGAAAGTAAGATAGAAGGAGACGCCAAGGCCTGCGGACATCTGCAGGACTACCTCGGGTCTCCGCTGGACTGAAGGAAGCAACCTCACTGTGGTCCAAATGCTCCAGCACCGGGATCTACACACAGTGCAGAGTGTAGTATCAGCACAACCGACCCCATGTGCTCGTAAGTGTCGAGCCTAACCTCGGCGAAGTAGTGACGAGGCTAGGACAAGACTACTAAATAAACCTGTCCAGTTAAATCATATACAACAAATAATGTTAATAGAAATAGCAGTTAAAGATGGGAAGGGAGAACATGCTGCGGGAAATATCAAGTACTAATAGAGTTTCAGTAAAGAAGCATAAAGAACACCATAATTTCATATCATCAATAATAAGGAAAACAGTATCGATTTAATATTCACTTTTATTTTTTCTTGTTGCGGCGTTCAACCCGATCCCAATCATATAATACTATTGTGGCATACAACCAAATCCCAATCACATAATGATGTTGCTGCATGCAAGCCGATCCCAAATCATATAATGATGTTGCGACGTGCAACGCGACCCCACCTGTCCTCCCTTATTACTCCTTGTTGCAGTGTGCAACCCGATGCCATATAATATTGTTGTGGTGCATAACCCTATCCCCATATACAAATCAATACCAATCACAAAAGAATTCCGGTAAGGGAACAATAGTATAACAACAATATCCCGGCAAGAAAAATAATATCATAAGTAATAACATCCCGGTAAGGGAAACAATATCATAAACGATAACATCCCTGCAAGGGAAACAATATCATAAACAATTACATCCCGGAAAGGGAATCAATAATATATCTCATCTCGTTTCCACAATCATTTCACAACCTAAGTCTCACCTTTAGCCATTGCTCCACAATGGTCAATTACTAAGAATACTTTCATAAGCCTTGTTCAACATTTAAAATCATCATATTAAGCATGGACAATACATAACGGAGTCACAACAATTTATAGTATAAGACTCACGGGCATGCTTGACACCAACGTATAGATACTCGTCACAACACTTAACACATAGCAAATAAGACCACAACTCCTATTCCCTCAAGCTAAGGTTAGACCAAACACTTACCTTAACTGGCGAATAGAATCAAGCATCAACTACTGTTTTACCCCTTGATTCCACTTCCAATTCGCTTATATCTAGTCACAATTTACTTAACGATATCAATAAATGCTAAATAACCCAATTCTAATGCATGAAAATAAGTTTTCAAATGATTTCCCCAAAAAGTCAAAAATCGACCTTTGGCCCACTTGGTCAAAACCCGAAGTTCGAACCAAAACCCGATCACCCACGAACTCAAATATATAATTTATTTTGAAATCGGACCTCAAATCGAGGTCCCAATCCCCAAAATTTCAAAGTCCTAAGTTTTACCGAAAATCACCCAATTTCCCATGAGAAATCCTTGATTTTGAAATGAAATCATGTAAAAAGATGGATTAGATTGAAAGAAATGAGTTAGAATTGACTTACAAATGATGTGGAGAAGAACCTTTCTTTGGAAAATCGCCCAAAATGTTTTAGGGTTTGAAAAAGTTTGAAAAATGAGAAGAATCCCGTCAAAATCCCACTTAACAGGTCTCAGTTATCGCAATTGTGACCAGGTGCGAAGGAATAGTCGCATTTGCAATGGGCGGGCTTCGCAATTCCCACCAAATGATCGCATTTGCGAAGAGGGCCTGCCCAGGCTTGGTTCGCATTTACGATGCCTGGGTCACATTTACCGAGCCTCAGAACTTCACATCTGCGAAGACTGATCTCGCAATCCAATTGCGAGATCAGAGGCCTTGGCAAAAAATACAGACTACCAGCTGAAATTTCCTAAGTCCAATTCACCCCGTAGCCTATCCAAAACTCATCCGAACATGCACGCAAGTATAAAAACAAAATACGGACTTGCTCGTGCAATAAAATAATCAAAATAACATCAACAACTACGAATTCAACCTAAATTTCATAAAATTACTGAAGAACATTGAAATTTCCATTTTCTCAACTAAAGGTTCGATTTATACCAAACGAACTCCGATTCTTACCAAACTTCACAGATTCGACTAAATTATTATTTTAAATCTATACCGGGCTCCGAAACTAAAATATGGGCCCGATACCATCAAATTCAAACAGCTTTAAATTTTCAAAAACTCTCATAATTTCAGTTAAATAATTTCTTTTAAAAATTTATTTCTCGGGCTTAGGACGTTGGAATTCAATTACGGGCATACGCCCCAGTACCATATTTTACTACGAAACCTACGGGACCGTCTGCTCATGGGTCCGAGTCCGTTTACCAAGAATGTTGACCAAAGTCAACTTTAATCTATTTCAAAGGCCAATTTCATTATTTTTCTTAAATTTCACATAAAAGCTATCCGAAAACGCGCTCGGACTGTGCACACAAATCGAGGTGAAAACAAAAAGATGTTTTTAAGACCTCAGAACATAGAATTTATTTGCAAAAAGAGTGATGACCGACCCTTTGGGTCATCACATTCTCTACCTCTAAAACAACCGTTCGTCCTCGAACGGATATAAGAAAAGTACCTGAGTCAGAAAAAAGATGGGGATATCGGCTATGCATATCAGACTTGGACTCCCAGGTCACTGCCTCAAATGGCTGACCTCTCCACTGAGTAAAAACTGAAGGAAAACTCTTCGATCTCAACTGACGAACCTGTCAATCTAGAATAGCTACCGGCTCCTCCTCATAGGACAATTCCTTATCCAACTGGACAGTACTGAAGTCTAACACGTGATATGGATCACCATGAAACTTCCGAAGCATGGACACATGAAACACTAGGTGCACAACTGAAAAACTCGGCGGCAACACAAATTTGTAAGCCACCTCTCCCACTAGATCAAGAATCTCAAAAGGACCAATGAATCTAGGGCTTAGCTTGCCCTTCTTCCCAAATCTCATCACGTCCTTCATGGGCGACACCCGAGAAACACCCGCTCTCCTACCATGAATGCCACATCATGAACCTTACGGTCAGCATAACTCTTTTTCCTGGACTGAGCTGTACGAAGACTATCATGAATGATCTTAACCTTGTCCAAGGCATCCTGTACTAGATTTGTACCCAACAACCGAACCTCTCCCGTCTTAAACCATCCAACTGGCGACCGATACCGCGTACCATATAAAGCCTCATAGGGAGCCATCTGGATGCTCGACTGGTAACTGTTGTAGTAGGCAAACTTTATTAATGGCAAGAACTGATCCCACAAGCCTCCAAAGTCAATAATACAAGATCGGACCATATCCTCCAGAATCTGAATAGTTCGCTCGGACTATCCGTCCGTTTGAGGATGAAATGTTGTGCTCAACTCGACTCGAGTACCCAACTCACGCTGAACTGCTCTCCAAAAATGCGAGGTAAACTGCATACCTCGGTCAGAAATGATAGACACGGGTATATCATGAGGACGAATAATCTCCCGGATATAGATCTCTACTAACATCTCTGAAGAATAGGAGACTGCCACAGGAATGAAATGCGCTGACTTGGTTAGCCTATCAACAATAACCCACACTGCATCGAACTTCTTCTAAGTTCGTGAGAGTCCAACAACAAAGTCCATAATTATACGCTCCCACTTCCACTCAGGAATCTCAATCCTCTGAAACAAACCACCAGGTCTCCGATGCTTGTACTTTACCTGCTGACAATTCAAACACCGAGCCACATATGCAACAATATCCTTCTTCATCCTCCTCCACCAGTAATGTTGCTGCGAATCCTGATACATCTTAGAGGTGCCCCAATAAATAGAATACCGCAAACTATGGGCCTCCTCTATAATCAACTCACGAAGTCCATCCACATTAGGCACACAAAATGGACCCCGCATCCTCAAATCTCTATCATCTCCGACTGTGACCTGCTTGGCACCTCCGTGCCGCACTATGTCCCTAAGGTCAAGTAAATGAGGATCATCATACTGTCGATCTCGGATACGCTCAAATAATAAAGAACGAGCAACAGTGCAAGCTAGAACACGGCTGGGCTCAGAAACATCCAACCTCACGAACTGATTGGCTAAAGCTTGAATATCCAAAGCAAGCGATCTCTCACCAACCGAAATATATGCAAGACTGCCCATACTGGCTGACTTCCTACTCAAAGCATCGGCCACTACATTAGCCTTTCCCGGATTATACAAGATGGTGATATCATAGTCCTTCAATAGCTCCAACCACCTCCTCTGCCTCAAATTTAGCTCCTTCTTCTTAAACAAATATTGCAAACTCTTGTGATCCGTGAACACCTCACACAACACGCTATATAAATAATGCCTCCAAATCTTCAAAGCGTGAACAATGGCTGCTAGCTCTAAATCATGAACTAGAAAATTCTTCTCATGGATCTTCAATTGTCGCGAAGCATATGCAATAACCTTGCCATTCTACATCAACACAGCAACAAGTCCAACATGAGATGCATCACAATACATTATATATGGACCTGAACCTATAGGCAATACCAACATCGGGCCCGTAGTCAAATCTTTTTTAAGCTTCTGAAAGCTCGCCTCACACTTGTCCGACCACCTGAACTGGACACCGTTTTGGTTCAACCTGGTCATCAAGGTTTCAATAGATGAAAACCCCTCCACAAACTGATAGTAATAGCCCGCCAAACCCAAGAAACTCCGGATCTCTATAGTTGATGTGGGTCTAGGCCAGTCCTTGACTGCCGCAATCTTCTTTGGATCCACGTGAATACCCTCTGTTGATACAATATGACCCAGGAATGCAACTGAACTCAAATAAAATCATATCCGATAGATCAACCGTAATTTTAGCTTTTTCTATTAAATTTGCTTAGTTATAAAATGGCTAGACATATTCAATGATTCGCTCGACGAAAATTGAGATATCCAATACCAATTACTTGTAATGGCAGATCCAGAATTCTATTCAAGCAGGTCACTTGGATATGATAGCATGCTAAAATAATAATTGACATTAGAGATTAACATGAATAACAAATCGAATTTTCTGTGTTGCTCTATATTTTTATACCATGAGTCCCCTGAAGAATGTCATCTACAGATGCATTTTTTCTTTATAAAAAATGCTGACAAAAATACCAATTTTTGTTAATGTTCCACTAAATTTTATGCATTTTTAACCAAATTTTCCTTTAAAGTCTTCTATTTAAATTTTATGTTTTACTCTTAATTAGTTGGTATCAAAATCAATCTGGCCATTTCAGAAACCATTAACAAAATAAAAGTAAAATAAACAAAATTTACTAAAATGATAAATAAGTAAAAATATGAAACTAGCTCACCTTCACGTTGTTAAGTTTGGCAGAAATGTTTGTCCCACATCGGTGGGAAAAGAAGAGTTGGGAGGATTTTCCCCCTATAAAAGAAGGCTTAATGTTTAGGATTTAAACACACCTTTCATTTGCCTTCTTATCTTCTTAAGGCATTTGTATCTTCTCTCTTTAGTATTATTTCACTTGTATTTTGGAGTGGAATAAAATATTGGTTGTGTCCAAGGAGTAGGCAAAATTAGCCGAACCTCGTAAATTCTGGTGTTCCTTTTACTGTTGCTTTATTGTCTTATTTATTATTTGGTGGCTGTCGTAATTTTTGGTATAGTAGTTGTGACGTATTCACACTATATACATTTGGCTTCTGCAACAATTGATATCAGAGCCAAGGTACTGTCTAAGTATGCTCTGTGGTTGCAGCATAGTCTGATCTTCCACATCAGAAAAGATTTATCTTGGTAACTGAGTCAAGGTTCTGTTTAAGTATGCTCTGTGGTTGCAGCTTAGTCTGATCTTCTACATCAGAAAGGAAATAATCTTGATTTGTGTCGTCAGCTATTAAATAATATTTGTGTCAAATATGGGAGACAATAAACAAGAAGAATTTACATCAAGTGTCAACAATACGTCATCATTAACATCTTCGCTTATGACAAGAATTGTGTCAAATGCGAAATTTGCAGTAGAAATTTTTGACGGGTCCGGGCATTTTGGGATGTGGCAAGGCGAGGTTCTAGATGTCCTTTTCAACAAGGGCTAGATCTGGCCATTGAAGAAAAGAAACCAGATGTTATTGGAGAAGAAGATTGAAGGATTCTCAACCGTGTTGCTTGCGGTACCATTCGATCCTACCTTGCTAGAGAGCAGAAATATCCATACACAAAGGAAACTTCTGCAAGTAAATTATGGAAAGCACTGGAGGATAAATTTTTGAAGAAAAATAGTCAAAATAAATTGTACATGAAGAAGAGACTGTTTCACTTCACCTATGTTCTTGGTACCACGATGAATGAACATATCACCAGTTTCAATAAGTTGGTCACAGATTTGCAAAATATGGATACAACTTATGATGATGGTGACTTGGCCTTGATATGTTGGCATCACTTCCTGATGAGTACGAGCACCTTGAAACTACTCTACTCCATAGAAATGACGAAGTTTCTCTTAGAGAAGTGTGTTCGGCTTTGTACAACTATGAACAAAGAAAGTGAGAAAAACAGAAGGGCGGAGAAGGAGAAGCACTATTTGTGAGGGGTCGTCCTCAAAATCAAACGAGGACAAAGAAGGGAAGATCCAAGTCAAGATCCAGACCCAGCAAAGATGAATGTGCCTTTTGTCGAGAAAAAGGGCACTGGAAGAAAGACTGTCCGAAGTTGAAGAATAAGGTCAAACATAACAATGGAAAGGCCATTATGGATTCAAATGTAGCTGATTGTGATGATTCAGACTTCTCATTAGTTACAACAGAGTCATCAACATCATCAGACATATGGTTGATGGACTCAGCTTGTAGCTATCATATATGTCCCAACAGGGACTGGTTTGTGGAATTTCAAGAACGAGAATATGGAGTCATCCACACAGCGGATAACAGCCCTCTTACCTCATATGGAATTGGTTCAATACGATTAAGGAAACATGATGGAATGATCAGAACATTAACAGATGTTCGATTTGTACCAGATTTGAAGAAGAATCTCATCTCTGTAGGAGCCCTAGAATCAAAAGGGTTCAAAGTCATTGCAGAAAATGGAGTGATGAGAGTATGCTCCGGTGCACTAGTGGTAATGAAGGCTAATCGGAAAAATAATAATATGTACCGCTATCGTGGCAGTACAGTTATTGGGACAGCGACAGTGACATCCAGTGACGACAAAGAGGCAGAAGCAACCAAGCTATGGCACATGCGCTTGGGACATGCTGGAGGAAAATCCTTGAAAACTCTATCAGATCAAGGATTGTTAAAAGGAGTCAAGGCTTGCAACTTGGAGTTTTGCGAGCATTGTGTTAAAGGGAAACAGACAAGGGTTAAAGGCATTTTGGATTATGTACACTCTGATATTTGGGGTCCTTCCAAAACACCTTCATTGGGTGGGAAACACTATTTTGTAACCTTTGTTGATGATTATTCCCGAAGAGTATGGATGTATACAATGAAGAGCAAAGATGAAGTGTTGGGAATTTTTCTCAAATGGAAGACCATGGTGGAGAATCAAACAGGCAAGAGGATTAAGTGTATTCGCACAACAATGGAGGTGAATACAAAAATGATCATTTCAATAAGGTCTGTGAAAATGATGGCATCGTCCGACACTTCACTGTCAGACATACACTACAACGGAATGGAGTGGCAGAACATATGAACCGGACCTTACTGGAGAAGGTACGGTGTATGTTGTCAAATGCTGGCTTGGGCAAAGAATTTTGGGCTGAGGCAGTTACATATGCATGCCACCTCATTAATCGCTTACCATCTGCTGTTGTTGATGGCAAGACACCATTTGAAAAATGGTATGGAAAGCCTGCTGTAGATTATGACTCTTTGCACGTGTTTAGATCTCAAATCAATCTTCAAAAATACCTTGGCACCCTGAAGCTGATCAAACAAATCATCAATCCTTGGCAATGGATACTTATTCTTGATTGTGACCTTGTTCAACTACCGATAATATATACACATACTCATCGATCCGTCCTTCTTCTTAACAAACAACACCGGCGCACCCCAAGGAAAGACACTAGATCTAATAAAGCCTTTATCAAGTAGGCCTTGCAATTGTTCTGTCATTTCTTTCAACTTTGGCAGGGCCATACGATATGGCAGCATAGAAATAGGCTGGGTGCCCGGAGCCAAATCAATGCAAAAGTCAATATCCCTCTCGGGTGGCATCCTCGGCAGGTTTGAAGGAAATACCTATGGAAACTCACGAACAATAGGTATAGAATCCATAGAAGGAACCTCGGCACTGGAATTACGAATATATTCCAAATAGGCCAAACATACCTTCTCAACCATACACCGAGCCTTCATATATGAGATAACCCTATGGGTGGAATGACTAGGAGTCCCTCACCACTCTAAACGAGGTAAACCCGGCAAGACTAAGGTCATAGTCTTAGCATAACGGTCCAAGATAGCGTGGTAAGGTGATAACTAGTCCATCCCTAATATGACATCAAAATCAACCATATCCAAAAGTAACAGATCTACTCAGGTCTCAAGACCTCCAATCACAACTATACTTGAATGATGGACATGATCCACCACAGTATAATCACCCACCGGTGTAGACACATATACAAGAGCACTCAAATAATCGCTAGGCATGACCAAATACGGGGCAAAATAAAATGACACATAGGAGTATGTAGACCCTGGATCAAGTAGAACTGAAGCATCTCTATTACAAACCAGAACAGTACATGTGATAACTGCATCGGAGGCCTCAGCCTCTGGCATGGCTGGAAGAGCATAACATTAAGGCTGGCCCCACCACTCTTAACTACGTCCCAGGGATAGCCTCCTACTGGCTGGCCTCCACCTCTAGCGGCCTGACCTCCACCTCTAATACCTCCACCTCTACCTCCATCTCTAGCTGGCTGAGCGGGCGGTAGAACACCCGGTGCCTGAACCATGGCACGGAACCCTGATGCTGCGACTGAACACCCACTAATCTCACACAAGCCCTCCGGATATGACCATACTCACCGCACTCAAAGCATCCACTTAAGTGTTGCGGTTGAGGAAATTGAGATTGACCCTAGAGGGCTGGCTGACCATGAGAATAGCTCTAAAAAGGAGGTGCTCTAATAGGAGCTGGCTGTCCTGAAGGAGGTACATAAGAACCACGCCCCTCTGAAGCTCCATGAGATGCATGTAGTGCTGAATGAAACAACCTGGAAGGATGGCCCCTACCAAAAGAATCCCCGCCTCCAGACGAGGCACCACTGAACCTGCTTGAATGACGAGGCCTCTTGTGAAACCCCTGACCACTCCCCTATGATAAAACCATCTCGACTCTCCTGGCCACATTGGTCGCATCCTGAAAAGAAATCTCGCTCCCCGTCTCCTTAGCCATCTGCAACCGAATAGGCTTAACGAGTCCCTCGAACCTCCTCACTCTCTATCTCTCAATGGGAAGTATAAGAAGAGCATAACGGGCCAAGTCAATAAATCTGGTCTCATACTGAGTGACGGTCATAGAACCCTGCTAGAGACGCTGATAGTTCTCCCTTTGAGTGACAGAAAGAAACTTCTCCAGAAATAGCTAAGAAAACTGATCCCAAGTCAAAGCAGGTGACCTAGCTGGTCTAGCCAAACAATAATCCCTCCACCAATTCTAGGCGGATCCTAACAGACGAAAATCAACAAAGTCAACCCCATTGGTCTCTATTATCCCCATGTTCCGTAAAACCTCATGACAGTTGTTCAAATAATCCTGGGGATCATCAGAAGATGTACAACTAAAAGTAGTAATGAAGAGCTTGGTGAACCTGTCCAACCTCCACAAGGCATCAGCAGACATAGCTGGCCCCTCAACGGCCTGTGCCACAACACCCGGTAGAACTACTCCAACTGGCAGAGCTATTGGAGTCTGATACTAGGGAGCCATCTGCTCAGGAGTGCGAGTAGCAGTAGTCTGGGCTCCTCCTTCAACATGAGAGACAGTTGGTGCTACATGAAATATGCATGCCTGAGTGACACTCTCCATAAGGCCCACTACATGAACCAGAGCATCCTGAAGTACCGGGGTGGCGATGAAACCCTCTAGGACCTGAGCTGGCCCTGTTGGAACGGTATGGGCTGGAGCCTCCTCCTCAAACACTACCTGAGGCTCCGCTGGCACGGCCTCAACCCCGTCCTCGTCCTCTACCCCTCATAGAAGCTTCCACTAGGGGCTCGGGCTGCTGGTCAGCTGATGAAGTGGTATGTGTTCTCACCATCTGTGAAAGAATAGAGTGGAAGTTCAATTAGCATTGAGAAATCAAGTCGCACGATAGGAAAGAATAGATGTGAAGTTTTCCTAAACTTTGTAGCCTCTAGGGGATAAACACAGACGTCTCCGTACCGATCCCTCAGACTCTACTAAGCTTGTCCGTGAATTGTGAGACCTAGGAAAACTAGAGCTCTGATACCAACTTGTCACGACCCGGATTTCCCACCGTCGGGAATTGTGATGGCACCTACTCGTGAAAGCTAGGCAAGCCGAGTGTTACAAATTTTATTACCCTTTTTCCTTAACTTTTAACATTTACAGGTTAACATATGATCAACAACGGAATAATAATAATAAAGAGAAACGCGGAAGACGAAATCTAATAGTTTAACTTAATACAAATACGATTCCATAACAATAATCTATCCAGAACTGGTGTCACAATCTCACGGACTATCTAATATTACTATAAATAAGGTCTGAACAAAGAAAATGCATGTATGTCTCTGAAATAAGTAGGAACAGAAAGAAAGTAGGATAGAACGGGACACCAAAGCCTGCGGACGTCCACAGGATTACCTCGGGTCTCCGCTGGACTGAAGGCAGCAACCTCATTATGGTCCAAATGCTCTAGCATGGGATCTGCACACAGTGAAGAATGTAGTATTAGCACAACCGACCCTATGTGCTGGTAAGTGTTGAGCCTAAACTCGGTGAAGTAGTGACGAGGCTAGGACAATGCTATCAAATAAACTTGTGCAGTTAAATCATATATGGCAAATAATGATAACAGAACCAGCAGTTAAAAATGGGAAGGGGGAACATGCTGCGGGAAATATCAAGTACTAATAGAATTAAGTAAAGAAGCATAAAGAACACCATAATTTCATATCAGCAAGAATAAGGAAAACAATATCGCTTCAATATTCACTTTTATTCTTTCTTGTTGCGGCGTGCAACCCGATCTCAATCATATAATATTGTTGCGGTGTGCAACCCGATCCCAATCATATAATACTGTTGTGGCGCGCAATCCGATCCCAAATCATTTAATGATATTGCGGCGTGCAACCCGACCCCACCTATCCTCCCTTATTATGCCTTGTTGTGATGTGAAACCCGATCCCACATAATATTGTTGCGGCGTGCAACCCGATACCCATATATAAATCAACACCAATCACAAAAGAATCGCGACAAAGAAACAATAATTTAACAAAAATATCCCGTCAAGGGAAATAATATCATAAGCAATAACATCCCGTCAAGGGAAACAATATCATAAATGATAACATCACGGCAAGGGAAACAATATCATAAATAATTACATCCCGTCAAGGGAATCAATAATATATCTCATCTCGTTTCCACAATCATTTCACAGCCTAAGTCTCAACTTGAGTCAATGCTCCACAATGGTCAATTACTAAGAATACTTTCATAAGTCTTGTTCAACATTTTAAAATGATCATATTATGCATGGACAATACATAACGGAGTCACAACAATTTGTAGTATAAGACTCACGGGCATGCTTGACACCAACGTATAGATACTCGTCACAACACTTAACACATAGCAAATAAGACCACAACTCCTATTCCCTCAAGCTAAGGTTAGACCAAACACTTACATCAATGTCACGAACACAATCAAGCCTCAACTACCGCTTTACCCCTCGATTCTACTTCCAATTCTCTTGTATCTAGTCACAATTTACTTGACGATATCAATAAATGCTAAATAACCTAATTCTAATGCATGAAAATAGGTTTTCAAATGATTTTCCCAAAAAGTCAAAAATCGACCCCGGGTCCGCTTGGTCAAAACCTGAGGTTCGAACAAAAATCCTATCACTCATTCACCCACAAACTCAAATATATAATATTTTTTAAATCAGACCTCAAATCGAGGTCAAAATCCCCAAAATTTGAAAATCCTAAGTTTTACCGAAAATCACCTAATTTCCCATGAAAAACCCTTGATTCTGAAATGAAATCATGTAAAAAGATGGATTAGATTGAAAGAAATGAGTTAGAATTGACTTACAAATGATGTGGAGAAGAACCTTTCTTTGGAAAATCGCCCAAGATGTTTTAGGGTTTGAAATGGTATGAAAAATGAGAAGAATCCTGTCAAAATCCCACTTAACATGTCTCAGTTGTCGCATTTGCGAATTGCGAACCCTTTGAAATCCTGTCAGCTTCGCATTTGCGAAGGAATAGTCGAATTTGCGATGGGCGAGCTTCGAAACTCCCACCCAATGCTCGCATTTACGGAGAGGCCCTGCTCAGGCTTGGTTCGCATTTGCGATGCCTGGATCGCATTTCCCAAGCCTGAGAACTTCGCATTTGCGAAGCCTGATCTCGCAATTGCGAGAACAGAGGCCTAGGCAAAAAATACCAGATACCAGCTGAAATTTCCTAAGTCCAATTCACCCCGTAGCCTATCCAGAACACATCCAAGCCCTCGGGGCTCCAAACCAAACATGCACGTAAGTCTAAAAACATCACACGGACTTTCTCGTGCAATCGAATCATCAAAATAGCATCAACAACTATGAATTCAACCTCAATTTCATAAAATTACTCAAGAACATTGAAATTTCCATTTTCTCAACTAAAGGACCGATTTATACCAAACAAACTTTGATTCTTACCAAACTTCATAGATTCGACTAAATTATTATTTTAAATATGTACCGGGCTCCGAAACTAAAATACGGATCTGATACCATGAAATTCAAATAGCTTTAAATTTCCAAAAACTCTCATAATTTCAGTTAAACAATTTCTTTTAAAAATTCATTTCTCGGGCTTGGGACCTTGGAATTTATTTCCGGGTATACGCTCAAGTCTCATATTTTACTACGGACCCTACGGGACCGTCGGATCACGGGTCCGGGTCCGTTTACCAAGAATGTTGGTCCATTTTAAAGGCCAATTTTATTATTTTTCTTAAATTTCACATAAAAGCTTTCCGGAAACGCACAAGGACTGTGCACACAAATTAAGGTAAGACAAAAAGAGGTTTTCAAGACCTTGGAACACGGAATTTACAAACCCAAACTCTTCCGAATCCCAAACCAACCATTCCTGCAAGTCATAAATCAATAAAAGCAACTATGAAAAGTCTTATTTAGGGGAACCGAATTCTAGAAAGTAAAACAACCGGTCAGATCATTACATGGAAATTTTGAGGTTTCACTATTGTTCCGATCACGTGTCTTGAGTTTTCCTTTTTTATATCATGTCATTACTATTTAGTTTTCCAGACAGTATTGTATTTTGTTCAGACTCTATATTTAGTATTTTATAGAATGCTTGCACTCAGTGACAGCAAAATTTTGGGGTGGCTTTAGTTGTATTGACATTATAACTTCATTTATTTATGCTATTCCGCCATTTAAGAGTATTTCTTAGCATTGTTGAAGCTTGTTCCCCCATATTTGATGTTCGCTTGCCTAGCAAGTGTTGTTAGACGTCATCATAGCTCCAGTGAAATTTTGGATCGTAATAGTTGCAAAATTATATAGAAATACGCCATAAGCAACACATTAGAAGGTTGGGAAAGGAGGATAAGAGATCAAAAAGAAATAGTTTAAAAATAGTACGTAATATATATTTTTTTTAAAAGTTACTTAGCTTGTAATTACAAAGTGTAATTACCACCAATTCTCACTCGCCCCTTGAGATTTAGATAGTGTAATTTTACCTCTTCAATTACACTCGATTTTATGTTGATCAAGTAATTGTTTTGCTAGACAAACATGTCAAACTGTATAATTATACCCAATTACATCAAAATCTAATTACTAGGCAGTTTTCCAAATATTATTTCCTTTTATTTCTTCATGCTTCCTAGAATTCTTCATTTTCTGTTCTTGGTGTTTTTGAATAGACAAAGTAGAAAATACATAAATTGAGTGGTTCATGGATATGAAATGCAAAAAGAGGGGAAAATTGAAGAAAAGATGGAAAGGACACAAAGGAAAATTGCCACCACCAACTAGAAATTATAAAAACTCATATAATTAGACCACTTCCTCAACACATTGAGGGATCCATTTGTAAGTAGTCAGTTATGAAGAAATGGGGAAACAACTTGAGGTACAAGCAGATCCTTTGGACAAACTTTACAGAATTAATGGAGATAAAGCCAACTAAGAAAGAGACAGATTGAGACCAGCTCCAGTCAGGTCACTTGGGTAGAGTTTGTCACTTGCAAGCAAGATCTAACTACTTTTTTC
The DNA here is from genome assembly GCF_000715075.1 of Nicotiana tabacum. Taxonomy (NCBI): domain Eukaryota; kingdom Viridiplantae; phylum Streptophyta; class Magnoliopsida; order Solanales; family Solanaceae; genus Nicotiana; species Nicotiana tabacum. The sequence goes on from NC_134087.1 coordinate 129,204,211, forward strand.
CTTCCTAACTTCAATTGAAATTGTGCTTTATTTCATTGTCACTGTGCCTAAAACCAGTGGCGGAGGGGCAGAAGCACATGCATGAAAAGAGATTCCTGTGCTAATAAATTAAAAATAAGTTTTTATATAAATACTTTTTTAATCTCTTAAACAATATAAAAGAAGTGCATGTTCAAATCTCAGATGTAGCATTATTATATTATTTTTGAATTTTCTTGCAATTAAAATTTCTGACTTCATCGCTACATAAAACAGAACCCCTGCTAACGGGTTCCCTCGTCATCTCTCTCAACCCGTATTATCACAGGGGAGGAAAAATGAAAGAGGGACGGGTTGAGGGCGTGGGGTGGGTAGGCAGAAGACGAAAAATACTCAATGGTAACTTTATTATTCTACATATCTGTAAATTAAAAATAAGAGTTGAAGTACAATTACTTATTAGGAGTAGGACAGGGAGCATGGGCTGCTTTCCTTTTTCTATATTTTTCCTTTCTTTTTATACCCTATCTCTTTATCTTTTTTGTTGAAAGGAGTTAAATCTTTTCTCTGGAAAGGGGATCTTTTTAGTCTCCTTGTGCCTCCATAAACCTCTGTCATGCTATTGGATAATCTATTATATACCAAAGACAAATGAAAAAGATCACAGACAATTTATAGCTATATATATAAAATTTTCACCATTTTCTTGCATAAAACTTGGAAGTTCCGTAATTTACTGGTCATGAAGCATTTCTAGAATGGAAGAACAAACAAAAAGTGACATTAAAAAAAGATTCATAAGTACTAACATGTCACACACACGGGAAAAGAAATAAAGATAACAAAAAGGGTACTGTGTATCTATGTGTTTCTTTTAACAACCAAAAAAGCAGCTTCTTAATTTGAATTGACATATGCTTTGCAAGGAAGGATCTAAAGGGTGAGGAATGGGGCAAAGGGTGTCTTTCCTCCTTTTTGTTATTTAGTTTTTTTTGAGTTTTCTATCTAATGTTTGGTATCCGTATTTAGGCCTTGACTAATTCGGATCCGTATCGCATAATATCTATTAAAAAAGAAAACATTCCCTACAAGAATTATTTTTTCATTTTCAGGTCTAATAGAAAATATTTGATTAAAAATATAAGAATTATATCCACCCTACCACAACTCTCGATGGTTATGAACTTTAGTTCTATGAGCACCTTGGCATGGGATGCAGTATAGTTTAGATAAGAGCCTAACTTTCGTGCACTAACAAAGTACAATTGGTTTTATACTATCCGATTGAAATGATCTACAATAATAGATAATTTATAATTCTAATTTTATAATTTTAAAAAGTAATATAATAAATAAGTTTATAATTCTAATTTTATAATTTTAAAAAATAATATAATAAATAACTTTATAATTCTAAGCTATAATCGGTTAAAGAACATTACTAGTATCAATTTTATCTGCACCAATGTATAACTCATTATGTATATACTATATGATTTGATGAGGAAAAAAGAAAGAATTTACAGGAAGCCAACAAACTCTAATAATCAATGCATGAAAAAGGATGGGTCCAGTTACTGTGGGAATCTTTTGCCTTTGTATACCTCTTTAAGGAGGAGATGATTTATCAAGAAACAGGGCATGTGAGTGGGGTGACTTACCTTTAAATCCAAAAAGAGAAGTTTCTTTGGGCAAGTTCGATATATATAGTCAAAGCCTAAAAAAAACATACAAAAGGCTCATTCAAAAGAAACCAAAACGTGCAATTATACGCTAGTTGCAGAGGGAAAAAGAACAAATACTTGTAATCATATCACTTATGCATCTTAGGTAAAATAGCACGGTATAGCCAATTTTCGGATTGATCATTCAAAAATAGTCAGCGTTTACCAAGTCAATGAAAAATAGCCACTATTTTACTGCAGCAGAGACCGGTCCAGCATAATATACTGGAGTTCGGTGCACCTGTGTATGAACTCCAGCATATTATGCTGGACCGGTATACTTTGCTGGTTCCAGTATAATATACTGGAAACTGGAGCACTGGTGCCCCAAACTCCAGTATATTATGCTGGACCGGTATACTTATCTTGGAACTCCAGTATAATATACTGGAGTTTAAGTATACTTATGCTGGAACTCCAGCATAATATATTGACGTATTTTTCGGGTTTTGAACAGTGTTTTCGCTCAGATTTATCTTTACATGAAAAGTGGCTAAATTTCGATTACTTTTTAAACTTGACTATTTTTGAATGACCAGTTATAAATCTGGCTAGTTTTGAATTTCTTCCTGCATCTTAAGCAATAATCTCCCCGCCACTATCAGAAAATCACAATCTTTGAGTTTTGACTACTAAAATAGTCGAAAATTTTAATTTTTCGGTTAGTTTTCGACTATTTTGGTGTAGTCGGAAAAATATAGTACATCGGAAAGTAATTTTTGACTATTATCGTCGAAAATGTCTGATTGCAGTAATCGAATACTATAATGTGTGAAACGATCAGAAAACGGTCAAAATATTTGTAGTAAAGAACTTGAATAAAATAATTATTTATTTTTATAAATGTTTTCTACTAGAGTAGTCAGAAGTTTTAAGTAAATAAAAAATTAGTTATTCAAGTTTTCGATTAAAGTAGACGGATATTTTGAAATAAATATAATTATTTATTTATTTTCTTGAAAATTAAAACTTCTAAAAAATCCATTAAAATTTTCGACTAATGTACGTAGTCGGAAAAATTATATTTGGAGAAAAATATGCACAATTTTGACTATAGTAGTCGACAACTGGGTATTTTTTTGATATAATTCTGCTGTTTTATTAGCTGCACGACCTGTCAAATAACCAAAACGACAACTAAAACCTAATAACCCAACCAAACATCAATCCAACCGGTCAAACCTAATTAAATTCGAATAACTAAAATATTCAACAAACAACCATTCAAACCACATTAAATAATAAAACTTTTTAAATCAAATCGAAAAACTCAAAACCATCCAAATCAAGTCTTAACTAGCTAATAAAAAATCACAAATAATAAATTCTAAACATATCATAAAGTCTAAACATACCATAAATTTTAAAGTATAAACATCTCAACAATATCAAACAACCACAACTAACTACTCTTCATCAGATTCAGTCTCTTCGTCATTAGAAGATTGAGGCATGTGTTTCTTCATAAACTTTTCACTATTTTACAGCGTTGCATCAGTATTGCAATCTATTTTCACATTACTTCTGATTCTTTCTGATTTTGGGAAGCTGAAGCATCCGACAATAATGCGATAGACGACACGAGGAAGGTTATACCCCAAACTTATAGAATCTACCTTTGATAAACCATCTGTTACATCTGTTCATATTTGTTAAAATCCAAACCGATGGGCCGCGACGCACACCCGGTACCTTATTCAACCGAGTACCAACATAACGTATTTTTCATATCATTCTATTATAGGTAAATGAACCGGCATGAGGGAATACGAACTTATACATATGAAGTACGGGCCTATAAGGCCGGCATGATTCTTTATATACTCGAAACATAGGCCGACAAGGCCATACAAGTATCCGTATACATGACATCTACTACAAGCCTCTAAGAACACATAATATCATAAAGGTCAAGACAAAGTCCCACCATGCCAATCAAATCATGTACTAATCATACTGACAAAAGAAGCAACTCCGGAGCAAATGGAGCGCACCAACACCTTTCGCTGAGCCGATAGCCTACTTGGAGGACTCTCGACCTGTCTATCAGGACATGCGGGCATGAAACGTAGCATCCCCAAGCAAAAGGGACGTCAGTACAAATAATGTACCGAGTATGTAAGGAATAAAAATTAGTAACTAGTAGACATGAGAGAAACATGGAGTAAAAGACTCAACATGTATATCTGAATAACTCTGTGAATCATTTAATATTATAATATCGTGCATATGCGTGTAAATGTCATACCATATTGGGTATATGCGTTCATAGCATCATCAAGCCTCTAAGGGCATCCCATCATATCATCTCGGCCACTGTGAGCAAATCATCAACGTATACCAGCTGATCAGGTGGTGGTACATATATAACGCCGTAACCTTTTCCCATATCCCATATACATATAGATATATACATATATACGCGTATATAATGTCACCTGGTCATGGATCAATGTACATGAATGCAATGCATGAAAAGTACGTCAATAAAATCTCTTAGAGTGTGATAAGACCATTATGCCTTTAAATAATATCATGAAGTAAACTTTTTCAACTTACGTATTTTTCTAAGACCCATGAACAGATGATAGAATAATATGACACATGGGGAATCAAGAATATAAGCATCTCTAATATTTCTATGAATATAGTCGTGTATAGAAATTATGCATTTGCATGTTTCGTTTGTATCTTATAGATCATACCAAAAGAAAGAAGGGATAGCCTTAACGTACCTGGAGTAGGGAAAATCCATATGATATTCTTGGAAAAGATTTCACCGTACTCCTTTTTAACTGCAAAACTTTTCCAGTGCTAATACTCTAAAGTGCTCGCTGGATTTATTGGAATGGTAGAAGTCACGTTGATTAACATGAAAACTATTTGCTATCATCATGTTTTGGGTTGAATGCCATATTTGGGCCTCGTGCCAACTATTTGAACTCTTAGGGGATTTTTATTGATATTTCCTCACTATTTGACTTTATACTTGAACTCAGTCATGCTATATTCTACTGTTTTCATAACTCAGCCATGTTTACTTTACTGTAACAGTTAAATGACGGACTGAGCACCATGTTTTACTGTTGCCCGAGTGGCTTGTGAGATTCTGACTGAGTAAGGCCGATGGCCTATGTTGTGAGGAAACACTGATTATGATTATGAGGCCGAGGGCCTGAGATTTGTACGCCACGAGGTGGCTTGTTGATGTGAGGCTGAGAGCCGAGTGATGATGCCACGAGATGGCTTGATATTGTGCTTGGGCCGTAAGGGGCCCCTCCAGGAGTCTGCACACCCCACAGTGAGTGCGAATACCCATTGTGATATGAGATATAGCCTGAGGGGCTAGTATTGTTCCATGTGTTGCCCGAGGGGCTGATTTTGTCGGTACTGTGCCTGAGGGGCGGTTCTTTATGTGTTTATCTTTTCTAGCTGTTTATCTTTTCTAGTTGCCTGTCATTTACTTGCTTAACTGTTAAAAAGGTATTTTAAAGAAGCTTAAAGACGTTACATATGTTTTTTACGGTTTCATTATTTTACTGGCTTTATATTGCTTCTTTATAGCCTGTTGACGTGCCTTACATGATTTTTATTGCTCAGTCTTCATTTATTATTATTACTCACTGAGTCGGAGTACTCACATTACTCCATGCACCTTGTGTGCTGATTCAGGTATTTCTGAACCCGGTAGCGGGTATTGGTTGCTTAGAGGCAGAGTCATCGAAGTTTAGAAAGGTAGTTGCCCGATGTTCGCAGCACTGCTTTTCTCCCTCTTGATTTCATTAGACTGTATTCAGTACATTTTTCAGAATTTTCATTGTATTTAGACCTTAGCAGATGCTCGTGACTTGTGACACCCCGATGTCGGGCTGTATCTATTTTTGCACTTGTTATATTTCGCTAAATTTTGGGATTTATTTATTATAAATGATTTAAATTGACTTATTGAAATTGTTAAAAATTAATTTGGGAATTGTCGGCAGGCCTTGTCTTCACGAGAGGTGCCATCACGACCGGGTCCGGTTTGGGGTCGTGACAAGTTGGTATCAGAGCCTAGGTTACATAGGTCTCACGAGTCATGAGCAGGTTTAGTAGGGTCTCGCGGATCGGTACGAAGACGTTTGTACTTATCCTTGGGAGGCTGCAAAATCTTTAGGAAAAACTTCACATTCTTGAATTCTTATCGTGCGTCCTTGATTCAGCTTGAAATGTAACTCTTTGAATTTCTTCCATGTGTTTGTATGCACGCATGAGTGCTCCGTATCAGATATGCATCGGTGGCTTGTGATTTCTTGATCGAAGGGCGAGACATTATCTCTGTGTGTTGATGTTGGGCCAGTCTGGAGGACTTGAGGCCGGGATTTTCCCTACAGCTTGAGCACTAAGGCGTTGATTGTGTGAGCACGTGTTTGTGGATTTGTATGTCCGATAGTGTCCCTGTTAGTATGAGTGATGACTGGGTAGCTATGTGATGAGTATGATATGATTGCGAGATGTATCCATATGACTTAAAAGCGACGAGAAAGGTCTGCTGGAGGATAGAAGAACTATTAGGTGCTTGATTTCCATCTTGATTTGAGGTATAGCCCCGAGTTATGGGTGTGTGAAGAATCTTTTCATGTTTTCTGGTTGGGGAGTGAAGTAAATTTCATGTTGCGATATGAGTTTAGACTCAGGAAAATTAAGCGACTGCGTAATGTTTATGACAGTGGAAGGTATAAAGAAATGTTAGTTGAGGCAAAACATGTGGGTTATCTCCTGCAAAGTGTTCTGAAGTTGTATGATCCTTATGTGGTCTGATGGAATATCTCTTTTACCAGTGAAATATATGTTCTGCAACGTGAATTTGGGATGCATAAGAGAGTGAGCTTAACTGTTTCGAGAGCGAATGCGAGATTTGTAAAAGATTTAAAGTATTAGATGGTCTGCGTTTCACGAGCTTATGAAGGATTGAGTTTAATCTCACTATGGTATTATGGCGGTATTAGCGTATATGCATTATGAGTTATTGTGTGTGTTTTAATCTATGGCTTCCAGCCAAGTGGGGGAGCATGCTACTGATTAGTTAGCTGCACGGTTATGTGTTATGTTGGCTCCAGTTTGAGGCGTGTGGGTGAATCAGTTATGGCTTACGGAGATTGAGACCGAGGATGGCTCGAGTAAAGGAAATTTCAATAAAGGTTATGCTATACTTTATGGGTGTATGAGAGTCACGGAATGACTTGAGTTGTTATTGGTAAAGGATGCTCGGTGCATAGGGCAGGAAGTTGCTTGGTTGTATTAAGGTGAGGTTGTGTCCTGCGATGTTGGAGTGCTAATGAGGCACATGTTGCTCGTTTCATTTGGTCAAGCTAATTGCAGTTGAGTAGAGTGGATGACTCTCGAGAATGGTTCTAATGTGTTCAAGATTTTACATGTAATAATTGGAGATTTTCAAGTTGTATTTTTGGCTAGAAACTAAGGTTTGCATTGGAGGGTGTCAAGACTTATGGCAATTCTACATCAACTATGGGATTCTATTTATCAGCATCGGGAAGGTGAAGGTAACGGATTTAGATTCGCAGGAAGTCTCTTCAGAGTAAAGTATTTCAAATGTGGTGCTTTTGAGGACGTTTAAGAGAGTATTCAGCGGCTTATGAGCCTTAGACGATGTGGTTTTATGCTTGGGTCTCATGTGGTGAGTCTGGGTTGAGGAATTGTGGTGTTATAGCAAGAAAGAGTATCAAGCTAAAGGTAAATCAAAAGGAAACTCGGAGAGATGAGATAGCTTGGTAGTAGGCCGAATCGGTATGGTAAGGATATGATTAGCTCCTTGGATGCTTATGAGGTAATGAGTTTATACAGGTGTTTCACGGTGATGCCCTTGGGTTTTAGTGGCCTGTGTAGCTTGGTTGAGTTAGAAGGATTCAGTCCTGGCAGGTTTGGTTTGTGCAAATAGAACTCAGAGAGTTTTTGATGATCTCTACTGCGGATTGGAGGTGTATATTTCTACTGGCATGGAGCGTGGGATGTGTAGTGGTTTTCTTCTGAATGAGATCAATAGAAAATTCTTGGCTAGTTGAGTACATAGTTGCTTGTGCCTCGGAAGGAATATGCAGTTCTCATGGTTGTCTTAGGACGGTATGATTTATACGGTATATTTTGTAGGATTGAGATTTGCATGTGTGAGGTCATGGTCCAGTTCTGAATGAAAGGTCATGAAATTCGTAGGCAGCACGGGCAGCTTCAGATGATTTGGGGAAATGATAGTACTAAGTGGTGTAGCATGATGAGGATATACGCTTCAGGAAAAGGGCAGTGTGATTGAGTTGATGGTACTTCATTAGTATTGCGGCATTCTCTTGTTGGATCGACTGCTGATATTCGAGTTTGCTTGGTGGCACAGAAGAATTATAGGAGTACTTCTCGTGGGATGATTGGGTGTCAGAGGTGTTGTGTATTTGGACGATAGAGTTGGGATCGGATATAGTGATTCGCATGTTGTATGGATTTAGAGACTGAGAGTTCTCATAAACAAGTTATGTTGTGGTTGTAGGTCGCGTGTATTGGCACTGTGTAATGACTATCGGGGTTTGGAGACCCGAGTGGATCTTTTTGCTGCTTGGCATGTTAGATTTTGATATAATATTGGGTATAGACTGGTTGTCTCCGTGTCGTGTTATTCTGGACTATTGCGCTAAGGCAACGATGTTGGCTATTTCGGGAGTGCCACAGATTGAGTGGCGAGGTTCGACAAATTAAGTTCCCAATAGGGTGGTGTCATTTTTGTAGACCCGGCAGATGGATGGGAAGGGTTGTCTTTCCTATTTGGCCTTCGTGATGGATGTCAGTGTAGAGGCTCCTACCATTGATTCAGTTCCGGTGATGAGGGGTTTTTCCGAATGTGTTTCCTGCTGCCCGGCATGTCGTCAGACAAGGTTGTTGATTTTGGTATTTATTTGGTGTTAGGAATCGTATCGTATGGCACCAGTGGAGTGAGAGGAGTTGAAGGAGCAGCTTTAGGAACTCCTTGACAAGGGGTTCATCGGCAGGCCTATATGGATGTGTGTTCTGCATCGGGACGGCTTTGTTGACTTCGAGTTGCTATTGGTGAGGGATGTGTTGATTCGGTTGCTATTGAGCTATTAGTGTTCTGAGGTGAACTATGAGTTACTTCTCTGTGTTGCGAGGCGTTATGATTTGTTGGTTATAAACACATATGATGTGGTTCGATTGGGGTTTTATAGTGGAGGTTGAGCGGGAAGAGTATTTGGGTATTTCTCGGTGAATGGCGTATCGGTTATGTCCTTTCAGGCTTGTGTGGTGTTATGTTATTTGCTTCACCATGGTTATGAAGTTTTTCCTTGGTTCTAGACATCAAATTGCGCATGATTTTCGATTTTGAGCAGAGTGACTTGAGGTGTTTCATGTGGACCAATGTTTAGATAGGGTCGCGCATTGCAGCGAAGTTATGTGGAGGCATGATCCTTCGGTCTAGATTCGTGTGTTCTATTTCTACGATGTGTGACGGGTTCTCAGCATGGTGTGTGGTGGTACTGGTGAGCTTGTGGTATAGCTCTCTCATTTGAGTCATTTCTCATGATTTAAGTATGTTCGGATTGTTGCTTTTATGGTGCGCGGACTGCGCAAGTTGTGGCTTTAGTCTGTGTTGATGGGTCATGTCACCAGAGTAACTGTGTTGGATTAGATGCGATCGTTGGGGTTTTTAATGAATACAAACGGATTCTATTTCAGCATGTTTGAAAGATAATATCAAGGTCCGGCTCAGAAATTTGCTATGGCCCTTGCCAGTGGGGAAATGGCCCTATGAATGGTTTATCTGGTTATGGCTATGACTTTCTACGTGATTCATTTATCTTTGGAAGTATATGAAAGTGTTGGGATGAGACTTTAGTTGATAATGTTGATATCCAATTTTTCCCTATGTATTTTTATACCCAAAACACTTCCAAAATAACACATATGTGCATATATAAGCACACCAAAAGATTTTGGCATTTTAATGATTTTTAAACCAATTTATGGCCTATTTTTACACCATTAAATCCCATAATTATTCCCCAAATCTTGCCATTTTGGAGGATAATTTATTTCATTCTCACATTTACATCAAAATATAGCTAACATGATTTTTGCATATTTTTACAAATTCGTTTGGTGTTTTTAAAACTAAATTGCATATAATTGCAATACTAGCCTCTTTAATATTTTATCGCATTTTATAATTATAAAAATTGATCCTAGTATTTTAAATTAATATTTATATACTATTTACTGATTCAGTACTTTTAATTTAATTTCAAAATCATTTTTTACTATTTTATAAAACAAAAGGGAAAAACTGGCTATTTAATATGTAACCCCATTTACCTTTCAGTCTTAGCCTAAATTAACCCCAATCTTAACCCCCAATTGGACAAAAATCCCCAACCCAATTACCCAATTAACCGAACAGGCCCGTGTTCCTTTTAATCTGAGTCATTGATCATTTTTATCAATGGCCCAGATTCCCCCTTACCTTAATTAATTCCAACGACCTTATCCCTATCCCCATTCTCTCCAAACCCGCCGCCTTTGGTTCCCTCGTCTCTCTCAAACTCTCTCAACCCGTGAAACCCTAGAAGCCGCCTACCCCTTCTCCGACCCAAAATCCACCGGAATCCATGGTTAATCTAGCCATGGACTATCTCTACTCACCATATTCTACTCCTATACGCCTGCTCAGTGAAGATTTGAGGCTAGACCTCGAAGGTCTTCATCTAGACCTTGGCTGATTCGAGATTCTTTGGCCGTTTCCGGCCTTGCTCCGGCGTACTTTAGCCTCTTGAGCTTGGATTCGACCTTATCAGCTCAGATCCGCTCTCGTGACTTCCAAGCCTTCTCGTCCTTTAAGGTTCTCAGAAACCTTAACCTATTCGAGGTTGCTTTTCGTTTTATTCTTTCAGATCTGTGATAGATCTATGCTATATTTGACGTTTTGAGTGTTTTCCCAAAAATTCCTTTTCAAAATCGTTGGTTTTTCAAATTAGGGTTTCTGAAAATCTTTCGATTTTTGTTGTTCTTTTCTTTCAGCTGTTTGTCTGTAGTATGCTCGTATGTTCTCCTCCTCTATTTATACATGTATTGTCTTCCTACTTTTATACGTATGCTCACATGATTAGTCTGTTCTTTTTTTCTCACTCTTTACTACTGTGTTTCTCGATGTTTTGCTTTTCTGAACTATGTTCGTGATCTTGTTAAGCATGTCGTCTATTCTGTTTAAACCCCCATCCTTTCTTAAGTTCCGAAGTTGTCTGAACATGTTCTTCATGCCTTAAAATGGTTTTCTTTTCTTTGATTGTTTCAAGCCTTCTATTGTATTTGCTTGATTCTCATAAGACTCCTTGAGTCTGTTCACTTGCCTTCTCATTTCTGTGTTTGATTCGATGGGGAAACCCTAGAATTTGGGGGTTTGTTTCTTGGAAAATCAAATTAGGGTTCCACTTTGGGACCATGTACCTTCAGACTCGCTTTGAGTCTCTGGTTGAACTTGTATTCTATTGTTTATGATTCTAAATACTTCGATGTTAGACTCTTCTGTTTGAAGTGTTTGCTTTATATATGATAAACTCTTCTTTCAAAAGGTCTTTTGCCAACTTGTGATTGATTCTGAATTCCTTTTTATGAGGATTGATTGAGTGTTACTGATTTTCTTTAAAATAAGTTTCTCTTCACCTTTTCTGGGTTGGATCCATTCGTGCCAAGGCTCAAACCTTGATTTTACTGACTGTTGATTGATTGTCTTTCCTTATTTACCCAAACCGTGTACTACCAGACTCTTTCCTTAAATAAGTTTCTGTGTATTTACCCTTATTGTACTGCCTTAGAAAAGATTTTAAAATCAAATCCTTTCCTTATTTGTCATGCCCATTTGAAATCAATCCCTTGGCTGAAGGGAAATCTGTGTGATTGACTTTCAAAATTATTTTCTTACCTTCTTTTCACTTGTCTTCTGCACTATAAAAGGGGCTACCCCTTTTGCACTTAATATGACATACACAGAAACATTTCGAACTTTTCAATACTTTCTCTACTACTACTTTCTCAACCTCTAGTACTGGCACTCTGCTCCTCTTCTCTTTCTACTTTCTGAAACATTCTTGAGTTCTCTTTGAACTCTCAAGTATTTGTTGAAGACTCGATTTCGCTCCTGCTGACTTCTGGCTGTGTACTTGCTTTTGTTGTTCTGCTATTCTAGTACTTGCAACTGGTATGTCATTCTTAGTTAAATAATGCCCCTTAACTATGTGTTTATTTCCTAGCCTGTCATGCTCTCTCTTTCACCATGTGTTTACATCTTAGTCTGTTATGCTTTCTTTCCTTATGTTTCTGCAACTCTGTATGTGCTCTTCTCATGTGAATCCCTTCACTTTACCCCTTTGTATGAGAGTATAGTTCTAGTCATGACAGCACTCTGTTATTGCTGCCCATGACTTTGAACTAGGTTCTTTTGAACCCTTTACTCGAATAAATTCCCACTTCCCTCTTCCCCTTCATATGCTGAGCCTGATTTGGGTCTAGTTGTGTCCTAATCACCATCTAGACTCAGGTCTGACCTCTAAGGTCTGCTCTTAACTTGTTTGTACCAAACAAATGGTTAGGAGTGTGCCAGTCAACACCTATGGCAGGGTATGACCACCATTTGCTATGGCTCCCCAAACCCTCTTTCACTTTGCACTCATTTCTAGTTCTAAGTTCTTCCCCTCTCTGGTAAGCCATGCTTTAAGACCCTTGAGCTCCCACTGAACTTGGATGCCTGAGGGCTGGCTATTCCGCACTACACTATTCTAATTCTAAATGGTATCCTGAGTGTAAGCAATGTCGGGAATCCTTGAGATTCCTTGGAACTTTGAAACACTTTGGATAAAGAGAGGGCTTTGGAAATTCGGAATTGGTTAATCACATGTTATTGAACGTTAAGATTGAATTAGGCTGCTCGGATCTAGCTGATAGTTTTTAATGTATTTAGTTTCTTTCTTTTGGTCTGTAATAATTTGTATAAAGGATTTGGGAAATATAGTAAAAGGGTGTGGGAGGGTTTTATATTCTTGCATCAGTAGGGGTAGAAACCATATTTTAGGATTTTAAATTTTTTAGAAATCCTACCTATAGGGCTGTTCAATATTTCTGGTTCCACATCACCTAGAGACCATGCCTATAGGGTCAACGCTTCGTTGTGTTACAAATCACATAGAAATCATGCCTATAGGACTTAAAGTTCATGTAATCAATGCATATAGAGATCATGCCTATAAGGAATGCATATGCATTAGGCAAACTGTAGGGTTAATTAACACAATCATCTTTTACAAGTTCAATAACAGTTTTTAAAAATCAAAATAGATATCATGCCTATAGGATCAGCATCAAACTCGTCTGATTCGCTTAAAGTAATAATAATCTATTAACTGGTCATTAACGTCTTAATACAACAACGATTTCAGAAGTCTTAATTCTGTGACAAAAACTCTCCTGACTCAGTATGCTTTTAAATCCCTCAAATCGACATCTTTTTCTGAAACAGTTTCTTTCTAAACATTCTGTCTAAATGTTTTACTCAGACCCTGAAATTGTCTTTTAAAACAGTTGCAACTTACCCTTTCCTTAGATATTTCTATCTCTGAAACTCTTTCACAACCATTTCTATGTTTTATTTTTACTGCAGTCCATACTTTCTTTTCAAAACTCCTTTGCATTAGACTACTCTTTCCTGAAACCAGTGCCTTTTAAATCACTCGCTTGAAATACCTTAATTTCTGACAATTGGATCCAAGATTCCTAATGCAGACTTTCTATCTAAACATATGGGTTGAACCAGTCCGTTCGCTGTTTAAGTTTAATTTAAAGACAAAATCAGTATGTGCCAAGACATGCTAAACTAAGTGTTTGTTTGATTAAGGGGTTTACTTGAGTCTTACCTATTTGTTTTGTTCATCCTTATATTTGTTACTTGTTTTGTATGTCGCAATTAGAATTTTAACCTTTGAACCCCATATATGCCTATATCCATTTTCTTCCCCTTTAGGATTAGAAGTCCTTATACCCCGGGACTGATAGGTTGGGACGGGTACTAGCATGCAATAAGTAAACGAGACTGATCGCGTTTAAATACCTTAACGGGGTGGGAAGGGTAGATATGGATATGATGACTGATGCGCTAATATCACGTGCGACCCCTCTTCTGAGGAGTGATCGCTGGGTATTGCATTGAAGTGATCCATATTAATATAAACTTAGGACTTCCCCTCCCTTTATTTGCTTTCATCGCTTCTTGTAAAACTGTTCAAATCTGTTTTTCATGAATTTCTGCCCTCTCCACTTACCTTTGAAAATTTTCAACTTGGCCGCAATGTTATGTGTGAATCCTTATTTGCGCCTTGATTGTTTACTTGTAAAGTCACAATTATAACATGGCCGGGAACCACACTAGTGGATCTTGAGGGGTGCCTAACACCGTCCCCTTGAGATAATTTCTAGCCCTTACCCTAATCTCTGGTCTCTTCATCTCAAACCCTTCTTAAAGTGTCCTAATGCACTATAATCATTAGGTGGCGACTCTTCAACTTCTAAATCCAATTCTCGAAAGGGAATAGAGTTGTCCTCCCAATGTCGTATACCTGATTTTTGACCCCACGGTTAGAGAAAAAGGGGGCGTCGACAACATGGCGACTCTGCTGGGGATCTCCTTTAGGCTTTTACCATTGCATGTTGTTTGTGACTTTATTATCTCATTAATTGCTTTATTTACTGTCTTTTATTCTTTTACTACGAAACTGACTTGGCTCTTCATGTCTTTTCTTTCCTTTAGCTGCTTTCCTTTACTACTTTATTTCAATGTTGTTGTAATTACTACAATTATTGTAATCATTTATCTTATGAACGTGAAAATAAATGTCAATTTATTTCATTCTTGTAAGTTGCATCTTCAACATCATATTCCACTCGTGTCAAACAAACACCATAGCAACGTTTATAATGAGTGGTTGCGCTCTTCCGATATTATCACCCTTTAAATTCGGCAAAGGCATATTTGCGGTAAAATCAGTCGATCAGCGGTGCAGTCGACGGTTCCGTGTCTTTCCCTCTTGAGTTGTCCGCTCAAGGGTACCTGTCTAATACCCAATAGAAACCTTACTCTGTCTAACTGTGCATGCATCATGGTCAAACCTAGCCGAGTCAGTTATGTTGTCCACATAATGACTCATTAAGATAGCCTTGTCCAAAGTCCATCGGGTTTCCCTGAAACCCAAACGGACACCTACATGTTCTTTGCATTTATTTGGAGGACTAAATGCTTTTTATGCTAATTATTGGTTTAAATAGTCGAGTCTGGCGGGGTAAGGGTCTAACACACTATTTTGTAGAAAATGAGGCACGACGTCCCCAGATTTGGCATGGTAACCAACATTCACCCAAGGCTGCTGAATTGGTGGGAAGATCTTCACTCCAGTGATCAGACACTCGTCCGCAAATACTTAGGGAATCTGCCTTTTCTTCTAGAAATCTAGCCTGACAATAAAATCATAGAGGCTGCAACTCTGTTCTGGGATAG
This sequence comes from Nicotiana tabacum, assembly GCF_000715075.1. Classification (NCBI taxonomy): domain Eukaryota; kingdom Viridiplantae; phylum Streptophyta; class Magnoliopsida; order Solanales; family Solanaceae; genus Nicotiana; species Nicotiana tabacum. The sequence goes on from NC_134087.1 coordinate 129,219,505, forward strand.
TGACAGGTCCATATTCCGCTTCGGGAACCTCGAAATAACTCTTTTGCTCAAAGAAATAGGAGGCTTAACTGGTATTCCTTGGGAGACTCCGGGTTTGCTTATGGCAGAGAATCGCAAGGATAGGGGTTTCCTTAAGATGATGGGACTGAAGAAGAACCCAGACTTGACCTGTTTGAAAGACTCCTACATCCCATTCGACTATCTGTACGAGAGGTATGACCATAGCAAGTCATACCGCACCTACTCAGATGAATTTGCTCTCACCTCACTGGGGCATATTCACATAAGGGTCTTCGTATTCATGTTTTGTTTCCTGGGGATGATAGTGTTCCCTATGAAGAAGGCTAGGATCCACACCAGATTGGCCATGGTAACCAAGACTCTAATGGAAGGAATCGGCAGACAGCCTTTCAGCATAGTGCCCATGATTGTTGCTGAGATATACCGGGCTCTGGACAACTGTCAGCGAAAGGCCAGTCATTTTGAGGGATGCAATTTATTACTTCAGCTCTGGCTCATGGAGCACCTTCAGAAAGGAGAATACTGACAAAAGATCTTACGCAGAGACTGGGATGATCACATTGCCTTCTACTAGCCAAGGCGTATGAATTATATGCCTAACATGTTCGCTCAGCCAGAGGACGCTGGAAGATGGGTGGAGCTATTTGAGAATCTAAAAGAAGACCAGGTATAGTGGATGGTCGAATGGTTCCCTATGGAAGAATTCATTGTTCGATCCCGAGATGCACCATTTCTCATACTCATTGGTCTAAGAGGAACTTATCCCTATGTTCCCCTCCGAGCCATGAGCAGGCTGGGAGAAAGCAAATCATACCAAGGGTCGACAAAATGAGTCACTTTAGGGCCAATTTCCAGGACGATGATAGCCCTCACAAATGCCAAGCTCAACACATGTGGCATTGCAAGCTCGTTTTGGGTAAAGAATCTATTGAGCCAGACAGGTATCACGCTGGTTGCGTACCGCACTATTCGGGTTGGTTGGAAGATAATCACAATGGTATGGGTCAGCCCGGGTTCATTCACGGACACAGAATCATCGACGAGAAAGCTGAAGCACGGGTTAAGTAAAATCATCTGCACAAGAGGATTCGAGAGTGTGAAAGTGAGCATCGGGAAATACAAGAAGCCCATCAAAGGTTGATCCAGGAATGGAAGGATATGGCTGTTAGCGCCAACAAGCGACTAGGGTATTTGGAGCGAGGTCTAGTGGAGCTCGAAGGAAAGTTCCTCAAGAGAATTGAAGATTGTCGAAATGCTGAAGGGAATGCAGGCGGACATTTGGCCCAAGCTTATCTGCTACTAGGACTGCACGAGCTGGTGAATCTGTTCGAGGGGGATACCGAATCTAGGGAAGGTCCGTCTGGGACCAAGTAGTTATGAGTCTTTTATTTTTCTTCTAATGATGTAATAAGGCCGATGGCCACTAGTGACATTTTATTTTCCTTTATTTAGCGTCGCTTTGGATTCATCTTATTTCTTTTCAATAAAATGAGGCATTTAGCATTATAAGTTCTCCAAGTTAATTCGTCGCTAGGCCTACCTCAGGCACAATGAGGCACCCAAATTAGGACGCGATTTATATTCTTGCACAATGTGTTTAAATATTGTAACATTTTCTTCTCATAACCTGCACTAACTTATTACCTTTTGTTTTTCTTTATTTTTTTATTCCCCTCCCCAAAGGTTAGTTCGTGCATTCTGGCACCATCATCATACAGTACGAGATCCAAGGGCCCTCCACCTCCTCTTCCTCTGAGTCCTATCCGAAACAAGAGCAAAGGTAGAATGGGAGATTCAAGCGCCAGAAAGGAAATTGAAAGAATTGAGATTCCTTAGGGTACCCCGGTTGCTAAGGAAACTGCTGCCCAACTTGAGCAGAAACTGTTGAAGTTCCAAGAAGAACTGGATCAAGTTCGGAACTTGGCAAATTTATCATTCACTCTCACCGTTCCTGATGTCAACTTCCCAAATGCTCAAAATCCCGCACCTCCACAAAACACCCCACAACCACAGATGCAATCCACTCATGCTCAACATTGCAACACATGCCACACTCCACTACCCATTCCTGAACCACTAAACACCACAAACGACCACCCCCACAACACTCCCATCTACGTAGATACCATACCCCACTACACTCAAACAATCTCAAGTGCTCCTGAGTCTGATGATAAGGACTCTCTTATCAGAAACTTGGCAGCAGAACTCAAGAAATTGACCAGCCGAGTCCAGGGCATGGAAGGAAACAAAGGCATAGAGGGGCTGAATTATGAGGACCTCTGCATTCAGCCAGATGTTGAACTTCCGGAGGGATACAAACCTACGAAGTTCGAAATGTTCGATGGCACGGGAGATCCTAGAGTCCATTTGAGGACATATTGTGATAAGATGGTCGGAGTCGGAAGGAATGAGAAAATCCGTATGAAACTCTTCATGAGAAGCCTGAAGGGGGATGCTTTATCCTGGTACACCAGTCAGGACCCCAAGAAATGGACGAGCTGGGTAGGTATGGCATCGGATTTCATGGATAGGTTCCGATTCAATACAGAGAATGCACCGGATGTATTCTACATCCAGAATCTGAAGAAGAAGCCTACCGAGACATTCCGCGAGTATGCTACCCGTTGGAGATCAGAGGTTGCTAAGTTCAGGCCGACCTTAGAAGAGGAACAGATGAACAGATTCTTTGTCCAGGCTCAAGACTCACAATATTATGAGAGGTTAATGCTGATCGAGGGCCAAAAATTCTCCGACATCATCAAGCTGGGAGAAAGAATTGAAGAAGGCATTAAGAATGGTATGGTTACTAATCTTGAAGCATTGCAGGCCACCAACAAGGCTTTACAGTCTGGTGGCACGTCCAAGAAGAAGGATGTCAACGCCGTGATGGTCGCACAGGGAGCCAAATCACCACTAAAATACCACACCTACCCGTCACCTCCACTTACATATCAGCCTATCCCGAATTACCAAGCACCCGCACCCTCTTACCAAAATCCACCACCCGTTTACCAATCATCTCCACCTCCCGCATATCAATCCACTTCACCTAGATACTCTCAACCTACACCTGTTTAGCAAGCTTATAATGCCCAACCCCCTCACTACCAATCACCTCCCACTCGCCAAAATTTCCCTATACCCAGACCAAATTTTGACCGCAGAACTCCCAGACAATATACAGCCATCGCTGAGCTAATTGACCAGCTGTATGAGAAACTTAAAGCTGTTGGTTACGTCTCCCCTATCCCTGCTATAACTCCAGAAAATCCTTCCCAGTGGATCAACCCTAATAAGACCTGTGCGTACCATTTCGGCATAAAAGGTCACACCATTGACGAATGCCGCTTGTTGAAGGACAAGATTCAAACTCTGATCGACAATAAGGTTGTCATAGCAAAAGAGCCTGCTCCTAATGTCCGCAACAACCCTCTGCCTGATCACAGAGGTGGGTACATTCACATGATCGAGATAGAAGATGACTGGGACCCCAAGGGATCGATAGGACTGATTGCTGAGGATGATGAGCCCAAGAAACCGACAGTCACACTTAACTCGATTGTTGTACAGAACCAGCCCTCCAGGGGAGATGAAGTGAACATGTCTATACCTCTCGAATTTGAAGCACCTTCTTCTGTGAAGGTGGCCGGGCCAATTGAGGTTGAGTTTGGGGTTCCAAAGGCACAGGTAGCCTTTGAAGTTGTTGTGTTACCACCGAGGGTACTTATGCCTGTAGCACTGTCAGACGTAACACCGTTCCACTCAAATGCCATACCATGGGATTATACAGCTGAAGCAAGGAGGAAAGGAAGGACCAAGACGAGAGAAGCAATTGATGTGCAGGGTATGACCAGAACAGGCAGGGTTTACACTCCAGAGCACCTAGCTGAGTCCAGTAAGCAAGCCCCGGGACGGACTACTGAAACTGGTCCCGATGATCTTTGGAGGAAAATACAAGCTAAGGAGTATTCGGTCGTTGAGCAGTTGAACAAAACACCGGCACAGATCTCCATCCTAGCTCTTCTACAGAGCTCTGACGCACACAAAAATGCCTTGATGAAGATATTGAGTGAAGCTTATGTGCCCAGCAACATAACTGGGGGCGAAATGGAAAATATGGTAGGACAAATACTGGAAAGCCATAAAATCACCTTCCACGAAGACGAACTATCGCCGGAAGGACTAAGTCACAACATGGCCCTACATCACCATGCAATGCGAGGATTACTTCATCACTAAAGTCTTGATCGATGGAGGCTCCAACCTCAACATCTGTCCGTTGGTAACTCTCAGAACATTGGGAAAGAGCCTGCACGAGATCAAATATGGGGCCATCAATGTCAAAGCCTTCGATGGGTCCCAAAGGTCTACTATTGGAGAGACCAGCCTATGCCTGCAAATGGGGCCAACCTGGTTCGACGTTGACTTTCAAGTGATAGATGTCCCAGCATCCTACAATTTGCTGTTGGGACGACCATGGATCCATGCCGCTGGAGCTGTAGCATCGACCCTGCATCAGGCAGTGAAGTTCGAATGGAATCACCAAGAGGTGATCATTCATGGCGATGGTAGCAACCCCAAATATAGTCACCAGACCATCCCGGTGATTGGAGGCAGAAGGAGAATAGGCGGAGAAACATACCACCACATTGAAAGAGTCAACGCTGTAGACAAAGATAAATGGTGGGATAACAAGATTGAAAGTATCCTGAATTGGTGTGGATACGAACCTGGATAGGGACTCGGCAAAAACCTCCAGGGAATCGCCAAACCCGTCAAGCTGAAGAAACATGGCACTACATTTGGTTTGGGGTATGAGTACACTTGGGAGGAGTTCAATCAATGGTATCCACCATGGCGCGGTCCCTACTACCTACTGGAGCACCCGATACCTTACCTGGAGCAAACTTTCCAGCCGTTAGATACTATATATGGGTCGGAGGAAGATGAAGCATTGGCAGCCGTGAAGAATCTGTTCCTGGAGGATGATGATATGGATTGTAGTGTTATTTTCGAGGAGGAAGGGGAGGAAGGCCCTTCTATACAAGCTGTGAACCAAGGAGAACGTCTCAGCAATTGGTCAATCAGAACCACCAGGGCCCAGAAAGCTTCGGGGTAGCAAGGCTAAACAAAAGCACCATGCATCACATTCTTACTTTTTACTAGCTGATTTTATTTCCGCATTGTCTTTAATTTTGAAAAGAGCTCTGATATTCAAAACAATTATGAATCTAATCGAAGCATTTCAGTTTATTATATATCTCGCTCTTATTATTTTCCTATCATTCACTTTATTTTACACAGCATTACTATTACTTGCCTTGATGATGAACCAACGATTGTGACTTGCAACGAGACAATGCAACAAATGGATACGGACTCAGAAGAGGTTGTTAGAGGAGTTGAGAATTTTGAAAATAGGCCTAAGTCTAACTTGGATGAAACTGAGGTCGTTAATCTGGGAGATGCAGAGAATGTCAAAGAAACGCGCATCAGCGTTCACCTGTCACCATCAGAAAAGAAAGAGTACAAGGAGTTCCTAAAGGAATATGAAGACATATCGCCTGGTCATATGATGACATGACCGGTCTCAGCACATCCATTGTAGCTCACAAACTGCCAACAGACCCGACATGCCCACTGGTAAAGCAGAAGCTCAGGAAATTCAAACCCGACATGAGTTTGAAAATCAAAGAAGAGGTTACCAAGCAAGTCAAAGCCAAGGTTCTCAGGGTAGTAGAGTATCCGACATGGTTAGCCAACATCGTGCCAGTGCCAAAAAAGGATGGGAAAGTTAGAGTTTGTGTTGACTACCGGGATCTTAACCGGGCCAGTCCTAAAGACGACTTCCCCTTGCCGAACATACACATTCTAATTGACAACTGCGCCAAGCATGAGTTACAGTCTTTCGTTGATTGTTTCGCTGGGTATCATCAGATATGGATGGACGAGGAAGATGCAAAGAAAACGGCTTTCATCACGCCATGGGGAATGTACTGTTACAAAATGATGCCATTCAGTTTGAAGAACGTTGGTGCCACCTATATGAGAGCCATGACTACCATCTTTCATGACATGATACACAAGGAGATCGAGGTATATGTGGATGACATCATCATCAAATCCAAGAAAGCCAGGGATCACATGGCAGATCTAAGAAAGTTCTTCAACAGACTCAGGAGGTACAATCTGAAACTGAATCCTGCCAAGTGTGCATTCGGGGTTCCTGCTAGAAAATTATTGGATTTCATCATGAGCCGTCGAGGAATGGAATTGGATCCATCAAAGGTCAAAGCTATCCAAGAATTGCCACCGCCAAAGAACAAGAAGGACGTGATGAGTTTCCTGGGAAGACTCAACTATATCAGCCGGTTCATAGCTCAATCCACGGTCATTTGTGAACCAATCTTCAAAATGTTGAAGAAGGACGCTGCTACCAAATGGACTGATGATTGTCAGAAAGCTTTTGACAGAATCAAGGAATACCTATCAACGCCGCCGGTCTTGGTTCCGCCTGAGCCAGAAAGACCCCTATTGCTTTACCTTGCGGTATCGGATAGAGCATTCGGTTATGTTTTAGGGCAACATGATGAAACATGGAGAAAGGAGCAAGCCATTTACTATCTCAGTAAGAAGTTCACACCGTACGAGTCCCGGTATTTTCTTTTATAACGCACTTGTTGTGCTCTGACTTGGGTTGCACAGAAGTTAAGGCATTACTTCTGTGCTTACACTACTTATCTCATATCCAGAATGGACCCTCTGAAGTATATCTTCCAGAAGCCCATGCCCACTAGCAAGCTCGCCAAATGGCAGATCCTGCTAAATGAATTCGACATTGTTTACGTGACCCAGAAAGCAATCAAAGGGCAAGCCTTGGCGGACCATCGCGCCGAGAATCCCGTAGACGGAGAATACGAGCCCCTAAAAACATATTTTTCCGATGAAGAGGTATCTTTCATAGGAGAAGATATTGCAGAATCCTATGATGGTTGGAGGTTGTTTTTCGACGGAGCTGCAAATTTCAAAGGAGTTGGCATAGGAGCAGTCTTAGTATCAGAAACCGGCCAGCACTACCCAGTATCTGCCAAGCTCAGGTTCCCTTGCACCAATAATATGGCCGAATATGAAGCCTGCATCTTGGGGCTCAAAATGGCTATTGACATGAACGTTCAGGAGTTGCTAGTGATCGGGGATTCAGACTTGCTCATACATCAGGTTCGAGGAGAGTTGGCAACCAAGAACTCTAAGATACTTCCCTACTTGCATCATATATAGGGGTTGAGGAAAAGGTTCACAAAGACAGAATTTCAGCACATCCCTAGAATCCAGAACGAGTTTGCTGATGCATTAGCTACTTTATCGTCCATGATCCAGCATCCAGATACAAATTTCATTGACCCCATCCCAGTAAAGATTCATGATCAGCCAGCTTATTGTGCCCACGTTGAGGAAGAAGCGGATGGGAAACCATGGTTCCATGACATCAAGGAGTACTTGACAACAAGGGAATATCCAGGACTTGCCAATACTACTCAGAAGTGCACGCTTCGGAGGTTATCCAACAACTTTTTTCATAGCGGAGGAATCCTGTACAGGAGGACTCCCGATTTGGGCTTGTTAGGTGTGTCGATGCAAAAGAAGCAACCAAACTATTGGATGAGGTGCACGCAGGGACCTGCGGACCGCACATGAATGGTTTTGTTTTGGCAAAGAAGATACTCCGAGCAGGGTATTTTTGGATGACTATGGAAACAGACTGTATCCAGTATGTTCGCAAATGCCATCACTGTCAGATACATGTAGATATGATAAAGGCGCCTCCAAACGAGCTTACTGCGACAAGCTCACCATGGCCATTCGCCACTTGGGGAATGGATGTTATCGGACCTATCGAGCCTGTCGAATCAAATGGGCACAGGTTCATCCTAGTGGCAATCGATTATTTTACCAAATGGGTCGAAGCAGCATCATACAAGGCGGTCACTAAGAAGGTTGTGGCGGGTTTCGTCCGCGACTGCATTGTTTGTCAGTTCGGGGTTCCGGAATCAATCATCACCGATAATGGTTCCAATCTCAATAGCGACTTGATGAAAGCAATGAGTGAAACTTTCAAGATCAAACACAAGAACTCTACAGCCTACAAGCCTCAGATGAATGGAGTTGTGGAAGCAGCCAACAAGAATATCAAGAAGATACTAAGGAAGATGGTCGAAAGGCAAAAACAATGGCATGAGAAGTTATCATTCGCCTTATTGGGATACCGCACTACAGTCCGCACATCAACCGGAGCAACTCCCTACATGCTGGTTTATGGTACAGAGGCGGTCATCCCCACCGAGGTAGAAATCCCCTCCTTAAGGATCATACAAGAAGTAGAATTGGATGATGCAGAATGGGTAAAAGGTCGCTACGAGCAGTTAGCCCTTATAGATGGGAAAAGGATGAATGCGGTTTGCCACAGTCAGTTGTATCAGAACAGAATGTCCAGAGCCTTCAACAAAAGGGTTAAGCCAAGGAAGTTTACACCGGGGCAACTGGTGTTGAAGAAAATCTTCCCACATCAAGATGAGGCCAAGGGGAAATTCTCACCTAATTGGCAGAGTCCGTACATGGTTCACCGGGTTCTAACTGGAGGAGCCCTTATTCTTGTGGAGATGGATGGAGAAGTCTGGCCGAAGCCAATCAATTCAGATGCAGTGAAACGATATTATGTGTAACCACTTATGATTCCCTTAATGATGTAATTTGAATTACGCCTGACCTGAATCCCATTTAAGAGGGGATACGTAGGCAGCCCTATGGGTTCGGTCATAATTTAATAAAAATTCCATTTTCCCCCGCTATTGGAGCCGGGGCAGAATTTTGAGGAGGGCCCTCAAAATTCCTAAGTTAATTTTAGTTTACGCATCGCCAGAAGTGTCAGCCCAGCAAACTGGGGCAGAATTTTGAGGAGAACCCTCAAAATTCCAAAGATGTTTTTTAGTCATTTAGCACAGCCGTCAGAAACGTCCGCTCAGCAAACTGGGTCAGAATTTTGAGGAGGACCCTCAAAATTCTGGAGAAAAGAGGTTGCAGTGTCCTGAACCACATCGCAGTCGTTGGTTCATCTAAAGAAAACTATTTCTGATTATATACGTTATATTTACTAAATCATGCATAACTATTATCCTAATTGCTGTTGTTTAGCGACGCTACCCCAATGACACACAACGTCAAGAGCCCGGGGAAGACGAACCAACCTTTCCCCTCATAGAACTCACGATTTTCTTTGGATGCAGGCACTCGACTTGCAATATCGTCAGGTATATTTATGTACGCATAATTTTCCAAGGATGAAACTTCTCAGAATCATCACTTGCCCGCAATTGCTATCCGTACCCAATTTCCCCAGCAGTCATATTGTCGTAATCGGCTATCAGCTAAGAGATCTTACTACTGATCATCCTTTTACATTCTTGCACTGCATAAGGCTACTTTTCTGCCTTCCGAGGTTAAGCTCTACCTCCATCTACATTTTGCATAAGGCTACTTTTCTGCCTTTCAAGGTTAAGCTCTACCTCCACCTGCATTTTGCATAAGGCTACTTTCTGCCTTCCAAGACTAAGCTCTGTCTCCATCCGCATTTCCTGCATTGCATAAAGCTACCTTTCTGCCTTTCGAGGTTAAGCTCTACCTCCATCCGCATATCTTTGCATTGCATAAGGCTATCTATCTGCCTTCCGAGGTTAAACTCTACCTCCATCCTGCATAAGGCTACCTCTCTGCCTTCCGAGACTAAGCTCTGTCTCCATCTGCATTTTGCATAAGGATACTTTTCTGCCTTCCGAGGTTAAGCTCTACCTCCATCATCACCTGCATAAGGCTACCTCTCTGCCTTCCAAAACTAAGCTTTGTCTCCATCCGCATATCTTTGCATTACATAAGGCTACTTATCTGCCTTTCGAGACTAAGCATTGTCTCCATCTGTATTTTTGCATAAGGCTACCTATCTGCCTTCCGAGGTTAAACTCTACCTCCATCCTGCATAAGGCTACTTATATGCCTTTCGAGACTAAGCACTGTCTCCATCTACATTTTGCATAAGGCTACCTATCTTCCTTTCGAGGTTAAGCTCTACCTCCATCATGCATAAGGCTACTTATCTGCCTTTCGAGACTAAGCTCTGTCTCCTCCTGCATGGCTGAAATATCGCCACTTTATTTTGAATGGCTGCAATATCACCATCTGCATTTAAATTTTTGCTCTGGCTGAAAGATCGCCACCCTTCGCATTCATTTGGCTGAAAGATTACCACCTTTTCATGGGCTGAAAGATCGCCAACTTATTCAAAGGCGTCATAGTTCGGAGGCACCATCTGCATAGCCCGAGAACACCATTTTATGGCCTGCAAATTTTTATTTTTTATGCTCTTCACGGCCCAGGACATCATAGTCTGAGGACGTCATCCTAACCGTCCAAAGACAGCATTCATGGTCCAATGGGAACTTGCATCATGTTTAAATTATGCACAATACATGATACATTGCTCACTTGTAGGTACACCGCCTAGCAAACGGCCATCTCAGCAGGAGCGATCCCGCTCCGGTTCTCCACAGTCTGTCCGACTCCAAATCTAATCATCACGTACGTTCTTTTCGATCCCCCATTCGACACACTCCGTCAATGGTTCCTGAACTACATATGGCCTGATTCCGATAAAATCAGGGATATGTAGGCGGCTCCGAATCCAGATCTTGGTCAAAACGCTTTTCAATCGCCGATCCGGTCAAAATTGGCCATCTTGTCTTTACCCGACAACTCTTTCATCCTCCTCGGGTAAAGAGGGGAAGCTGTTGATATCCAATTTTTCCCTATATATTTTTATACCCAAAACACTTCCAAAATAACACATATGTGCATATATAAGCACACCAAAAGATTTTGGCATTTTAATGATTTTTAAACCAATTTATGGCCTATTTTTACACCATTAAACCCCATAATTATTCCCCAAAGCTTTCCATTTTGGAGGATAATTTATTTCATTCTCACATTTACATCAAAATATAGCTAACATGATTTTTGCATATTTTTACAAATTCGTTTGGTGTTTTTAAAACAAAATTGCATATAATTGCAATACTAGCCTCTTTAAGATTTTCTTGCATTTTATAATTATAAAAATTGATACTAGTATTTTAAATTAATATTTATATACTATTTACTGATTCAGTACTTTTAATTTAATTTCAAAATTATTTTTTACTATTTTATAAAACAAAAGGGAAAAACTGGCTATTTAATATGTAGCCCCATTTACCTTTCAGTCTTAGCCTAAATTAACCCCAATCTTAACCCCCAATTGGACCAAAATTCCCAACCCAATTACCCAATTAACCCAACCCAATTACCCAATTAACCGAACCGGCCCGTGTTCCTTTTAATCTGAGCCGTTGATCATTTTGATCAACGGCCCAGATTCCCCCTTACCTTAATTAATTCCAATGACCTTATCCCTATCCCCATTCTCTCCAAACCCGCCACCTTTGGTTCCCTGGTCTCTCTCGAACTCTCTCAACCCCTGAAACCCTAGAAGCCGCCTACCCCCTCTCCGACCCAAAATCCACCGGAATCCATGGTTAATCTAGCCATGGACGATCTCTACTCACCATATTCTGCTCCTATACGCCTGCTCGCTGAAGATTGAGGCTAGACCTCGAAGTTCTTCATCTAGACCTTGGCCGATTCGCGATTTTTTGGCCGTTTCCGGCCTTGCTCCGGCGTACTTTAGCCTCTTGAGCTTGGATTCGACCTTATCAGCTCAGATCCGCTCTCGTGACTTCCAAGCCTTCTCGTCCTTTAAGGTTCTCAGAAACCCTAACCTATTCGAGGTTGCTTTTCATTTTATTCTTTCAGATCTGTGATAGATCTATGCTATATTTGACGTTTTGAGTGTTTTCCCAAAAATTCCTTTTCAAAATCGTTGGTTTTTCAAATTAGGGTTTCTGAAAATCTTTCGATTTTTGTTGTTCTTTTCTTTCAGCTGTTTGTCTGCAGTATGCTCGTATGTTCTCCTCCTCTATTTATGCATGTATTGTCTTCCTACTTTTATACGTAATTAGTTTGTTCTTTTTTTTCTCACTCTTTACTACTATGTTTCTCGATGTTTTGCTTTTCTGAACTATGTTCGTGATCTTGTTAAGCATCTTTCGTCTGTTCTGTTTAAACCCCCATCCTTTCTTAAGTTCCGAAGTTGTCTGAACATGTTCTTCATGCCTTAAAATTGTTTTCTTTTCTTTGATTGTTTCAAGCCTTCTATTGTATTTGCCTGATTCTCATAAGACTCCTTGAGTCTGTTCACTTGCCTTCTCATTTCTGTGTTTGATTCGATAGGGAAACCCTAGAATTTGGGGGTTTTTTCCTTGGAAAATCAAATTAGGGTTCCACTTTGGGACCCGGTACCTTCAGACTCGCTATGAGTCTCTGGTTGAACTTGTATTCTATTGTTTATGATTCTAAATACTTCGATGTTAGACTCTTCTGTTTGAAGTGTTTGCTTTATATATGATAAACTCTTCTTTCAAAAGGTCTTTTGCCAACTTGTGATTGATTCCAAATTCATTTTTATGAGGATTGATTGAGTGTTACTGATTTTCTTTAAAATAAGTTTCTCTTCACCTTTTCTGGGTTGGATCCATTCGTGCCAAGGCTCAAACCTTGATTTTACTGACTGTTGATTGATTGCCTTTCCTTATTTGCCCAAACCGTGTACTACTAAACTCTTTCCATAAATAAGTTTCTGTGTATTTACCCTTATTGTACTGCCTTAGAAAAGATTTTAAAATAAAATCCTTTCCTTATTTGTCATGCCCGTTTGAAATCAATCTCTTGGCTGAAGGGAAATCTGTGTGATTGACTTTCAAAATTATTTTCTTACCTTCTTCTCACTTGTCTTCTGCACTATAAAAGGGGCTACCCCTTTTGCACTTAATACGACATACACAGAAAGATTTCGAACTTTTCAATACTTTCTCTACTACTACTTTCTCAACCTCTAGTACTGAGCACTCTGATCCTCTTCTCTTTCTACTTTCTGAAACATTCTTGAGTTCTCTTTGAACTCTCAAGTATTTGTTGAAGACTCGATTTCGCTCCTGCTGACTTCTGGCTGTGTACTTGCTTTTGTTGTTCTGCTATTCTAGTACTTGCAATTGGTATGTCATTCTTAGTTAAATAATGCCCCTTAACTATGTGCTTATTTCCTAGCCTGTGATGCTCTCTCTTTCACCATGTGTTTACATCTTAGTCTGTTATGCTTTCTTTCTTTATGTTTCTACAACTCTGTATGTGCTCTTCTCATGTGAATCCCTTGCCTTTACCCTTTTGTATGAGAGTACAGTTCTAGTCATGACAGCACTCTATTGTTACTGCCCATGACTTTGAACTAGGTTCTTTTGAACCCTTTACTCGAATCAATTCCCACTTCCCTTTTCCCCTTCATATGCTGAGCCTGATTTGGGTCTGGTGGTGTCCTAATCACCATCTAGACTCCGGTCTGACCTCTAAGGTCTGCTCTTAACTTGTTTGGACCAAACAAATGGTCAGGGGTGTGCCAGTCAACACCTATGGCTGGGTATGACCACCATTTGCTATGGCTCCCCAATCCCTCTTTCACTTTGCACTCATTCCTAGTTCAAAGTTCTGCCCCTCTCTGGTAAGCCATGCTTTAGGACCCTTGAGCTCCCACTGAACTTGGATGCCTGAGAGCCGGCTATTATGCACTGCACTATTCTAATTCTAAATGGTATCCTGAGTGTAAGCAATGTCGGAAATCCTTGAGATTCCTTGGAACTTTGAAACACTTTAGATAAAGAGAGGGCTTTGGAAATTCGGAATTGGTTAATCACATGTTATTGGACGTTAAGATTGAATTAGGCTGCTCGGATCTAACTGTTAGTTTTTAATGTATTTGTTTTCTTTCTTTTGGTCTGTAATAATTTGTATAAAGGATTTGGGAAATATAGTAAAAGGGTGTGGGAGGGTTTTTACATTCTTGCATCAGTAGGGGTAGAAACCATGTTTTAGGATTTTAAATTTTTTAGAAATCCTGCCTATAGGGCTGTTCAATATTTCTGGTTCAACATCATCTAGACCATGCCTATTGGGTCAACGCTTCATTGTGTTACTAATCACATAGAAATCATGCCTATAGGACTTAACGTTCATGTAATCAATGCATATAGAGATCATGTCTATAAGTAATGCATATGCATTAGGCAAACTGTAGGGTTAATTAACACAATCATCTTTTACAAGTTCAATAACAGGTTTTAAAAATCAAAATAGATATCATGCCTGTAGGATCAACATCAAACTCGTATGATTCGCTTAAAGTAATAATAATCTATTAATTGGTCATTAACGTCTTAATACAGCAACGATTTCAGAAGTCTTAATTCTTTGACAAAAACTCTCCTGACTCGGTATGCTTTTAAATCCCTCAAATCGGCATCTTTTTTTCTGAAACGGTTTCTTTCTAAACATTCTGTCTAAATGTTTTACTCAGACCCTGAAATTGTCTTTTAAAACAGTTGCAACTTACCCTTTCCTTAGATATTTCTATCTCTGAAACTCTTTCACAACCATTTCTATGTTTTATTTTTACTGCAGTCCATACTTTCTTTTCAAAACTCCTCTGCATTAGACTACTCTTTCCTGAAACCAGTGCCTTTTAAATCACTCGCTTGAAATACCTTAATTTCTGACAATTGGATCCAAGTTTCCTAATGCAGACTTTCTATCTAAACATATGGGTTGAACCAGTCTGTTCGCTGTTTAAGTTTAATTTAAAGACCAAATCAGTATGTGCCAAGACATGCTAAACTAAGTGTTTGTTTGATTGAGGGGTTTACTTGAGCCTTACCTATTTGTTTTGTTCATTCTTATATTTGTTACTTGTTTTGTATGTCGCAATTAGAATTTTAACCTTTGAACCCCATATATGCCTATATCCCTTTCCTTCCCCTTTAGGATTAGAAGTCCTGATACCCCGGGACTGATAGGTTGGGACGGGTACTAGCATGCAATAAGTAAACGAGACTGATCGCGTTTAAATACCTTAACGGGGTGGGAAGGGTAGATATGGATATGATGACCAATGCGCTAATATCACGTGCGACCCTTCTTCTGAGGAGTGATCGCTGGGTATTGCATTGAAGTGATCCATATTAATATAAACTTAGGACTCCCCCTCCCTTTAGTTGCTTTCATCTCTTCTTGTAAAACTGTTCAAATCTCTTTTTCATGAATCTCTGCCCTCTCTACTTACCTTCGAAAATTTTCAACTTGGTCGCAATGTTATGTGCGAATCCTTATTTGAGCCTTGATTGTTTACTTGTAAAGTCACAATTATAACATGGTCGGGAACTACACTAGTGGATCTTAAGGGGTGCCTAACACCTTCCCCTTGGAATAATTTCTAGCCATTACCCTAATCTCTGGTCTCTTCATCTCAAACCCTTCTTAAAGTGTCCTAATGCACTATAATCATTAGGTGGCGACTCTTCAACTTCTAAATCCAATTCTCGAAAGGGAATAGAGTTGTCCTCCAAATGTCGTATACCCGATTTCTGACCCCCATGGTTAGACAAAAAAGGGGCGTCGACAGATAAGAGGTTTACTATTGGTATTATGTTGTTATGTGTAGCTGCTGTGATTAGAAGTTATCGCTACAAGTGTTTGAGTTATGTGGTATATCATGTAGTTGCACCTGAGGTTGAAGGTATGGGTTATTACTGCTTGTTCGGGCTTATTCAGAGTATAGATGTGAGATTTTGATCTGCTGGATGATTTCAGAAGTGGAAATATGGTTCTAAGGTTTATGGGCTAGGTTGGATTGTGAAATTTCAGTTACGTTGTGCTATCAGACCTATATGAGATAGGGTGACGTGGGATCACCCCCGAGTATGCACATGGTAAGGTTATACAACAATTTGATGGTTTTCGGAACAACTCTAGGCACGTTCGAGGACGAACGTATGTTTAAATGGGGGAGGATGCAACAACCCGACCGGTCGTTTTGAGCTTTTGCACTTCGCTTGCCAGTTCTCAGGCTTGACTAGCCCTGTGTGATGTATTTTGACTTATGTGAATCGTCGATTTTGGTTTTTGGGGTAATCAGAATCAAATTGGAAGAACAGTCCTCAATATGAAGTTTAAAATTTGAAAGATTTGACCATGTTTTGACCTAATGGTATATGATCTCGGATCAGAAATTTTATGATCTGGTTAGCTCTATTAGGTGATTTAGGACTTAGAAGCATAATCAGAATGTGTTTTGGAGGTTCGTGGAAGGTTTAGGCTTGAATTGGCGAAATTGGGATTTTAGCGTTTTCCGGTTGATATGTGAGATTTTGACATAGTGGTCAGAATAAAAATCCAAAAGTTGCAGTAGGTCCGTTGTGTTATTTCGGATGTGTGCGCAAAATTTCAGGTCATTTGGACGTGGTTTGGTAGACTTTTTGATCAAAAGCAAAATTCGGAAGATTTTAGAACCTTAGGCTTGAATTCGATGTGATTTGATGGATTAGATGTTGTTTGAGGTATTTTGGAGATTGGTATAAGTTTGGGTAGTGTTATATGACTGGTTTGTGCTTTTGGTTGAGGTTCCGGAGGCCTCGGGGCGATTTCGGATGGTTGGCAGAAGGTTTGAAGTTGAGTTGGGACAATTGAAGCATATTGTTGCTGTCACAACTGCACCTGCGATTGGGAGGCCACACGTGCAATGCTCGCAAAAACGGAAGGCAGCCGCAGATGCGGCCAAGAAGGAGTTCTTCAAGAACCGCAGAAGCAGTGACGTGGGCGCACTTGCGGTAGTGCAGGTGCGATGTTTTAACGCAGATGCGGAAATCATCATTTAAATGAAAATCCGAAGATGCGGTGGATTAGCCGCAGAAGCGGGACCGCAGAAGTATTAAAAGGACAGCAGGTGCGAAAATGCCTGGGTCAGAGAGTATAAAAGGTTCCTTTTGTGATTTTTAGTGGGTTTTCAGCATATTTCATTCAGGAGAAAACTTTGGAGAGCTAATTGAAGAGGAAACCAAAGGATAATCTCATGGAGGTAAGATTTTGACTTCATAACTCATTTATATGTGATTAAAGGCCTAATTGGTGGTGAAATTTTGGGAGAAAGCAGTGCAAAATGGGTAATTAAGGCTTTGAGATTAAGAGACCTTTGAGTGGGGATTTGAGGGGCCATTTGAGGTCCGATTTTGATGTTCTTGATACGTATAGACTCGTGGGAGGACGAGGATTCTATTGATGTAATTTTTGTCGAGTTCCGAGGTGTGGGCCCTGGATCGGGTTTGAGCGATTTCGGGATTGATGTTGTAAATTGATTATTTTCACATGGGCTTCGTTCCCGTAGCATATTTTGACGTCGTGATTCTGATTTGGATAGATTCGATGCAAGTTGAGGCCGATTCGAGTAGCAAAGGCATCGCGGGCTAGAGTTTAGACCGAATCGAGGTGAGTAATAATTTTTAATGTTGTCTTGAGGGTATGAAACTCGGATTGCACATCGTGGTGCTATATTGAGGTGACGCACACGCTAGATGGCGAGCTTGGGGTCGTGCACCATTGGGGATTGTGATGTAGTCTATCCCGAATGACTGTTTTACTGCGTATTTGATTAAAAAAACTGTTTGCTATCATCATGTTTTGGGTTGAATGCCATATTTGGGCCTCGTGCCAATTATTTGAACCCTTAGGGGATTTTTACTGCTATTTCCTCACTGTCTTGACTTTATACTTGTACTCAGTCATGCTATAATTTACTGTTTTCATAACTCAGCCATGGTTACTCTGTTTTAACACTTAAAATGATATATTAAATGATATTTTGGGCTGAGCATCATGTTTTTATTATTGCCCGAGTGGCTTATGAGATTCTGACTGAGTAAGGCCGAGGGCCTATGTTGTGAGGAAACACAGATTATGATTATGAGGCCGAGGGCCTGAGATTTGTACGCCACGAGGTGGCTTGTTGATATGAGATCGAGAGCCAGGTGATGATGCCACGAGATGGCTTGATATTATGCTTGGGCCGTAAGGGGCCCCTCCAGGAGTTTGCACACCCCCAGTGAGCGCGGGTACCCATTGTGATATGAGATATAGCTCGAGAGGCTGGTATTGTTCTATGTGTTTGCCCGAGGGGCTAATTCTATTGGTATTGTGCCCGAGGGGCTAAATCTATTGGTATTGTTCCCGAGGGGTAGTTCTTTATGTGTTTATCTTTTCTAGTTGCCTGCCATTTACTTGCTTAACTGTTAAAAAGGCATTTTAAAGAAGCTTAAATTGAACTAAGATGACATTACATGTTTTTTTATGGTTTCATTGTTTTACTGGCTTTATACTGCTTTTTTATAGCCTATTGACATGCCTTACGTGATTTATTATTGCCCAGTCTTCATTTATTGTTATTACTCACTGAGTCGGAATACTCACATTATTCTCTGCACCTTGTGTGCAAATTCAGGTATTTCTGAACCCGGTAGCGGGTATTGGTTGCTCAGAGGTAGACTCATCGGAGTTTAGCAACATAGCTGCCCGACGTTCGCAGCACTACTTTTCTCCCTCTTGATTTCATTAGACTATATTTAGTATATTTTTCAGAATTTCCGTTGTATTTAGACCTTAGCAGATGCTCATGACTTGTGGCACCCCGATGTCGAGCTGTATCTATTCCCGCACTTGTTTATTTCGCTAAATTTTGGGATTTATTTCTTATAAATGATTTAAATTCAATTATTGAAATTGTTAAAAATGAATTTGGAAATTGTGTCGGCTTGCCTTTTCTTCACAAGAGGTGCCATCATGACCGGGTCCGGTTTGGGGTCGTGATAGTATAAGGCTGGATAACGTTCAATGCAATGTCTTGAAAAATGAAAGGAATTTGAAAGACTTTGATATCCAAAGTCTTGAAAATGAAAGGAATTTGGATCCTTGTGACACCTAATCAAGGAATAACTCTTAGTCATTTCTTGATAATGTGGCTAGATGCCACGTGGGGTGGGGTGGGATATTAAGTTTTTATTCTATTATTAGGTAATTAGGTAATGCGTCGTTACCCGGTAATTAACCAATTACCCGTAAAATTAAGAATTGTCTCAAATTACTTAAAATTCTACTTAATTTTTATAATATACTTTATACATCATACTATCACGGTCCTATAGTACCTTATATGGTACTAGTCCATAAATACCGGGTATTATAGCTCGGACCGTATTTTATCCCAAAATGTCGAACTTCGGTGAAATTCATTTTCTTCGATTTGCTTATCCTCTCACCTTCACGAATTTACTCATTACTTTTTTGAAATAACATAATCCTTATAATCTCTAAATAATCTTTTCTTTGGACTGATGTCAATTACCTTACGACAAATTCAACGTACAATACTACTGGGTGCAACATCGTCGTAATTTAATACTGCAAAGCGTAACATCATCGTAATGTAATACTGCCAGACGTAACATCCTCGTAATAAAATTTTGCAAGATGTAACATAATCGTAATATAATACTGCGGGACGTAATATTGAAGTAATATTTCGGAGCGTAACATCATTCCCCCATTTGGAACATTCATCTTCAGATATTGACTGATGCTCTTATCATTTTCATAACTTATAGTTCTTGTGAATACCTTAATACTCTCCTCGCCATTTAGGCAGTTGTTCTATGAACAAATCCAAAGTCTAGGGTATTCCTACCTGTAGGTCTCTTTCTTACATTATGGCCTGTGATCGATATTCTTCTAATCTCATAACTTTTGCTACCTTCTGTCATGTAGTCTGTATGACTTTTTCCTCTTGAGTACGTCTATGTGACTCTTCTTTCCTTTTTCCTCCAGATTGTAGCCAACCTATAGGCCTCACTTGGTAAACATATATATATAGAGCTTGATAAGATGTTCCTCTGGGCATCTATGGGTATACCGAAATTCTTCGTTCGGTACTTTGTTGAACTCATGAATATTGCTACACCTTGTTTTGTTCATCCATCCGTTTGACTTTACTCCACCTAGGTAACTCATACTATACCATAACTCTTACCTCAATTTATCCTTAATGAGGTCTGCTACCAACTCCCGGTTACTTTCGTTGTTTATCACATATGTATAAATCTAAGTCCTTTAATGCTCCCTCATTACTTTTTATCTTAAGAATGACGGCCTAATCGTATCTCATACTTTATGAATTTTGTCCATCCATTATTGATTCACCTCAATATTGATCTACAATTTACCACTGATAACTTCAAACTTCTTACGTAATCACTAGGGAACATTTGAAGTAATTTTCCTGACCCACTTGGGGACAATACTGTACCTCCATAACCGTATTTCCTAGCATCCCAATGGGATTCACCTTACGTGAGTAAATTTAATCCCGTACAATTCATGAATTCCTTTCTTCAAATCATTGCTCAATCGAAGGCCGAAACGTCATCCTTTATCTATCACAATTACACCCTCATTCTATTACTAGGGCAACATGCCATCTCTTCTCAATGCTATTAGTCTTAGACTCCCCTTGAGTTTATTCAGGTTATAGTGAGCTTTGTATAACTTAGAGAAATCATCTATTCTTCTTATTTTCATGAGCTTAATCCTGAGTACTTGTCCATTATCGTTACCTTCTCACTCTCCCGTTCTTATCCTTACTTATGTCTTCTAGAACTTTGTCGCTTCCCCATATAATATCTTGCGACCTACACAACTCTATTTATATTACTTGCAATCTTTCAACTTCCTTGCATCATAGATTTCCTTATGTCATTTTGGAACGTCAAGTGAGACCTCACATCGTCCCTAACACTTCTTTACTCTCTTAGTCAGGTTTTTTGATACCTAGACCATAGGATGGAAGATATGCTAGTGACAATGCCGCTATTATTCCAAGATACTGAATCCCCGTGTTCTAGCCTTTTATCTGAAGAATGGACTATTCACGATTTTTTTCCTTTGAGTATCTCGTACATTGTTCACCTTTACCTTACTTACCTTAAAATCTCGCATCGTATCTTCTATCTCTTTCATGACCTCCCTTCCACCTAGGTGTAATTTACGTCCATAACTTGAAGCTCTACTATAATACTTGCACCTCTGGTGCATACACAATCTAGTGGCAGCTTCATACTGGTACTCTTCTAACTGGCTCTATCGTAGAGCCATTATAGAATCTGGCTACTGTACTATTTCTATTGTACCTCGGAGAGTAATTCTACAATATTCTCGATCACGATTTTTGTAATTTCTGGGTCCAACAACCGAATTCCTAATTTACTTTGTTGATGTAACTCTTTAGTTTCCTCCTTCTTCTGACCGGATTTTATGTCAGCTTAAATTATCTCCCGCTCTGGGGTTCACGTTTATGGGAATTAAGGAATATGCATGATACAAATCCTTTAACAATTTATTCCTTCGTTTATGACCTGAGCTCAATTCTTTCTTTTAACGTATACCAGAATCTTCTACAGCTATATATGCTGCATGTATAAAACTCTGAACCCTTAGGTGCGTTCAGAAGGTAACCAACTATGGATCATTGATCGAATAATTCCTTTCATTCCATTTCATCTTTCTTCAAATATAAGCAATTATTTTTCCTGGTCTTTTTGCCCCCTTTTGCGTGCATACTTAGCTTATCTGAGTTATCACGCACGCCAAAGTTTTTGTGCAACTCATATGGTCTCGAATATTACTTTTGGTTTTACTCCCCGTTAATTAGCCATGGTAGGTGCAAATTTCTTTTGGAGTGCATACAATTTTTTAGTTAAACTGTTGTTACATAACCCTTTCTTCTTTAGGTCATTGTGCTTTGGTTGAAGCCATCTTCCTTATTTCCTCAACTAGTCTTTCATTGTGTTACTTGGGGGGGGGGGGTCCTCTAACTCTTGTAAGGCTGTGAGTTTATCCCATCGTATGCCTGACAGAATTTTTTATGTTCTTCCTCGCCTATAATTACCCGTGGTTACTTATCTCCAAGACCATGTGCTTGTAGGGTTACTCCTGAACTGATATTTTGACTGTCTTCTCGCTGACACTTTTTTTATTTCCATAACACTCATACATTACCTTTTTAACTTCCCCAACTCCTATATGGATATTTTTCAAGGACCACATTATCATAACTGTGAGGTTGAATTCCCTATATTGTGGTTCCCTATGTTTATCTTGTACGGTCTATTGATTTGTCTGTATTCTCTTGTCTAGCCATAGCTAGGCTCTTTTTGAATCAACTACTAATTGCTTGTTGGCCATTCCCGTATCAATATTCTGCGTAATCTTTCTTGGGTCATTTCCTTTATTAATCAATAATATCTCGGGCAGGAACCATTACTTCCTTTCTCTGACATCGTGTTTACATAATGCTCTGGTATTGTAGCATATTTGTAGGCTTTCAATAAGTGCAATCTCATCCCTTTTTCGTTTTATTGCATCCTTCCTTTACTATTCTATAATTACTAAAACAACTTAATTTTGACTTAATACCACATTACTCAATATTCTACCCTTTTAGGGAAGTACTAAGATTTAACGCTATGACGATCTACCTATAGATGTTTTACCTTTTCATCTTTGGCGTCTTGTCACATCATCGATGACCCTTAATCTCCTCACGGTAATCCATCTGTACTAAGGATAACGAAATTCCTTACTCGCGAGGTGGAAATTACTATAACTGGCACGTACAGTCTCTTAAGCTTAATTTTGCTCACATTGCTTACTTTAGGGAAGCATCTTCCTGAATGATCATTCTTTGAATTTCTCATGAATCTGCTTCTGTTATCCATTCTACTATCGCCGGAATAAAATCTGAAATTCTCATGATGCCAACTATTATCAAATCACTCAATCCCTAATTCATGTTTAGTTTATATTGTTCACCAACCCATACTGACCTCTACTATTCTGGGGTCTAGCTTTTCCTACTGGTAATCACGTTAGAGTCACGAACTTACTTCTTGAAATGAGGATATGACTTTGTGGCCTATACTCTTTTGTTTCCTTGAGGCCTATCACCTCTCGTCTCTTCCTTCATCTGACTATGGACTCGGTAATACCATTATCTTTTTGATCTACCGTTGCCATCCATGTGTCGCATCTTGCTCATAATTCTTCCTTATCTCTCTTCTCATTACTCTACTAATATTTCTGCCTATCCCTTTCTTGTGAAAACTTCAGCAAGATATTCTTTTGTTTTTTGCTCCCCTTGCTTCATCCATCGGCTCTTCGGGTTTCTCAACATTCTTGATCTACTAGGGACGAGGGTCACACTAAGGTAATATTTATCCCTTTCAGGGTTTCAGTGCCTATCTTCTAAAGTACTCATATATAGCTGTACTATTTTAGAGTGCACCATCTGGATATCTCACAAGGAGATTTATTAGTACTTTTGCAATATCCTTCTTATATGTCAACTATGTCAACTAATACAAATAATCCATCTACCATCTAGGGTTACTCTAACCCCAGTTGGATCCTGCTATTCCGTCCTTTTCTTAAACTACACTTGTTAGCCCTCCATAGGGCATAATTGAGATAGGTACGCCCAATTATACATACCTTTATTACTGTTGAATATAACTCAAAAAGCTTATATTCCTCTGCCTGAATTATAAACACAGTTAACCTTCATTAACTGTGCGCCTCGTACTCATCTTCATCTTACTTCTTTTACTTGTTGAAACTTACATTTATCTTCTGAATCTCTCATTGTCTTTCACCATTAAAATTGATAGGTATTCTTACCTCAAGTCTCTTTATCAAGAGGCTTACACCTTTAAGTACGCACATGATCTACTGAAGACCTCACATTTACTTATCATAAGCATGATGCAAAGTAGATTTCCTCTGACTCAACTCTTCCATAGCCATGTCTTTTACCGACTGTCCTTCTAGATGTAGGTATCATCTTATTACGAATAAAATAGAAGTTAGGAATTTGTATTCTTACAACTGAGCTCTACCACACGATCTAGAGTGAGAAGAAAGAGTGACAGTCCTAAATACCTTGTAGCCTCCTGCTTATAAGTGTGGTGCACGACACACCCATAAACAAGACTCTACTAGACACGGCTTGGAGACATCCCTATAATAGAACTGCTCTGATACCACTTTTGTCATGACCCAAACCGATGGGCCGTGACGGACACCCGATACCTTACTCAATCGAGTACCAACATAATGTATTTTTCATATCATTCTATTATAGGTAAATGAACCGGAATAAAGCATGAGGGAATACGAACATATACATATGAAGTACGAGCCTATAAGGCCGACATGATTCTTTATATACTCGAAACATAGGCCGACAAGGCCATACAAGTATCTGTATACATGACATCTGTCTACAAGCCTCTAAGAATACATAATATCATAAAGGTCGGGAGAAAGTCCCACCATACCAATCAAATCATGTACTAATCATACTGACAAAAGAAGTAACTCCGGAGCAAATGGAGCGCACCAACACCTTCCGCTGGGCTGACAGCCTATTTGGAGGACTCTCGACTTGTCTATCAGGACATGTAGGCATGAAACGAAGCGTCCCCAAGCAAAATAGACGTCAGTACAAATAATGTACCGAGTATGTAAGGAATAAAAATTAGTAACTAGTAGACATGAGAGAAACATGGAGTAAAAGACTTAACATATCACTAGTGAAAAATTAGTTTATGGTAACGCATGGAAAACCGTTCTAAAAGGTAGATAAACCATTGCCATAGAGATATTGCAACGATTTACAAACCGTTACATCTGCCCGCGTGCCAATAGAGCTATAGGAACGGTTCTTGCAACAGTTTTTATCTTCGTTGCTAGAGAGACGTCTATCGCAACGGTTTTTCCTTTCTCTGTTGGAACGATTATTCTTTCCAATTGGAATGGTTTAAAATTGTTACTATATTTTGTAAGCAACGGTTCATAACCGTTACCATATAATCTAATACAACACTTATGTAAGCTATTGTTACGGTTATGTATGGATATAACAACAGTTTCTTTAAGCTATTGTAACGGTTTTATTTGTATTGTTACGGTTTATACTAAACTACAACAATGAAGAAAATGCTATTGCAACAGTTTTAACTACCTAGTGGAACGGTTTTAGGACAATTTGGAACAGATTACTAGACCTATTGCAACGGTTTATGTTCTCTAATAGAACACCATTTGTGTCCTATTGCAACGGTTTGCATAGGCTATTGTAACAATTCATTTAAAAGAAATATAGCCCCTGTTGTAAATAAATTTTTATCTATAGAATAACACTAAAATTTAAAAAATACAAAATAAAACTATTAATAATAACAAGCTCATAATATCCATAAAGCAAATGTTCTACCCGAAGTCCATAAGTCTAATACATTTCAATATAGTAAGTTTCAAAATTTAATAACAAATAATTCCTAGAACAGTCATCTATAGCAATTCAAAATTCATCTAACATAAGGACTAGATCATCACTACTTTCATCTTCCATTTCTTAATCTACTCCACCTACAAAAGAGAGATAATTAAAGTCATTACCCTTCAAGAGAATCCGGTCTAAGAATGCTCATAGCACCAAAAGATATTGAATGCCTGGACTAAATATATGGAACAAAAAAGAAAAAGAAAAGATAGGACATACAAGATGCTAGTCATGAGCCTAGGAACAAGCTGCAACACTGTAAATGAACTAGTTTGTAAGCAAGAGTAAGGAAAAAACTTAAATAAACACTGGTTGCAGTCTCGGGACGAACATTTTTGCACAAGTTGATCCCGCTAGGCAAAGGCAACAAATCAAACTACTAGAAGAATTTTAAAAAGTGAGAGAGCAATACGAAACTGTGAATATGGTCCACTTGATTCCCTATGCGATGACCAGGGCATTGGCCTAAAAGAGGCCAAATCTTTTGGACCAATTATTGAGCTAGAAAAATAAAACCCATATAACTGCAGCATGAAGGATGGACTATGCATGATTCTGATGATAAGAAATTTGAGCTGACAATCACTACTATGAAAAAAAAACATAAGAAACATTTGTGAATAACAAGTTAAACCTACTACTATATCCACTACATAACAGTAGGTTGACCATTAAGGGACGAGTAGCTTACACATAACGGTCACAATATATAACGCTCATTATAGACCAGCATCAGTTAGAGATTACTTTCAAACATGGAAATCAAAAGCTAATTAAATTAACAAAATCATTTAACAACAATTCTAGAATCTCTAGAATCAAAAGCATCATTTGCAAAAGGAAAACCTTTGTAATGCCAAAACAAACTAAGACTTGGCAACATGATATCATTAAAAATACTAGTTTTAAAATCACTGGTATACTGCTAGCGAAACTATAACATCAGCGTCCATTATAACAATCAACAACAAACAGCATCTATACATAGCAAATAGAAGAATAGGCTTTTTTGGTAACACATGACTCAAAACTTTTCTGAAAGTAAGGCTTAAACCAACGAAAGAAAAAAAATTGTATTGTATTTGTGTTGTAAGCACCTATAGATGCAAACAAGGAAAACAGTGGTAGAAGAAGCCGAAGAAGCAGCACAAGGAAGAAGGAGGAGAAGAAGAAGAAATAGAACTATAGAAGAAGAGGTATAACATTTGGTACGTACTTACCTTGATTGTTACTAGTCGATTGATTAGCTGGATAGCAGCTTTTTGTGCAGAAGAACTTCCCTTTTGCCCTTTTGAAACTTTACTGTTTCCCTTTTACAACCAATCCTTCACATAAAGTAAACCAAGAAACAAGTAGATAATAGGTCACAAAAAGAATGGATGTAATTACCTTGTGGTGACCAGAGTTCCAATATTCAAGAAGATCCTTAAAGTGAGACTCCGAAACATCTACAGGCCTATTCTCCCTTCGAAGCTCGTCATTCTCATAGGCTTCAAAGTGTTTTTTCTTCATCCGATTCTCATAATTTCTCCAAACAAACTGGAATAGAGAATGTTACAAGCAAACCAGATCAAGGTAAGAATGCAAAAAGTTAGCAACAAAAAGATGATTTCATAGGAACCTATGGGATCAAGAATAGCAATAAAGTTTATTCTCTATCTTAGGATTTTAGGGAACTGTTATATGAATATAGTCTTATATAATTTTATAATATTTCCCTAATTATCCTAGGACAGAGAATAAACCTCATCGTCATCCTTGATGAAGCACACTTATTTAGATTATTCCAGTTAAAAATATGATGAAGCACATTAATATGTGAAAATGCTGATGTAATTATCCTCTAATGATGACTTTCCATAGCAAATTCATAACTCATACCAACATGTGAATAACTAATATTTGATTTATGAATTCTTACAAGGACCACAACCTTGTCCTATTTTGGTTTTACTTCGAATGGTAATAACATAATGACAATTCAGCAAAGTTCTCTCATTTTTTTGTAAGTTTGATGGTGTGGAATTTTCAAATATTTCGCTATTAGTTATGCTTATGTTCTTCTGGTACAGCAAGTCCACAGTCAGCAGTCCACACGAGAAGAGGAATGCAAAGCAGAAACATTTGAAGAATGATACAACGAACCTTCTTAAAAATGGATTGGATGACAGCACCTACAACAGGGTAATTTTTTTCTGATAAATTAAAGCGTCTAAAGAAAATTCAAAGTGTGCAAAAAGATTTTTCATACAAGTTAGAAGGTAAAGTATATATTAAGCCTAAAACGATTATAAGGAAATAATTAGCATCACTGTTACTTTTTTGTCACGTGTAAAATACTTTTGTTTGTATACAAATTTATTGATTTAAAATGAGTGGATAAAAAAGAAAAGAATGCCACAGTGTCACATGAAAAAAGGGCAGCCCGGTATACTAAGCTCCCACTATGCACGAGTCCGAAAAAAGCCGGACCACAAACAAACCTTTGTCAAGATTAATTAATATAAAGAAATTGTATAGTATGAAATATGAGCAGAGGTAATTTGATCATAAGGACATTGGGTCAAACCTTGGTCTAGTATAACAAACAAATCGACCCAAATTTATGCTTACTGCCTTGTATTTTTCTAACCCTCCTATGCAGCTAACTTTCTCGTTGTCCCTTTAGTAGCGAACTTCTCATTCTTCCCATTTTATTGCTAAAATGCTTACAAGGACACACAACCTTATCCTATTTGTTTCTCTTTTTTCTTCTTCTGGGGATACGTAATTAATCAAATTCAATAGAGAATAAAATTGAATCTTGAAGAAAAATAGAGTAACCCCAAATCAGAAGGTACAGACTTTTTAGATAACAAAAGGCATTTTTTAGCATCAGCAACAAAAGAAATTAAGATACAATCACTAGCTACGCCCCTTCTGAAAATCCGACATCAATTTCCATCACTTTCCAGAAAATGATTATTTCAGAGAAAATCATTGCATCGTAGCTACCAAAAAGTAAGATTTAATACACTAACCACACCCTAAATATTAGAGAAAAAAGAACGATTAAAGAAGAAAAATACCCAAATTGAAAAAAGAAAAACTTACAACTAAAGTCAATTTCTCAGAGACTGCCTTTTCGTTGAAGATTTTCGCCATTGAAGTCACAGGCCACCGATATTGATTGAATAAGACGATGTTGAGCAGATAAACTGAAGGTTTGCAAAACGGACACAGATCTATTTGGATTTGGGGATAAATCTAACTGTTTTAATTGGGTCTGTTTGGATTTGAAAGATTTCTCTAATTGAAAAATCAAGGGAAAAATGACCGGATCTAAAATATTAGAGTGAATGGGTTAGTGAAAGGGATTAGAAAGAGAGGAGTCTATGGGGTTAGAAAGAGAGGGGTATGAGGTGTTTAGAAGAGGGGTATGAAGCGAATAGGGTCTTCTAATTTTAGTTTTTAAGAATAGAAATAAAAGTTGTCGGTTTAAGTAAATTTATAAGTACTACATATTAAAATTAGAAAGCAAAAGTAAAAAAAGTTATTAAAGAAAGAGAATTTTGGCGGGTTTAGCGAAAAAGAGCGAAAAATTTTAGGGGAACATTAACCGTTCCAATAACATTCAACCGTTGCCACAGATAAATAAAATGTAACGGTTAAGTAAACCGTGGCTATAGAAAATATTACGGCAACGGTTATTGTACAATGGCAACGGTTTGGTTGCTAAAGTGTACTAATTACATCCAAAACCTTAGGTAATGGTTAAAACCGTGGCAATAAGTCATCTGTAGCAACGGTTTCCTAACCGTTGCAACAAATCCGTTGCCATAGGCTCATTTTCCAGTAGTGTATATATCTGAATAACTATGTGAATTATTTAATATTATAATATCGTGCATATGCATGTAAATTTCATACCATGATGGGTATATACGTTCATAACATAATCAAGCATCTGAGGGCATCCCATCATATCATCTCGGCCACTATAGGCAAATCATCAACGTATACCAGTTGATCAGGTGGTGGTGCGTATATAACGTCATAACCTTTTCACATATCCCATATGCATATATATATATATATATATATATATATATATATATATATATATATATATATATACGCGTATATAATGTCATCTGGTTATGGGTCAATGTACATGAATGCAATGCATGAAAAGTACGTCAATAAAATCTCTTAGAGTGTGATAAGACTATTATGCCTTTAAATAATATCATGAAGTAAACTTTTTCAACTTACGCATTTTTCTGAGACCCATGAAGAGATGATAGAATAATATGACATATGGGAAATCAAGAACATAAGTATCTCTAATATTTCTATGAATAGAGTCGTGTATGGAAATTATGCATTTGCACGTTTCGTTTGTGTCGTATAGATCATGTCAAAAGAAAGAAAGGATAGCCTTAACATACCTATAGTAGGGAAAATTCGTATGATATTCTTGAAAAAGATTGCATCGTACTCCTTTGTAACTGTGAAACTTTTCTGTTGCTAAAACTCTAAAGTTCTTGCTGGATTTATTGGAATGGTAGAAGTCACGTTGATTAACATATAAAACCTTATCTTCAATGATTTTGAGAATGGAAAGTTGAAGGAGTATAAGGATGGATTACGTTCAATGGAAAGTCTTGAAAAATGAAAGGAATTTGAAAGACTTTGATATCCAAAGTCTTGAAAATGAAAGGAATTTGTATCCTTGTGACACCTAATCAAGGAATGACTCTTAATCATTTTTTGATAATGTGGATAGATGCCACATGGGGTAGGAGTGTGATATTTAATTTTTATTCATTTATTAGGTAATTAGGTAATGTCTCGTTACCTGGTAATTAATCAATTACCCGTAAAATTAATAATTGTCTCAAATTACTAAAAATTCTACTTAATTTTTATAATATACTTTATACATCATACTATCACGGTCCTATGGTACCTTGTATGGTACTAGTCCATACTTACCAGGTATTATAGCTCGGACTGTATTTTATCCCAAGATGTCGATTCTTCGATTTGCATATCCTCTCACCTTCACGAATTTACTCATTACTTATTTGAAATAGCACAATCCATATAATCTCCAAATAATCTTTTCCTTGGATTGATATCAATTACCTTACGATAAAGTCAACGTACAATACTACAGGGTGCAACATCGTCATAATTTAATACTGCGAAGCGTAACATCATCGTAATGTAATTCTGCCAGGTGTAACATCCTCGTAATAAAAATACTGCAAGACGTAACATAATCGTAATATAATACAGCGGGACGTAATATCGAAATAATATTGCGGGGCATAATAATATTGAAGTCATATCATCGGGTGACAATTGAATTTGGGGTACCATCCTGAAAAGCAGGTTGTGTCTGGAGCTATTCATCCAAACATCTATGATATCCTTCCTGAAATAAAAATAATAAGCATAATATATAAAAAGATAAATTAATATTAAAGAAAACACAATAGTCTTAAAGTTATAATCTTCCATATGTCTCCTCTCCATGTGGCTTGACTCATCATTCTCTTGAATCGTCCTTCTTCTTTTTCTTCTTGTCTCCACACAGACCTCAACATGAGACATTGGTCCTCCTTTTAATTTTTCCTGAAAAATTAATAAATAAGAGTTGGATAATAGCTCAATCGCATTTAAATAAGACCAAGTAAAATAAAAGTAAAAATTACCATTCTCTGTCGATGCAGAGAAAACTTTATAGGTCTTGTGGTGTGCAGCGAGCTAACCTTTTGAGAGGCTCAGATTGTGTTTGCTTGTTCACTCTTCATCTTAAATTTAGGAGCCTTCTACTTCTTTAAAAAGATTATCCATAAATCTTTTCATATCCAATCAGGTGTTTTTTTTTAGCTTCATATAACGAATCTGAAATTTATTTTTTTGCTTTCTTCTCGAAAATATCTTTTATTTTATTGTCATAACATTGTTTTCATGCACACTTCTTATGCAAAATGATTAAATAAATTAGATCAAAAATTGGGCATTTGATAAAAAATATAGAAATAAATTATATATGTACCCATATTACATTTCTGAAATAGTATATTATTTTTTTTCAACTACCCCAAGTATCACCGTATAGTGGATTAAAAGACTTTGTAACCACATGCGTCGCTGGTATATGAGGGCAAAAACTTATATTAAAATTAACATACGTAAAATATATGCTTAACAAACTAAAAATAAGTATAAGGATCACTTACCCATCATGCCGATCGGAGACGACAAGTATGATGGGTACAAGATCCTAGACCCTATTATGTATAATTATTCATTTATGTATTTATTCATATCTTGCAATCCGCTTATTTGTATCTTCCAGTCCACTTTTTCTTCCTTTCATGTATTCATAATTTTCTACATTTTGTTAAGACTTGTTTGGTCTATTTTTTAGGTGAACTATGTGTGGGGATGGTGTATAAGTGAGGTGAAGAGTGTATATGCATTTTCATGGGTCAAAGCATGCGGATTGGGTCATTTACCTTTATGTCATCATTTATTCCATATTATATTTCGTTACATGATTTGATTGTTGCATGTCCTTACTTGTTATCCATGCCTTATTTGTTATCTGTTATTTAGTTGTTACCTCTTTCGAGTTATTCATTTCTCGCTTAATATCTGCTTACCTGCTACATGTTCTTACTTGTATTTATAGCATATCTTCATTGTCTCGTATCTTTACTTGCCTTTATTGTCTTTACCTTACTTGTTGCATTGTATTGTGTTATACCCGAAGGTGTGAGTCCTTTAGCTATTATTGTATTAATGGGTTGTCGAGGTTTGCGAATATGAGGTATTAGTCATTCTCTGTTTGTACTGGTAGTTCCTTAATGTTCTATACGCTTTATTTCCTTTTGTGTTGAGATTACAGAATTTTTTTGTGTTGAGTTATTTATGTTAATGAGTTGATATTGGGAGTTACGCGCTACAAAAGTATTGAAATAAACTAATAATAGGAAAGGGTTGTACGCCACAATATATATTGATATAATATTAGGATCGGGTTGCACGCCGCAACAGATATTATAATAATATTGGGATTGAGTTGCGCGTTGCAATGGAGTATTATATGTGGTATTTATTGCAGTTGTGGTGGTCTAATTCTGAATTGTGATATGAGGTTATGAATTGTTGTTATTATAGGGTCCTCTGTTAATTGACATTTTGGTACCTTTATTATGAATTTATTTGTTTCTCTACAATTCTGTTGTTTTATATGAATTATCCGTATAGGTTTTCACCGAGTGTCTTGTCATAGGCTCGTAACTATTTTGTCGAGGTTACGCTCGACACTTACAGAGTACATAGGATCCATTGTACTTATACTAAACTTCTGCACTTCTTGTGTAGATCCAGGTGTCGGTCCTAGCGGCGCATAGGGGAGATTGGTCAGATCAGACTTCTTCAGGAGACTTGCGGTAGAGCTGCAAAACATTCGTAGTCCCTGAAGCCCCCTTCTATCTTGTTTTACTATTTATCTAGCTTCAGACCGTTGTATTTTATTTCAAACTATGTTTGTAGTATTATAGGCGCTCATGTACTTGTGAGTCCGAATTTGTTAGATTAGTATAGACTGCGTTACTCATGTATTTTAGAGTTTATTAGCCATTAATTATTAATATTCAGTTTAAAACTAGTTAATTATTTTGCTAATGTTGTCTTGACTAGCAAGTGGATGTTAGATGCCTTCACGGCCCCATGGTTGGAATTTTGGGTCGTGACAAGTTGGTATCAAAGCTCTAAGTTCTCTAGATCTCACGAATCATGAGCAAGCTTAGTACAGTCTTGAAGATCGGTATAGAGACATCTGTACTTATCTTCTAAAGGTTATAAGGCTTTAGGAAATTTCACTTCTTTCTTTCTCTATCGCGCGACTTTATTCTATCATTGGGTTTGAATTATTCTATTCTTCTTCTCTCATAGATGGTGAGGACATGCACAATATCCATAGCCGGTCAGGATCCGGAGCACCAGGTTGTAGCCACTACCAGGGGTAGAGGCTGAGGCCGAGGCAAAACCAGAGCCAGAGGCAAAGCTCATCCTAGAGCTTGCACAGCAGCACCTATTGCGGAGCCTCGGATCAAGCAGGAGAAGGATATCCTTACTCCAGTCGCACCAATTGGACTAGCTTAGTTCCTAGAGGAATGTATTGCCACCCCTATACTTCAGGATGCCCAAGTCCATCTGGTCGGTCTTATGAAGGGTGTGACACAGATCTGTGCATTTCTTGTAGCACCAGCCGTTTCTCAGGCTAGGAGGAGCCTAGACTCCCGCTACTCACACTCTAGAGCAGGTGTCTTACGGATATCAGACTTCGGTAGTTCCAACAGTTGGAGCAGTTCAGCCTGTCATTTGTACATATTTTGGGAAGGGACCCTCAATGTCGATAGAGGGGTTGAAGAGGTTGGACAAGTTCACCAAGCTATTTCCTATTCATTTTTTAGGTACACCTATTGAGGACCCACATGATTTCTGGACCATTTCCATGAGGTGTTGTGAAACATAGGCATAGTGGAGTCTAATGGAGTGGACTTTACAATATTTCAGATGACTGGTTCTGCCAAGAGATGGTGGAAGGAGTATATTCGGGGTAGGCCAGCAGGTTCACCTTCCCTCACTTGGGCTTAATTCTCATAGTTGTTCTTAGAGAAGTTCATTCCTTTCGCTAAGAGAGAGGATCTACTCGGACAATTTGAGTGCCTACAATAAGGTAGCATGACCGTTACCTAGTACGAGACCAGATTTATTGATCTATCATGCCATGGAGCTATCTTGACCCCTACTAAGAGAGATAGGGTGGGAAGATTAATATATGGACTTACTTATGGTATCAGACTGTAGATGGTCAGAAAGACTGATGATGATATTTCTTTTACTAGGGTTGTGGAGATAGCTAGGTGGATCAAGAAAATTTGTGGTCAGGACTGAGAGTCGACTTCGGAGAAGAGGGCTCGACATTTCTGCCATTTTAATGGTGCCTAGTTTAGAGGCCATCCTATCAGGACTATTCAGTCAGCACTTCAAATGTCTCATGATCCTTCAGGTGGTCACAAGGCATATGGGTCTCGTTCCGAGCAGACAGTATTCAGTTCTGATCAGCATCCTATTAGTGCACCATCGCTGCAGAGTTACTACGATGGTCATTCAAGTCATTAGGAACCATCTCATACTCAGCAATTATGCCAACCGAGGGGTTGCTTTGATTGCGGTGACGCAGGTCATATCAGGAGGTAGTGTCCTAGATTGAGGAGCAGTAGGACACATCCGGGTGCTCGTGCCATGATTCTAACACCGGTTGCTCTAACACCCTCTCGGGCAGGTTAAGGCGGGGGTCAGGAAGCCAGAGGTAGAGGTCAGATAACTAGAGGTGGAGTCCAGTCAGTAAGAGGCTGTTACAGAGATAGAGGTCAAATTGGTAGGGCTCAGCCACATTGCTAAACATTTCTAGCTAGATCTGGGGCGGAGTCATCTGATACGGTTATCACAAGTATTTTTCTAAATTGCTATAAAGAAGCATCAATTTATTTTGTTCGTGCTGTACTTATTCATTTGTGTCATCATATTCTGATTCATATTTGGATACGTCTCATGATTCTTTGAGTACTCATGTTTATGTGTCTACGCCCGTTGAGGATTCTATTATAGTTGACCGGATCTATCATTCTTGTTTTATCATTATCGGGAGTTATGATACTAGGAATGACTTCTTGTTACTTAATATGGTAGATTTTGATGTGATTTTGAGCATGGATTAGTTTTCACTCTATCATATTATCTTAGATTGTCACAGAAAGACTGTGACGTTAGCTATGCTAGGGTTGCCTCGATTGGAGAGGAGAGGGACTCTTGGTCACATCAATAGAGGGTCATTTAATATGTGAAGGCTTGAGGTATGGTTAAGAAGGGGTATTTTGCGTATTTGTCTTATATCCGTGATTCTAGTGCCGAGGTGCCTTCTATGGATTTAGTTTCGGTTATGAGAGAGTTTCCAGAGGTATTTCCTATAGACTTGCGGGGCATGCCACCTGACAGAGATAACGACTTTTGCATTGACTTGGTTCCAGGAACTCAGCCTATTTCTATTCCACTATACTATATGGCCCCAATTGAGTTGAAAGAATTTAAGGAACAGTTGCAGGATTTGCATGACAAGGGATTCATTAGACCTAGTGTCTCGCCTTTGGGTGAACTAGTATTGTTTGTGAAGAAAAAGGATGAATCTATGAGGATGTGCATAGATTATCGATAGTTGAACAAGGCCACTATCAAGAACAAGTATCTGTTGCTGAGGATTTATGACTTATTTGACCAGCTTCAGGGTGCCAAGGTATTTTCCAAGATTAAATTCAGGTTGGGCTACCATTAGTAAAGATTAGGGCATCGGATGTCCCTAAGATAGATTTTCGAACTCGGTATGGTCAGTACGAGTTCTTGGTAATGTCATTCGACTTGACTAATGCCCCAGTAGCCTTTATAGATTTGATGAACCAGTGTTCAAGCGTTATCTGGATTCCTTCATAATTGTCTTCATTGATGTTATTCTGATTTACTCCCATAGTATAGAGGTACATGAGCATCATCTATGGATTATACTTCAGACTTTAAGGGATCGTCAGTTATATGCAAGTTTTTGACGTGTGAGTTCTGGTTTGACTCGGTTGCCTTTTTGGGCCATATATCTTTCGAGGTCAACAAGGTGGATCCTAAGAAGATTGAGGCATTTAAGAACTGGCCTAGACCTACTTAAGCTATAGAGATTCGGAGCTTCTTGGGTTTGGCGGGTTATTATCGTCGATTCATGGAGAAGTTTTCATATATCTCAGCCGCATTGACCAAGTTGACCCAAAAGGGTGCTCTTTTCAGATGGTCCGATGAGTGAGAGGTGAGCTTTCAGAAGCTAAAGACTGCATTGAATACATCTCTAGTATCGGTGTTGCCTATAGGTTCGGGACCTTACATTATGTATTGTGATGCGTCGCGTATCGGACTTGGCACGGTATAGATACAAGACAATAGAGTGATTGCCTATGCGTCTCGACAATTTTAGGTTCATGAGAAGAATTAACATGTGCATGATTTAGAGTAGGCAACCATTGTCTACGAAATAAAGATTTGGAGGCACTATCTATATTGCATTCCATGTTAGGTCTATATGGACCATCGAAGTCTCCAACACCTGTTCAAGTAGAAGGACATTAATTTGTGGCAGTTGAGATTGTTAGAGTTGTTGAAAGACTATGATATCACCATATTTTACTATCTAAGGAAGGACAATGTAGTGGTCGATGTATTGAGTAGGAAGGTAGAAAGCATGGACAGTTTAGCATATTTACCGGCGGTGGAGAGGCCACTAACCATGGATGTTCAGGCTTTGGCCAATCAATTCGTGAGGCAAGATGTTTCGGAGCCTAGCCGGGTTCTTATTTGTGTTGTGTCATAATCATCATTGTTGAAGCGCATCAAGGATCTCTAGTTTGATGATCCTCACTTGTTGGTTTTGAAATACACGGTGCAGTAGGGTGGTGCTAAAGATGTTGCGATCGGAGATGATAGTGTTATGTTGCTTCAGAGCTGGGTTTTTGTTCCAATCTTGACGGGTTGAGAGAGTTGATTCTTAAAGAGGCTCACAATTTGCACTATTCCATTTACTTAGGTGTCACGAAGATGTACCGTGACTTAAACAGCACTATTGGTGGCAGAGAACGAAGAAAGATATTGTTAGCCATGTCTCTTAGTGTTTGAACTTTCACAGGTGAAGTACGAGTATTAGAAATCGGGTGGGTTGACTCAAAGATTATAGATACCAGAGTGGAAGTGGGAGCGCATTACTATCAAATTTTGTGGTAGGCTTGCCCCGGACCTTGAGGAAATATGATGCAGTTTGGGTTATTGTGGATCGGTTGACTAAATTTGCACACTTCATTCAGGTGATAACATCCTATTTTTTGGAGCACTTGGCTCAGATTTACATTTGGGAGATTATCTGCCTGCATGGCGTGACCATTTCAATCATTTCTGATCAAGGCATGTGGTTCACATTGTATTTTTGGAGAGTCTTTCAGTGTGAGTTGGGCACACTGGTCGAGTTGAGTATCGCAGTTCATACTAAGACAGACGGACAGTCCAAGTCCACTATTCAGATATTGGAGGAAATATTGCAGGCATGCTCTATGTATTTTAGGGGTTAGTGGGACCAGATATTACCTCTATCGTAGTTCGCCTACAACAACAACTATCAGTCGAACATTCAGATATGTCCGTACGAGGCCTTATATGGGAGGTGATGTCGTTCGTTAGTTGGTTAGTTTTAGCCCGGTGAGGCTAGATTATTAGGTATTGATTTAGTCTGTGATGCTTTAGAAAAAGTTAAGGTGATTCAGGAGCAACTTTGTATAGCTAAGTCCAGGCAAAAGAGTTATGCGTACCAGAAGGTTCGATATGTGGCTTACATGGGGGGTGAGAAGTTTCTTCTCCAAGTGTCGCCTATTAAGGGTGTGATGCGGTTTGAGAAGAAGGTCAAGTTGAGCCTGAGGTTTATTGGCACGCTTGAGATCTTGGAGAGACTTGGGGAGGTTTCTCATATGCTTGCATTGCCTCCTAGCGTAGCAGGGGTACATATGGTATTTCATGTTTCCATACGTCGGAAGTACCATGAGGATAGGTCACATGTTTCAGACTTCAGCATAATGCAGCTTGGTGAGAATTTGACCTATGAAGAAGAGTCGGTGGCTATTCTAGACTGGCAAGTTAGGAAGTTGAGACCTAAGAGTTTTCCTTCTATGAAGGTGCAGTGGAGAGGATAGCCTATTGAGGAGGCTACGTAGGAGTCTGAGTCCAATATGCATACTAGATACCCCTACCTTTTTACTAGTCCAGTACACGTTTATGTCTATCCGAGGATGAATGTTTCTTTTAGAGGTGGAGAATGTGATGATCTGATAGGTTGTTTTGCGTACTAGCCTTAATTTTTGTGTTCCAAGACCTCTCATAGCTTCATTTCATGTTTATTGATGCGTGTGCATGGTTCGTGTCGCTTTTTGAAAAGTGTTTACGTGAAATTTTGAAAAGAATATGATTTTTGACTTAAAATGAGGTTTGGGTTAACCATGGCCAACATTTCTAGTAAACAACTTCGGATCGATATTTTGATGATTCAGGTAGGTTCGTATGGTATTTTTGGACTTGCATGCATGTTTGGTTGGGGTCCGGGGTGACCCGAGCACATTTTGGTGCATTATGTGAAAGATTGTGAAAATTGAGTTTTAAGCTACAATTCTCGAGTTTTAATGATCGATTCTTATTAGTAGATATTATTTTGATGATTTGAGGTACCGAGCAAGTTTGTAGGATGTTATTACACTTTTGTGGATGTTCGGTTTGGAGCCAGGGGGCCACGAGTGAGTTTCGGATGCATTGCGGATGAGTTTGGCACAACTGATGCATAACTGATATTGGTGTCAACCTCTAGATCTCGCATTTGCAAGGTACTGGTTGCAAATGCAAGCCTCGCTTTTTCGAGTGACTGCTCGCATTTGCAAAATAGGAACTGGGGCTGGGGTTCGCATTTTCGAACAATTGTTCGCTTTTGCAATCTATTCTGGGATTGCTTTTGTGGCTCTAGAGTTGCATTTGCAAAATGTTAGTCGCATTTGCGACTTTTGCACTAGTCACTTTTGCGGCCAGTGTTTCTGATTTGTGGACATCACAATTGTGAGCAAGAGTTCGCAATTGTGACGTCCGCAACTGGGTAAAAGAGGAACAAATTGAGACTTAGCTCATTTTACACTATTTTTCAACCCTAAGCTATCAAGAGGTGATTTTTGAAGAATGTTTTCTTCCCAAATTTATTGGAAAGCTTCTTTAATTAGTTTTAAATCAATATCAATTACTTTTCATGAGTTTTAAACATCAAATCTTAGAACTTCATGGTATAAATTAGGGGTTTTGGGTACAATTTAGGGATTTTATAAAATTAAGATTTAAACCTCAAATTGAGGTCAAATTCAGAAACAAATCACATATACGGGCTCGGGTATGAATTGGGTAACCGAGATTTGGTCCGAGTCTCGGATTTAGACCAAGCGAGCCCGAGGTTGACTTTTGTTGATTTTTTCAATTTTATCAAAGATTGAACCTTTTTTATTTGTGAGTAATTTCTAAAGATTATTTTGGATTGTTTAATGGATAATTGGCTAGATTCACTTGGTTTGGAGATTTATTCGAAAGGCAAGACCAATATTGATTATTGATTTGGTTGCGAAAAGAGGTAAGTGTCGTGTTTAACTTTGACTTGAGGGAATTATGACTCATTTGGTCTATTTGCTACGTGAACTATGTATGGGGACAGCATATATGCGAGATGACTAGTGTATATGCGTTGTCACGGGTCAAAGCATGCGGGTTGGGGCATTTACCTTTATGTCATTTATTCCATGTTATATTTTGTTACTTGCTTTGATTGCGACATGTCCTTACTTATTATCCACGCCTTCCTTGTTATCTGTCATTTAGTTGTTAAATATTTCAAGTTATTCATTTCTCGCTCTATATCTGCTTACATGTATTAATTGCATATCTTCATTGTCCCATGTCTTTACTTTATTTTATTGTCTTTACATTACTTGTTACGGTTTATTGTGTTATATCCAACTGTGTGAGTACTTTAGCTATTCTTGTATTAATGGGTTGTCCAGGTTTATGAATATACGGTAGTGGTCATTCTCTGTTTGTACTGGTAGTTCCTTGATGTTCTTTATGCTTTATTTTCTTTTTTGCTCAGATTATGGAATTTGGTTGTATTGAGTTATTTATGTCAATGAGTTGATATTGAAAGTGGGTTGGGTACCGCAATAATATTGAAATGAACTTATAAAGGGAACAGGTTGCACACTGCAACAGATATTTATATGATATTGTAATCGGGTTGCACGTCGGAACAAATATTGTGATGATATTGAGATCGGATTGTATGCCGCAACTGAGTATGATATGTGGTATTTGTTGTAGCTGTGGTTGTCTAATTCTGAATTGTGACGTGAGGTTATTAAATGTTGTTATTCTGGGGTCTTTTGTTAGTTTAACTTCGGGTCCCATTATTATGAGTTTATACATTTCTCTACGTTTATGTTGTTTTCTATGAATTAGTTGTACAGGATTTTAGTGTGTGTCTTGTCATATTCTCGTCGCTACTTCGTCGAGGTTAGGCTCGACACTTATAGAGCACATGGACTCAATTATATTCATACTATACTTCTGCACTTCTTGTGTAGATACAGGTGTCGGTCCTAGCGGCGCATAGGGAAGATTGCTCGAATTCGACGTCTTCAAGAGACTTGAGGTAGAGCTTCACGACGTTTGTAGTCCCTGAAGTCCCATCCTATCTTGTATTACTATTTATCTAGTTTTAGGCAGTTGTATTTTATTTCTGACCTTGTTTGTAGTATTGTAGACGCTTATATGGTTGTGGCTCCAAATTTTTGGGATTGGTATAGACTTTGTTACTCATGTATTTATTTCATGTATTTCAGAGGTTTTAGTCCTTGATTCTTAATATTCGATTATTAAATTGTTACAATTGGTTAATTATTTAGCTAACGTTGGTTTGCCTAGCAAGTGGATGTTAGGCGTCATCACAGCCTCGATTATTAACTTTTATTTTTCACCACCAAATAAGAATTTCACGCTTTAAAAATTAAAAAACTATGGTGTTCAAGTAAAAAAGGGAACATTTTGCTAAGACCGTAAAAATGGGAATTTTCCGCCACGACCATCCTCTTTGTGGGTCATGCCATGCAAATTTCGGCAGAACATCTATTTTTTATTATTTTGGTTTCTCACTTAATATTTGATATCCATTTTGGGACCCTGATTAATTCAAGTACGCGTTGCATAAGGCGTAATTAATGAGTAAACGTTTTCTACCTGGAATTTTTTCATTCCATATTCGAACTTGAAACTTATTATTAAGAGAAAGGATTTTATTCATTTCATCACAGCCTATAGTTGTCAAAATATTAAGCAAAACTCTTTTTTTTTTATCGGATACACTTTACAAACTTAGGCAATAAATTCGATGCACTAATACCACCTCGTGTACACCTTGCGCTTTTGACACATGTACTACTTGATGCTTATTGCTAATAGCACAGAAGATTTTGAATATTTTGTTACTATGCTCTACCAATATCCATTTAGGGAAAAGGATCACGAATTTTCATTTACCATTCGAAATTAGTCAACTTTATTCTTCATCAAAATTTTGGTCTTGGTACCCTGCTTTTTAAAAAAGATTTCATATTCGCCACTCACCCCAAATATAACTCCAACGTAATAATAGTACTAAACCATAATAAAAATCGATGATGAAGTGAACCTATTTCTCGGAGAATTTGAATAGGTGAGGTCCACCCATCTTACATTGAAGCTCTGTTAATGACAAGAGCAAATATAAGATTTGCTAATGGCAAGTGTATTGGTAGAAAATAGGCATGACCCGTGGATTAATGGTATGATGACAGGTGGCATCTATATCGGGTTAATAAAGAAGTATGATGAAGCACGGTTAAAAGCATATTCGGGAGCTCAAAAAGTAAAAAAGAGGATGGAAAATATTTTCAAAGTAAAACGGGAAAGCACAGAATTGCTCAAGGAATTCATGGATAGATTCCAGCGGGAAAGGATGATGTTACCACGAGTACTTGATAACTGGGAAGTTATGGCATTTGCAAGTAATTTGAATGAGAAAGGTTCAAAAGCCACGAGAAGATTGAAAGAAAGTCTGCGGGAGTTTCCTGCAAATACTTGGAATGACGTGTACAACAGATATAATACGAAGTTTCAAATAGAAGAAGACACAGTTCCCCAACCAACGGTAGAAGAAATGCTCGGATCTAGACATTCAGAAATATAAAAAAGGTCTAGTAAGAACAGGTACGAGCCTTATGTGAGACCTGCAGGACGCGATTCCCGATCGAAACAAGAACATGCACAGTTTGATTCAAGATCGAGACAAAAGGAGACATGTTCCTCTTCCCGATTAAAAAGAGGGTGGGACATAGCCAGAAGCATTGATTCAAACTCTCAACCAAGAATAGGATATTATAGTTTTAACGTCAGTACATTAGAGTTGGTAGATGTCCTAAGAGAAATGGGTGATAAGGCGCGATGGCCGAAAGAGATGAGGTCAAATCTCAGCAAAAAGAGCCAGGAATTTTGGTGCGAGTTTCATAACGATCGTGGACACAAAACAGCAGATTGCATGCTCTTACAAGGAGAAGTTGATTATTTATTGAAGCAAGACT
Organism: Nicotiana tabacum; assembly: GCF_000715075.1. NCBI lineage: Eukaryota > Viridiplantae > Streptophyta > Magnoliopsida > Solanales > Solanaceae > Nicotiana > Nicotiana tabacum. The sequence goes on from NC_134087.1 coordinate 129,262,327, forward strand.
ATCGCACTGATTTCCTTAGTGAAAAAGGAAAACAATTTTACATGAAAAACATGCAAGAACCACCAAAACCCCACCAAAGAGAACGATAAATGTTATAACTGGGGGTGAAGAAGGTAACAGGGTAACGTATATGGAGCCAAGAAAGACATCCAAAGTTACCGTTATCCACGGGAAACAGGTTAGTCGGGTTTTGAAAGGAGTAGTGTTTGATGATGAAGACGTGGATGCTTTGATCATTCCTCGTAATGATGCACTGGTAAAATCTTTACTTTTTCATGATACTAATGTTAAACATAATTTGATTGACCAAGGTAGTTTAGTGAATATAATCCTACTTAGAGTAGTGGACGAGATGCAAGCGAATGATCGAATCATACTGAAAGCACAGTCGTTATCTGGTTTCAATAATTCAAATGTCGCCACAAAAGGACAAATCATATTGGCAACATTCGCAGAAGGTGTCATCAAAGACACTAAATTCCAGATGGTGGATGCAGACATAGCCTATAACTTAATTTAAGGAAGGTCGTGGATTCATGATATGGGTGTGGTCCCGTCAATGTTGTATCAGGTGATTAAATTCCCAACACAGTGAGGAATCCATCAAATTAGGGGAGATCAACAAGCATCACAAGATAACAACTAAGTTGCAATTGCGAGTGCAACATTCGAGGATGGAGATATGAAATAGCAATTACAGAACTCAGATGAGGATAATTCAATCCCCACCTCAACTAGAAGTCCAAGAAATGAAGCTCATTTAGATTCAAGGCCTGATATGATCCAAGAGCCAGAGGAAAATGAGAATATCAAAACAACCACGGAGGAGCTTGAAGCTATTATATTATTCGTCCACTAGCCTGACAGAAACGTTTACATCGGAACAAACTTGAGCTTGCAAATAAAAGGTAAGTTAATTGAATTTTTACGTGATATTCCTTTGCTTGGCCGCATTTGGATATGACAGGTATACCACCATAGGTAATAACTCATAAGCTGAATGAGGACCCATTGCACTCACCAGTCAAATAAAAGAAAAGGAAGCAAGGAGCATTTAAAAATCAAGTAATCCAAGATGAGGTACAAAAACTTCTAAAAATAAGTTCAATTTGAGAGGTAAAGTGCCCTGACTGGTTAGTTAATATTGTAGTAGTCCCATAAAAAATGTAATGGAGAGTTTATATGGATTATACTAATTTAAATAAAGATTTCCCTAAAGATTCATTTTCTTTACCGCATATAGATCAATAAATTGATTCTACAGCAGGTCATGAACTTTTAAATTTTTAGATGCATATTCTGGTTATAATTAAATAAAGATGGATTCTCTAGATGAGGAAAATAATTCGTTTATTACAGATAGGGGGAATTACGGCTAAAAAGTTATGTCGTTTAGTTTAAAAAATGCTGGAGCAATATACCGAAGATTGGTGATCAAAATGTTTCAAGAGCACTTGGGAAAAATCATGGAGATTTACATTGATGATATGTTGGTTAAATCAGCACGACCATGGGACCATTTCCAGCACTTGACTGAAACCTTCAAAATTCTCCTCAAAGATAACATGAAGTTAAACCTAGAAAAGTGCGCCTTTGGTGTCGCTTCAGGTAAATTTTCGTTTCTTGTTTCTAATAAGGGTATCGAGGTAAATCCCATACAGATCAAAGCAATTGAGGAAATAACTGATGTACTTACAAGCAAAAAAGAAGTACAAATATTAATAGGTAGAGTAGTAGCTTTAGGAAGATTTATATCCAAATCTTCAGAAATATGTTTTAAATTCTTTTCAATATTGAAAAAGCAAAATCAATTAGAATGGACTAATGGGTGTCAACAAGTTTTGAAGGATTTGAAGCCATACTTATCAAAACTTCCCCTATTAAAAAAACCAAGGCACGGAGAGATATTGCTTGTTTATTTAGCCGTGGCAGTAAGTGTGGTGCTTGTACGTGAAAACAAGGGTAAGCAATATCCAATCTATTATGCTAACAAATCCTCAGTGGATGTCGAGATATGGTATCCTCATTTAGAGAAACTTGAATTAGCATTAATAATAGCATCAAACAAGTTATGACCTTATTTTCAGTGTCATCTTATTTCTGTTATAACTGTTTTCTCACTAAGAAATATATTGCACAAGCAAGCGTTATCAGGGAGGTAGCTAAATGGGCCATATAGCTTAGTGAATATGATATTATCTATCAACCTAGAACTGCTATAAAGTCTCACGTACCAGCAGATTTCAACTCAAACCTACGTCACAACCCCAGTTCGCCCTCCGAGAACTATCGTGATGGCACCTAGTCTCTATGACTAGGTAAGCCTAACAAATTGCGAAAACAGAAATAACAAAATAAAACTAACCATAAACTACAAAAATAACATAACGAAGCGTTTAAGATGCCACTCGACATATACAATACAAACTTTTGAAACTGAAACAACATTTCCCAAAATCCGGAATCTCATGAAATCACAAGCTTTTGAATGTCTACAAGTATCTAATACCAGAATGTCTAACAAAAGAAAAATACAGAAGGGCTAATACTTAGAGAGGGAATAGAAAGGGACTCATCGGTCTCCGGACACGACAGATATACCTCGAAGTCTCTGGGAAAACTCGTCTCGCCTCAAGGGTGGTAGGACTGAGTCGAAGTACTTGGATCTGCACATGAAAAACATGCGCAGAAAGGGCATAAGTACACCACAGCGGTACTCAGTAAGTGCCAAGTCTAACCGTGGTCGGGTAGTGATGAAGAAAGTCAGGGCCCTACTGAGATTAAATGAAATATAAGGTATAACAGTGTAGAATGAGATTGTATAATTAAGTGCAACAGTAAGAAGTAACATAGGGTAGAAAGAAAAACAACAACTATAATAGAGACAAGATAATCACGGAAAGGAATACAGTTCAACATAGAGATAACAACCGGGGATCTCCCAGGATACCGTCCTGTAGTCCCCAAATATAAATATCTAGTAGATCTCCCGGGTGCAGTCCCATAGTCCAACTCATAATGTGTGGGGATCTACTGGAAAATCCGATCCGTAGTCCCAAATGTAAATATCCAGTACAGGGGAAATCTACCGGGTGCAGCCCCGTAGTTCTAATGTAAACGTGCAGGGGATCTACCGGTATACCAATCCGTGTCCCAAAGTAAACATGCAAGGGGATCTCCCGGGATACTGTCCCGTAGTCCCAAAGTAAACACACAGCAACAACACGAAGAATACATAATTCAACTCAATTTCTATACCATGGTAAAACATGTATTTCTAGCCTAGCATGCTAAACATAATCCAAATAAGGCAGTTTGAGCAAGTAAGCAATTAAGTCAAATAGACATGCTTCCCTAAGCTAATAGCAGGCTTAGATTGCAAGTAGAATAAATAGGAAAGGAAACACAATTATAGTTAATTAATGAAAACATGTTTTTCAACAATTAGCACAAGTACGTACTTGTCACCTTACATACAATGCATTTCAAATATCATCAAATACCAAATCCTAAGGGGAGTTTCCCCCTTCCCCCTCCCCCCACAAGGTTAGGCTAGCTACTTACCTCGAACCGGCTCAAAATCAACCCGAAATCACGCTCTTGCCACGAGTACTCGACTCCAAATGGCCCAAATCTATTCAATTCAATTGCATAATGTAAATATAACTTCAAGTAACTGATTCCACTAATTAATTCTAAGCTAATACACGAAATTAAGAAAATGACCAAAATGCCCCTTGGGCCCATGTCTCGGAATCGGGTAAAATTTACAAATTCTGAATCCTCATACTCTTACGATTTCATATATATAGAAATTACTCCAATCCGACATCAAAATCGTGATCCAAACTCAAATATTAGGTCTAGGAACTTTTCTCCAATTTTTTCACCCCAAATTTGAATTTAAAGGATGAATTTAAGCATGGATTCGTGGAAATTATTCAAAACCGAGTAAGAATTACTTACCCAAAACACCCACATAAAAATCTCTCTCACAATCGCCAATCCCGAGCTCCCAAATCAATTTTCCATGTTTTGAAACTAAACCCTCGATTCTGCCCCTTTCTGACCAGTGAAACCGCATCTGCGACTCTGGGACCGCACCTGCGGTCCCGCTTCTGCGAAGACCAAGTCGCACCTGCGACTTTTCATTAAATCAAATTTTCCGCTTCTGCGACACCCTTCCCGCACTTGCGACCTCGTAGGTGCGGCCAAACTCCTACATCTGCGATTCCAGCCCTTCTTCCTCTTGGCCATATCTGCGGCTTCCCTTTCGCTTCTGCGGGCTCACACTTGTGGTCCCCAAGCTATAGGTGCGGTTATGACAGCAGACTCAGCAGCTTCAGCTGCAAATTCCCAACTCCAAACTTCCCGTTAACCATCCGAAATCATCCCGAGGCACTCGGGACCTCAACCAAAAGCACGAATAAGTCATATATCACTATCCAAACGTATACCAAACCTAAAAACACCTAAAACAACATTGAAACATCGAATCAACCATGGATTCAGGCCTAAGAACTCCAAAAACTCTCAATTTACTTTTTTGATCAAAAAGTCTATCAACCCTCTTCCGAATGACTTGAAATTTTTCACACATGACACATTCAATACTATGGAGCTACTCCAACTTCCGGAATCCCATTCGGACCCTTAGATCAAAATCTCACTATCAAACTAGAAAGTTCAAAAATTCAACATTCTGCATTTCAAGAATAAATTAGCTACGGACTTCCAAAATACAATCTGAACACACCCCTAAGCCCGAAATCACCCAACGGAGGTAATAGAACCGTCGGAATTCCATTCCGAGGTCGTCTTCACACTGCTATGACTACGGCCCAAATTCTACAACTTAAACTCTCATTTAGGGACTAAGTGTCCCAAAACTCTCCGAAACTCCAAATAAATCCTCCCGGCAACTCACAATAGCAGAAACAAACACAATGAATGTAGTTAATAGGGTATCGGGGCGTTGAATTCTTAAAACGACCGGCCGGGTCGTTACAACCTACTTCCTGAAGCAGAAAAGGAGGTACGGGTGTTTACCGGATCTAATCTGGGGACTTGTACCTTATATACCAACGGTTCTTCAAATGTAAAAGGAGGGGGTTTGGGAATTATTTTAATTTCACCTTTTGGGAGAGATTATAAGACAAGCAATAAAATATTATCCAATTACTAACAATGAGGCAGAGTGTGAAGTTGTGATTGTAGGTTTAGAACTCGTGAGAGAGCTCATGATTGAACAAATCGAAATCCAAAGTGACTCGTTGTTGGTAGTAAACAAAATGCAATGGAATTATGTGGCAAGAGAGACGTGAATGCAGAAATACCTAGAAAAGGTACGAGAATTACTTAGGTAGTTCCAAATCAAGAAAGTTATCCAAATACCAGGAAAGAAAACACAGAAACCGATGCACTAGCAAATCTGGGGTCCGTGGTTGATGTGTTGAACTCTGAAAATGCCACTGTGGTGCACTTGTTCCATCCAGCCCTTGATCAAATCAAAAATGAGGTCAATTTCAAAAATTTAAATTGGAATTAGAAAACAAGTTTGTGAATTATTTGCAGTATGGAATTTTACCTGAGGATAAGAAGAAATCTCAATTGCTACGAATGAAAGCTGCTCAATATTTCCTAATAAAGGGGAATTTATATCGTAAAATGTTTGGAGGGCCCTTGGTACAATGCCTTGGACCATCACAAACTGAATATGCGATGAGACAAGTGCACGAGGGACATTGTAGTAAATTATATCGGGGGAAGATCGTTGGTGAAAATACTAATAAGAGTAGGATACTATTAGCCAAAAATGGAAGATGAAGCAAAAAATTTTGTAGTAAGGTGCGATAAGTGCTAGCGATAAAACATTATGCATCGACCAGCGAAATTGTTCCATTCAATCATATCATTGTGGCTATTTATGAAGTAGAGAATGGATATCGTAGGTCCTCTACCGCAAGCCAAAGGAAAGGTACAATTTTTGTTGATTCTAACAGATTATTTTTTTAAGTGGGTAGAAGCTGGTGCCTTCAAAGAGGCACGAGAAACAGGAAGTTATGGATTTTATGTGGATAAATATAATATGTCAATTTGGAGTCCTAAAAGAAATTATTTGCGATAATGGGCCGCACTTTGTAGGCAAGAAGGTTTCCGTTTTTTGCAAAAGTTGGAAAATTAAACGAATTACATCAACACCCTATCATCCTGTAGCTAATAGACAAGATAAGTCAACAAATAATATCATTGTCAACAATCAAAAGAAGCGATTAGAAGAATCAAAAGGCAAATGGCCAGAAGTGCTACCGGCGGTATTATGGGCTTACCGAACAACGACAAAAATAAGCAGGAGAGAAACACCATTGTCGCTTGTTTATGGGATTGAGGCCTTAATTCCAGTGGAGATAGGGTAGCTGAGTACAAGGTTTACACATTAAAATGAAGCATTAAATGAGGAAGAACTTTGTACAAATTTAGATTTGACAGAAGAGAAAAGGGAGGCAACTTTGGTTCGGATGACAGCACAAAAGCAGAGGATCGAATGATATTACAATATGAAGGAAAACCTAAGATATCTTAAGATACTTTGTCCTTAAAAAGTATTTGGATCATCACGGATGGTAAATGCAGGAAAGCTGAGTCCAAATTGGGAAGTGTCGTATCGAGTTAAAGGTATTGCCAAAAAAGGAGCGTATAAGTTCAAAACTATGGAAGACAAGGTGTTACCATCCCATTAAAATGCAGTTCATTTGAAAAAGTATTACTTCTAAAGAAGTTAGCAACCACGGTCAGGTATCATAAGAGTTTATTTTTTTACTTTGTTCATTTAAATTTTACTAACCATTTTAGATGATAGGAAAAAAGCTAGCTCGTATCAGATGATGACATTAGACCCATAAGACATGCGGAATACTTAATTATTCACGGTCTAGGTTACAACAATTCTGATGGAAAGGGCTAAGTAGTCATCATCTAAAACGTTACCTCTGAGTCTTGCGTGTATTTCCTTTTTTAGGAAAAAGACAAAACTAAGGAGTTGATCCAGTTTTAGATATTTCATGCTTCAATGCTTAAACACTGGGGAGATTATGCATATGCAGAAGTACACAAAGAAATAAGATGTACACCACAAAAGCTTAGCTTAGCTAAAGGAAAAACCTTGAATAAAACATCAAATTTTTAAGCTCGTAGAAGGAATAGAAAGTAAGGAGTTGAAGAACCTGCAAAAAACTCTCATGAGCTTATAGGTTAGGGCCAAAAATTTAGTCACGGGGTAAATATACCCGTACTTGTAAACTTGTTGTAAGGAAAGCGGTTACGAAAATGATGTACATAAATATTTGTTTGAAATTTCAAATAAAATCTTTTCAAATTACTTCATGTTTCATATATTTGTGCCAATATGAAGATGGGATGTCATCTTCACTAGTGTTGTTAATATAAAAGAGCCCTCTTTTATAAATAAAAAAAATCCCGTGCATTTTAAGTCGCGACATATTAAGAGCATTTTGAATGCGACTAAAATCTCAAAAACTTAAAGAGAAAAAATCATAATATAAGATATGCAGCAAAATAGTATTAGCATTAACATCCCAAAAACAAGGAAGGAAAAGTTTCCCAAAATCCACTTCAAACAAAAACAAAATATTTCATAAACATTAACGAAATAATATTTTTAAAGTGAAGGGTGAAAAACTAAGGAGCACCATCAGCAGGAGTGGAAGAATCAACTTGAAAAGACGAAGGCTAGGCATCGGCTTGGTCAGTTATCAAATCGCCTTCATCACCTTTGGAACTCTCGTCCTCGGGTGTTTGAAAACTTTGATGTTGCCGGGTCTTTTCAATATCCTCCTTAGCTTTGGAAATATTAGTTTCAAGGTCAAAACCCTCCTGTTTAGCCTCGATCAAAGTCTCTAGATGGGTGTTTAATAAATCCCAGCTAACATCAAGTGTTAGTTTGTCTTTAAGAGCTCCATAATCTTTCTGTAGTTTCTCAATATCTGCCCTTAGGTCTTCTTTTTCAGCTTCATAAGATGCCTTCAAGGGTTCGAGAGTATCCTCAAGGAACCTAACTTTATCAAAAGAGACACGGAGATCCTCTTGAGCTTGAGTGAGCATTTTAACTATTTCACTGGCGTACAGCTCCTTATGATTTAAAAGTTCCTTTAGGCTCCCAAAATCCTCGGTAGCCCTAGAAAGTTACTCATCAAATAAGGATTTCAGTCTATCATTGTCTTTCTCAACTTGATTGGAAGAAGCCTTCGAAACAGCCAATTCAGTAGTTGTAATTTTGAGTTGCTGCCCCAAAGCCTCTTTTTCTTCAACTAAGGCCTCCTTTTCAAGTTGCAGGCTTTCCAGTTGTCAACCTCTATACGCAGCTCTTCCACTTGCTGCTCATTCCAAGATATCCTTCTCATTAGCTCCGTACCTGTTAAATTGATCTGCATAAATACAAGGTAGAAAAGTTACAAACTTTTAAGAAAAGGAGAAAATATATAAGAAGAGAAGTATACCTTAAGGACAGAATGAATAATATCATTCTGTTTACAGTGAAAATAGTAATAACAATTAAATTTGTTGTTGGGACTCTAAAAATACGTGATCTATTTTTATGCTAGTTGTTAGAGCAGTTGATGCAGATATATGAAGTTTAACGACGAAATACGAACTAAAGCAGAGTTATAATCAAACCGAGGGGTTAGCTGCCCGGGCCTCGGGCTAGCCGATGAAGGGCCTCGAGGTCGATGCCTGGGCTCGGGCTCAAGCTATCAGGGATAATCGGGAAGGGGCTAATAGTCAAAATATAATTGAAAGAGGCTCTTTATGGCCAATATCAAGCAATAAATGAAGAACAAGTGTGAAAGCAATAAATGAAAGAGGTGGTCTCGAGCGAGTAAGTTAGAGAGAAAAGAGAGAGAGATGTTAAAGATCTTATGTAGAGTAGTTGGAGCAACAACAACCCTTTACAAAGTAGTGAGGATCCCCTTTATATAGAAAGGGAATCCCGCCATAGCACAAAATATATTAATTGTAAAAGCATGGAAATGGGACGTCTAGACGCGACGCCTTGATACAGGCTCTGGGTAGGCCGGCTTTGTCAGACTTAGCCGTGTGCCTTGGAAATTCCCAATTTTACTCTAGCCTCGATCTACGTCCTCTTTATGTCGGGCCTCGACGAGCTCCGAGGGAGGGAACTCAATCACAACTTTGCTTCCTCGGGATCTCGAGGTATTCTTCAGAAGAGACTCGATAGCAAGAATTTAGACCTTCTAATTTCACCGCATACACATTCATTAAGGTCAAAGAGCTGTGAGACTTGGGCTTTTTTCTCTCCACGAGGCCAATTAACTATTTCAACCACACCTCAGCCCGGCAAGACTTCTTTAACAAGTTCTCACCATCGGGGACTTCGATCAAAATCTGCTACATGCCTCTTCTCTCGCTAGAAGGGCTCGCTTCTTCACGGGGGATAGCGACAAGAGCGGCAACAGAAACAGCCGCGAGTGTCGTAGAAGAAGAAATGGAAGGATTAATAGCATAAGCAGCGGGGTCATTTGAAGGGCAACATGGGAAGGCTCTTCAGGGCCAAAATCTTCTTCACCCTCAAATCCTTAGGTGAAGAATCTATCAATAGGACTTGAGGGGGATTACCAGAATGGTCAACATCTTCATCTTCATATATGTCCAAATGGAAACTCTCAGGTTCATGAAAAGCTTGAAAGTCACGGAGCTTGAAGGTGGTTCTTGAGGAATGGTGGCTTCATCATCTAAAACCACGTGTCTCCTAAATCGTGGCTTCCTCACTAGAGAGTCTTCTTCATCATCCTCTTTTTCTTCAGAATCACGGGCTTCAACATTAATCCTCTTCACTTCTTCCTCTTTGAAGAGGACATGCTCAAAATTTGTTCCTGTCCAGTGTTGACAGAAAACCTAGCAGTAGGAACAGAAGCAAGACTGATACCCAGAATAGCATATCCTAGAAACAACAAAAAAGGTTAAGTAAAAGAAGATACAATAAGGGAAAATATGGCAATAAAGAATACCGTGGGTTTTCACTTTCCACCCAAACTTTTGAGAAAGGAATTTCCATGATCTTTGTTCCATAGGGGCAGCGGTCAACATTTTTTCTACCCAATCACAAAAGTCAGGTAGTTCACGGGAAAACTTCCATGATTGCTGAAAAGTAAAAAAGTGTATGAGAAAGCTAAAATCTTGAGAGAAGCAGAAAAGATGAAGAAATATACTCACGTGCAAAGTTCCACTTCTTAGGGAAAGATATGTTTTCATCTCCCATCAAGTCACGAGTGGGAAAAGCCACGAACTAGGCACACCAGCCGCGGTCATGATCATATTCGGGGCTGACTAAAACTCTTTTACTTCTCGCCACAAGTAAAAAACACCTTCACGAAAGAGTTTTGGGGAATACAAATGGAGTAAGTGTTGAAAAGTAAAAAAGGACCGAAACTAAGCTTGACAGATAACGAAGGGAAGCTACTGCCCTCCATATTATCGGACCTATTTGGCCAAGAAATACATTAAAGAAATGACAAAACTCGATGATTACCAGTCGATAGGTGGTTTGAATCATAAGGTAAATGGGTAGGTATAAACAAACGAATAACCTTTACGATAAGAGGTTATTCAATCATCAACAATAGGAGCTACCATGGGGAAATTAGGTTTCAAGTTGCATTCATGACGAACTAGGGGAAGAAGACCAAGAGTTATCAAAGTAGGTAATGATCGGCAGGGTCAAGTGATGCTATGGAAGAAACTTATTTTCTCATAGCTTCACAGTCCGATATAAAATAAAATTCTTGAGGAATAATTTCAGACACAGCAGGTTCCTGCAAGGGTTTCATTATGATCTTTACCTCTAGAGGAAGATCTAGGGGTTGATGAAGTTCTTGCTTTGGAAGAAGAAGCAATATTCTTTTGGGAGGCAGTTGGCTACAGCTTGATAAAGAACCTAAGTTACGAAGTCTATCGCCTCTTCTACTCCTAACCGGGGTAGAAGAGGGAGAAAGTTCATCAACAATGACTACTTTACGAGGGTCTAATGATGAAGAAGGATTTGAAGGACGAGAAGTAAATCTTTTAATGTTGAAAGCAAGAGATGGAGAAATTGCAGAAGAATTGAAATATGAATGCAAGAAAGAAGAAGAAATTTTTGAGTGGTAAGTGATACGGTATTTATAATAAATGACCATCCTATGAATCGTAATCATGGAACCGTCACTTCGAACTGACGCAAACGCAAATTTTTTTTAAAAAACACTATAAATTGTAGATCCAATTATAACGGGACGGGTGTAAAGGGCATTAAATGGAAAGGACGTACATCTTTTCATTTCTGAAGAAAATATTATTATGGTTTGGAAGAGGCGGCAAGTCATTCCCGCCATAAATGAACTTATCACTTTCCGATTATTCAGTTGAGAATATTTAGAAAGTGGGGGACTATCTGTATTGATGGAAAAATAGGCATGACCCATGGATTAATAGTATAATGATAGATGGCATATATATCGGGTCAATAAAGAAGGATGATGAGGCAATACTGGCGGGATGTATGAAAGAAGGTGCTGTAACTGATAGCTGGAAGAGAAAAAATAGGCATGAGATGCATGAAGACCATAAAAGGGAAAGATTCATGAATAGTTGGGAATATGGAAAGGGAATCAGCATTATCCTTGATTATGCATGGTCACCTAGTATTACCATAGTCGTTACAAGTAATTTTAGTAACTGGCAATTAATACAGTTAATGTTAGTAATGAGTAGGAATTAATTGAGGAGAACTGTTACATCTTTATATCCTTATATAAAGAACCTTATCATATTTTGTACGATCATCTTAATATTCTCAAATATATGCAATTAGTCTTTTACTTTTATATCTCTACTTGATTGAACATTCCGATCCATAATTTTGGGGAGAAAATAGCAATCATCAATAAGATTTCTTTCCTTCATTTATCATTTCAATTGTTTCTTTTGTTCTCCCGATTGTGTAAAAGTGAAGTAAATTTGATTATTAGTAACTCGATTCCTTTAATATTGACTTTGGCCATAAAAATTATTTTTTGGTTAAACAACAAGTATATGAATGACTAAAAATATAATATAGGGAAAATGGAATAATTTCAAACAGTACATGAACAAATTTGGATATTTTTCCATCCATATAAAGAAAGGACTTGAATAATATATTAAGGAAAAACTCAAGTAGCTAAAAGATCTTATAAATGAGCTAACTGTGGAGAGTTGTCAGGATCTATTAACTAAGATAGTTAAACCTTTTTTTTTTTGGAAGGTGTATTAATTCCATTGATAAGTCAAAAAATTACATAGAGGGGGACAAAAGCCTAACCTCTTATACAAAATATGCAAAGGACTAATCTGCAGAAGATATGGAGAGGACTCCTCATGTAACTGTTTTGCTTCCAAAAGAGATTGACTAAGTATTGAGAAAGTTACAACAAGAGAGACTCATCCTGGATCAAAAATGAAGACACATTTCTTCACTCTAGTCCTGAATGTAGGAGATACATTAACCTCATTCTTCATTGTGGATTTTATCTGTCTAGGTAAGGTGGTATCCTCAGTGAAGAAAGTGTTCTGTTTATTCCTTTCCCCCAAGTTAGCAAGTTGATCTGCTACTAAATTGCCTTCTCTGAAAATGTGCTCGAGTTGAAAGAAACCTTGTGAGGTCATATTCTGCACTTGAGTGATCTCTTCTCTGATTTGCAAAATGGAGTGATGTTTTCCTTGACCATTTGGATAACTAAAAGTGAGTCGGATTCAATAGAAACTTTAATAAATCCATGTTGAAGACACCATCTTAACCCAATTTTTAAAACAAGTATTTCAGCCATGTTATTACTGCAATTCCCCAAGTATACTGCAAATGCCATGATCATATGGCCAGTGTGATCTCTAAGAATGCCTCCTGCTCCTGCACTTCCAGGATTACCTTTACTACAACCATCAACATTAAGCTTTAACTGGTTCTGGGGAAGTTTGATCCATCTGACTAGCTTAATATCAAGCTTTGGTTTGAGTCTGTCAACTAGTTCACAGATGTATGGCATTGTTGGGGAAAAATTGATAGAAGGGAATTGAGCAATCAAAATGAGTCTCATTAGGTGAGTGACTTGATCAATCACCCTTCTAGAGTAAAATCTGATACCTTCATATTTGTGAGAGCATCTAGATTTCCAAATTGCCCACAAAATAATAGAAGGCAAGCACTGCAAAATTAGATCATGAACTTTGTTTTTAGGCTTTAATAACCACCATCTCATTACCATGGTTCTGATATCTCCGTGGAGCAAAGGTATACCACAAGCATTAGAGAAATATCCTCAAATGTTACTTGCCAATTCTTCATTAGAAAAAAGATGATTTATAGTTTCCATATTTTTTCGAGAACAACAATAACACATAGAGGGACCATGAACCCCAAATTTGATGAGAGAATCATCAGTAGGGAGCTTTCCTTTTAGAAGTCTCATCATAAAGAAAGAGACCCTGAAAGGAAGCTTATTATGCCAAATTTTCTTTCCAGTAAGAGTAATGTTATTCGGATTCTTGAGATTCTTTCAAGCAGATTTGGTGGAAAATTTACCATTTTGGTTGGCAATCCAAATTGCTTCATCATCTTGCCCGGGGATAATTCGGATAGTTTTGAATATGAGAAACTAAATCAACAGAGAGAACATTATGGAGCTTAATCAGATCCCACCGATTATCAATAAAGAAATCACTAACTCTAGTTTTTTTTGACTTGTATCTCAGATTCATTAGAGTAGCTAAAGCTCCTTTTCCCGTCCAATTATGCCACTAAAATGACAGGTTTCCTTTACCAATCTTCCAGTGTAATAGTTTTTCACAATCTTTTTTCACATCCATGAGTCTCTTCCAGATATGTGATTGGCCATAGGCCCAACTCTTAGAGACAGGATGTGATCTTTTACAATATTTTGCTTGTAAAACAAGGTTAAGAAGAGAATTTTGGGTTCTGAAGGTCCACCAAGATTTAGCAGCAAAAGAAATGCAAATATCATGTAAAGATCTAAATCCTACCCCACCCTCCTGAGTAGGAAGGCACAATTTTTTCCAGGAAGTCCAATGATACTGATTCTTACCTTCAGACTGACCCCAGAAGAAGTTAGTAAGAACCTTATCAATTTGATCAAGAGTAGTTTTAGGAGGGTGCAAAACAGTCATGATGTGAAGGGGTAAAGAATGCAAAATAGACTTAATAAGTACAACTCTACCCCCGACAGACAATAATTTTCCATGCCACCCTTGAACCCTATTGACTGTCTTAGTAACTATAGTACTAAAGTATGATATTTTTTTTCTGCCTATGTAGATAGGGCATTCAAGATAAGTGAAAGAAAACTGTGAATGAGAGTAACCTGTGATGGCCTTGATATCCTCAATAGTTGACTGAGTTGTTTTTGGAGAAACCAGAAAGGAAGATTTCCTTTTATTCACCATTTGGCCAGATATGAGTTCATATGTCTCCAACTTCTTCATCATCATGGATATTGAAAGAAGATCGCAGGAAGAAAATAAAATGGTATCATCTGCATAAGATAAATGGGTGAGTAAAGGGCTACCTTCATCTATAGAGTAAGGAATAAAATTATCAAGTACTAATTGATCCATAAGTCTTGATAAGAATTCAGCGGAAATATCAAATAGAGAAGGGGAAATAAGATCTCCCTATTTTAAACCCCTGGAAGATTTAAACCATCCATGCCTAGCTCCATTAATATTAATAGAGTACCAATTATTGGATAGAGTTCTCATTATCATGCCTGTCCACCCTTAATCAAATCTCATTTGCCTCATGACATGAAATAAATAGCCCCAGTCAACTATGTCAAATGCCTTGCCATGTCCAACTTTAGAATGATATTACCACCAGTGTTTGGCTTCCTAATGTTATAAACCAGTTCTTGAGTAAGCATAACATTATCAGAAATTGTCCTACCTTTTATGAAGCCAGTTTGATTTGGTGAAATGATCTTATCTATTAATAGAGAAAGCCTATTGCTAAGAAGTTTGGAAATAATTTTAGAAGTAAAATTACTCAAACTAATAGGTCTGAAATCAGTAAATTGTTGAGGACTATTAGTTTTAGGAATGAGGACAAGACATGTATGCGTAAAAGATTTAGGAAGTTGATGTCCAGAAAAAAAAATCTAGAACCATATTATAAAGATCAAGATAGATAATGTCCCAGCAATGTTGAAAAAACTTCCCTGAAATACCACCAGGGAAGATAGTTAAACCTCGTTATATAAGCTTACAAGTTCTTTTATCTTGTTTGTCATTAAATTAACTTAATGAGTAAAGAAATGAGGACTTCTCAGCAAGTTTCATATCACAATGACAACAAATTGGCAATGCTCAAATGCAACATCTTGCAGATAATTTTCACTAGAACATGGATGTAAGGTTGACAATTCATAATTACTTCATTTGGAAATATTATTATGCACTGATTAGTAACAATTTTAAAAACTAAACAACCAAATTTACTAACCCGTATTCTAATCCGTCAATAGAAGTACAAATGGAATCCCAATAGATTTTTGGTTAATAAATTTACCAACGGAAATTTTATCGCTAAGTTTAAAAAATTATTTAGAATTTATTTTGATGTTTAAGAATATTATTTTTAGTTGGTAATTTACGAACGATTTCAAATTAGTAGTTGATAAAAATTGTCAACGAGCCTTTAAGCAACGAATCACCATTAGTTTGGCAACTCAATTAACCAACCAAGTTGATTAATTTACCAGCAAATATTTTTGATGATAATTCTGATGTTTTTTTGTATAGCCACTTCTTGCAGTACACTGGCATCACGGAAAATATCGCGTTAATGTTTATAATATGTCTCAACTCTCGTACTAGGGGTGGGCATCGGTCAATGTCACGATTTGTTCGTGACTTGGATGAGTAATTAAGAAAAGCAATGCTAATTAGAAAAGTAGGTGTTTGTGTCGTTTATGTTACTTAGTAAGTGCTATTTAAAGTCCTTTTAAGTTTAGTCATTTTTCCCTCCTTAATCCTATGAACAGCTAATTAAGGACATGTGTCCAGGTAGTACAGTTTGTTAGCATTTGCTGAGCATTTGACAGCTGTTTCCTAGTATTTTCTATATGTACCTAGTCAGTCTTAAAAGAAAGATATGCAAAATTAAAATCCAAATTTTATCTTTTCCTTCTTAGCGTTTTTATCTTTTCTTTCCTTCTCTCGATATTTTTCAGAGCTGCCTTTAATCCAACCAGTAGCAGAACGTTACATTTGGTATCTAGAGCCACGGTTCTCGGGCCATGATGGTCGATAAACAAAAAGCCAGCAACAACGAAGGAGGTTCTAGGAATTTGGAACTTGAAATTCAAGCATTTATCGATACCTATAATAGGCGTATGGACACAATGGAGGATATACAGAGAAATATAGACGCACGTCTTCAAGAGTGCTCAAACTCGATTATGGACATGAATAGGCGAGAGGAAGGTCGGAACATGAGCAGATCTTACATAGCAGTAGCTCAGGGGAGCTCTTACGTTGAAAGCGGTCAATCTTCTGTTGGAGGAGCTTTCAGGTCAAGTTCTACGCCGATTACTCCGGTACATGCTACCACCACCAACTTGCCTTTGTCTGCATATTTAGTGGCTTCGACTCCAGTAACCCTAATAAACTCTAGTGTCAGTCAAAATTTGATTTTTCCTTCTACCACCCAAAATATTTACCGTATCGGCATGACCTCACCGGGGAATGAATCATTTTCTTTTGCCCCGATGAACCCTTACTTTTCACACAATATTCAAGTACCCCAGCCGGTACCTGCTTTTGGGCTTTCTCGGCAGTTACTTGGGCTTTCAGCCCCTATGGGGCCTTTGTATAATGTTCACACTACCCTTACACCGCTCACGATAGAAATACCTACGACCTATGGGCTTTTCACTCCTGGCTCCACTTCATCACACATGTACCCATCTACTCATGCACCCTCGTTTGCTCAGACACCATATACCACCCACTTTCCATCACATTACACAAACCCAACCTTTTTTTTCCCACATTATACCACTTCAGGCCATTTATCCTATCAGTTTCCCCCCACAAATCATTTTTTCCCCAAAACTTTTCCTACCCTGTTGATACCCAGCCTCCCCATTGCATGCCTAAAGCCAAACTCGCTTTCCCGGAATTTAATGGTAATAATCCACGTGGTTGGATTAGACGTTGCAATAACTTTTTTAATTTATACAAGGTGCTGGAGGCAGAGAAGATGACTTATATTACAATCAATATTAGGGATCAAATTGACTATTGGTATAATCCTTACATGATTGATAATAGGGGTCAAATATCTTGGGCTCAGTTTTGTTTTGATATCTATCAATGTTATGGCCAGGCCAAGCCTTTAGATGTGGTGATTGAATTCAATATGCTCTAGCAAGTGACAGATGCGGAGACTTATCAAAAACAAATTGAGGAACTAAGAGGGCCTATCATGTTAGCTAGGCCTCATTTCGATGAAGCTTATTTTATTATTTGTTTTATAGGTGGGCTAAAGCCATATTTGGGCCCAATGGTGAAAGTAGCCAATCCCCCAACCCTTTTGAAAGCTTATGCCATGGCTAAGCTTTATGAACAGTCCTTAAGTGCCCAGTCCAAAAATAATATTTCCAAAGTACCCAACAGACCCAATCACTTCAACTATAGCTCTAAACCTTCACTACCTTCCTCTAGTAAAATTACCTCAGCAATAAATCCTAAAGTTCCAGGACCAAAGAACCCAAGTATTGAGACTTTAAGGGAGCGCAATTTGTGCTGCAAATGTCATGATCGCTATTTTCCTAGCCATCAATGCAAAAACAAAGCACTGAATACAATGGAAGGGGAAGAACAACATGAGGAAAGGGTAGAGGAGGATGAAGTCTTCGAAGAAGCAACTGGGGAGGAGGAAGTACGGGGGAGGTGAAATTGGCAATGATGTTAGGAGGAAGCCAATCATCAACCACAATCAGAATCCAAGGGCTGGTCAAGAAGTTCCCTGTGACGATACTCATTGATAGCGGAGCAACCCACAGCTTTGTGGATCCCCATATCGTCAAACAACTACACCTTCTAACGGAACCTATTGGCAGGCCCATGAAGGTTAGAGTGGTAAATGATCAGTTGATTCCTTGCAATTACAAATGCCCAAGGTTCTCTTGGACCATGGGTGATGAAGCTTTCTTGTTTGATTTATCCTTGTTGAAAGCTGGGAGCAGTGACATAATTCTTGGGATGGATTGGATTGATACTGTAACTCCTATTGCATTGCACACACGCCCTCATAGTATATCATTTGTTAGAGGTGATAAATTGGTTACTATATAGGGATTGAGGGCATGGGAGATTTAAAGGAAGGAGATGTCAAATCCATTGAAAAATTAGTGGGCATGGGCCACTGCTGCTTGTCAGCCCAATTAGTAGCAGTAAAAACAGAAGAAGAGCCTCAGAAGAGCCCGACCCAAATTCGCAAGTTGCTTGGACAATTTGTGAATATCTTCCAAGAACCTAAAGATATTCCTCCTTCGAGGATTTATGACCATACCATTGAACTTATACCGGGTTCTAAACCAGTTAACCAAAGGCCATATAGATACTCTTATGAGCAGAAGAACATCATTGAGAAGATGGTGAGGGATATGTTGGAGGCCCAGACTGTGATAACAAGCACATCACCGTTTGCTTCACCTGTAATTTTGGTGAAAAAGAAGGATTCAACTTGGCGATTATGTGTTGACTATCGCATGTTGAACGAGATAACAGTGAAAAACAAATACCCAATTCCGGTGGTGGAGGACTTGCTTGATGAATTACATGGAGCCCGATTCTTTTCCAAAATCAATCTTGGATCCGGGTACCATCAAATACGGATGAAAAAAGGGGACGAGTTCAAAACAACTTTCAAAACTCACCACGGACTGTGGGAGTTTAGAGTAATGCCCTTCGGTCTGACTAACGCCCCGACAACTTTTCAGGCATTAATGCATAAAATTTTCAGTCCTTACCTCCGGAAGTTTGTCTTGGTATTTTTTAATGATATACTAAGTTACAGTGTGTCACTCGAAAACCATGTTGAGCATTTAAAGGTGGTGTTTGAAGTGTTTCAAAGCAATCAGTTATTTGCCAAACAATCAAAGTGTAGCTTTGCAAAAAATCAAGTTGAATACTTGGGTCACATTATTTCAGGCTCGGGTGTATGTACTGATTTGTCCAAAGTCGAGGCAATGGTGAATTGGCCTTGCCCTGTTAACATAAAGGCTTGAGGGGATTCCTGGGACTCACTGGTTACTACCGGCGCTTCATTAAAAAATTTGCCTTGATAAGTAAACCGTTGACTAAGTTGCTTAAAAAGGGGGCTTTTTTGTGGAATGACAAGGCTACAGTAACATTCGATGAATTGATGAATGCAATGGTGCATGCCCCAGTGTTAGTTTTGCCCCATTTTTCCATTCCATTTATGGTGGAAGTTGATGCTAGTGGTGTGGGAGTATGGGCAGTTCTTATGCAGAATCATAGGGCTATTGCTTTCATCAGCCAAGCCTTGAGTCCTAAACATCTGGGCAGGTCAACTTATGAGAAAGAGCTTATGGCTTTGTTAATAGCAGTTAATAAATGGAGACATTATTTGCATCCCAACCATTTTATAATTAGAACTGACCACTTCAACCTAAAGTTCTTAAAGGATCAATGAGTTACTTCAGCACTACAACACAAGGGGATCTCTAAACTTATGGGCCTAAGTTATGAGATACATTACAAGAAAGGGGTTGATAATGTCGTTGCAGATGCTTTGTCCAGAAGATTTGAGGGTCAGGAAGAATGCAATGCGCTTACTGTTGTCCAGCCCAAATGGATCCAAGAAATGGTTGAAAGTTATGATGGGGATGCAGAAGCTCAAAACATTATTGAACAATTAAGCATGGATGCTGGGGCTATTCCAAATCCAACACTACAACATGGAGTGATCAGATTCAATGGGCAAGTTTGGATTGGTAAAAATGGGGAACTAAGAAATAAGGTAATGGAACAAATGCACTCAACCACATGGGGTGGACATTCAGGAATCACTGCAACTCAAAAAAGAGCAAGATCCATTTTTTACTGGCCTACATTACTGAAAGATGTCAAAGAGATGGTGCAGGCTTGTGTTATTTGTCAAAGAAACAAGGGAGAACATGTCCGTTATCCGGGGTTGTTGCAGCCATTGCCCATTCCGTCCCGGGCGCAGGAACTCCTAGCAATAGATTTCATCGAAGGATTACCTAGATCACATGGAAATGACACCATTCTAGTTGTCATCGATAGGTTCATGAAATATGCTTATTTGTTCACATTATCCCATCCTTATGATGCACCACGGGTAGCTCGAATTTTTCTGGACAACATATGTAAATTACACGGGGTTCACAGTTCTATCCTTTCAGATAGGGATCCAATTTTTACTAGTTTGTTTCGGAAGTAGCTATTCAAAGGACTACAGGTGGAACTGAGGTTGAGTACATCCTATCATCCTCAAACCGATGGACAGTCCGAAAGGTTGAACCAATATGTTGAGACATACCTTAGGTGTATGACCGGGCATAAACCACGAGCTTGGAGCAGGTGGATCCCTATGGCAGAATTGTGGTACAACACAAATTATCAGTCCACCATCGGAATGACTCCTTTTAAGGCACTTTACGGCTACGATCCACCTCTACCTTCATTTTAGCTTGTGTCAGAAACAAATCTTGAGTCAATTGATCAACTCTTAAGGAAAGGCAGTTAATTAACAAGATTTTGAAGGATAACCTGACAATTGCTCAAAATCGTATGAAGCAATATGCTGACTGAAGGAGGAGTAAAGGAACATTTGAAGTAGGGGACAAACTTTTCTTGAAGCTACAACCTTAGGACCACGTCAATAGCAATTCAGAGAAACTTGAAGTTAGCAGCCAAATTTATGGGCCATTCGAGATAATTCGCAGAATAGGACAAGTGGCTTATGAGCTTCAGCTACCACCAGGTTCAAAAATATACTTAATTTTTCATATTTCACACTTGAAGAAAGTGGTGGGTGGTCAAGTAGCAGTGTCGAAGGAGCCACCGCATTGCACTGATGAAGGGCAAATCTTAACAGAGTCGTTTGCAATTTTGGAACGACGCTTGGTAAAGAAGGGGAACAAGGCTGTTGTTCAAGTTCTAGTTCAATGGGCAAATTTGTCTTAGGAAGAGGCAACCTGGGAAGATTACTCCTTTCTGAAGTCCCAATTTCCTGATTTTGATCCCTAAAGTAGCAGCTTCGCTGGAAGAGGGATGGAATGTCACGATTTGGTCGTGACTTGGATGAGTAATTAGGAAAAGCAATGCTAATTAGAAAAATAGGTGTTTGTGTCGTTTATGTTACTTAGTAGGGGCTATTTAAAAGTCCTTTTAAGTTTAGTCATTTTTCCCTCCTTAATCCTATGAACAGCTAATTAAGGATATGTGTCCAGGTAGTACAGTTTGTTAGCATTTGCTGACCATTTGACAGCTGTTTCCTAGTATTTTCTATATGTACCTAGTCAGTCTTGAAAGAAAGATATGCAAAATTGAAATCCAAATTTTATCTTTTCCTTCTTAGCATTTTTATCCTTTCTTTCCTTCTCTCGATATTTTTCAGAGCTGCCTTTAATCCAGCCAGTAGCAAAACGCTACAATCGATCGGTTCGGTTGTGAATGTTATTGATTCAGTATATCGATCATCGGTTTATAAATATGCTAAACCGATAACCGAACTGATAAGATATCGGTTATAGGGTATCGGTTAGTCGGTTATTGATCCTTATCGATTCGGTTATCAATTTACCCGATAAGAATAAAAAATATCCAAAACTTTCATGTTTTTATTATAGAATCGTGATCATACTGTTAAAAGAAAGGAACTGTATTTTTGTTCTTAAGAAAAGATGGACTAAATTTTAACTTTAGAAAAGAAAACTTTCTTTGCATTTGAAAATCTAAATGAATGATCTCAATTGTCAAAGTATAAGTTAGTAGAAGTAAGGAATAAGACATTCAACAATCTAATCGTACTAACTATCTCACTGCGGGTGGCGTAATTCACAGGAAAATAATAAAATTCTAATCTTGTAAAAATTAAAGAATCCGTACAACAAAAAAACAAATAGAAAACTAAATATCTGATCAATTAATTCTTTAAAGTTTAAAACTAAATATCTTAACAGCTTAACTGACTAATTAAGATGAAAATTTCAGAAAAGTTTAGAACTTATTCTAAGGATTAAGGTCTGAAGATGAAGAGTAACTGCCGAGAGAATTGAGAGAATGAAGCCATAAGGTGGCTTTATATACTTAGTGGTTAAAATTATAATTTTTTTTTAAGTTTATTGGGCTATCGGTTAAACCGTTAATAAAATTAGGCAAACCGAGACCTAAACCGATAAACCAATAGTCAAATAGCATTAAACTGTTATTGAACTATTTATCCAATAACCCGGTATCAATAACCCAATAATATTTGATCAGTTCGAGCTATCGGTTATACTCAATATATGCCCGGCCCTACATACCGCTGTCGGCTGGTCCTTTATTGTCTAAGGAAAACAGAATATATTTTTGGAATTTTCTAAAGACCAGTTTTGCATTTGTTTTTTACTAATAATAATGGCAGAAATAATTGGAAAATTTAATCAGACATCACTCAACCAAAACGACCCCGTTATATTCTTTCAATCAATGGAAATAAACTTCACGGCCATAGCTCCCCCCCCCCCCCCCCCCCCCCATTTTTGTGTGATTATTAAGTGCCCGTTTGGACTTAAAATTTGATGAAAGATTTTTTTTTTTTTTTAAATTCACTTTTTTTTTAAATCGGTGTTTGTTCATAAAATTTTCAATTTTCAGGTGATGATGCATTTTGGAAATTTTTCAAAATTTTAAAAACTGCAAAAAGACTATTTTTCAAAATCTTCACTCAAATCACTTACAAAATTTCAAAAACAACCCAAAGTAAAATTTATGTCCAAACACAACTCTAAATTTCAAATATCATTTTCACTTGCATCATTTTCAAATTTTACAATTCTTATATCCTAACGCCTACTAAAATTTCGACAAATAAATACACAAGAAATGACGACATAAATATTTATCCTCCCAAATTCTTCATAAAATGGCGTATCTATCATATCAAAGAAAGATAATGTAACACGAAGGAAACTTTATCTAGAATAAATTCAGCGGGTCTGGTCGAATTCACTAAGTCTTACTCGGATCTTGTATGTAGGTGACGAAAAAAAATACAACAACAACTCAGTGAGTTTTCACAAGTGGGGACTAGAGAGGATAGCGCAGACCTTACCCCTACCCTGGAGAGTAGGGAGGTTGTTTCCGAAAGACCCTCGACTGAACAATCCGAAAAAGAGACAATATATTAGTACCATTAATAGAACCATAGGAATTATAACAACATCATAAGAACCAGAAAATAGATGAAAAATAAGAAGAAAAAAAACTAGTGAATAAGGCTCGGTACTACGAAAACGGAAGAATAGCACAACAATAATCGCTAGCAGCCTAGGACAAAACCTTATCAGACTAGCCTCCATCCGGAACAAAGTAGAAAAGCGCTCAACTACCCCCTAACTTAAATTTGACGGAAAAAACAATTCACTAATTTTAAATTCTAAATCCGTACACAGATAAATTGATCAAATCATATCGGTAAGCCTTGCTAGAAAAGACTTAGCATTTCACTTACGGAGTTCTTTTATGTTGTCTCGCTTTGGTCACAGTGGAATAATCCAAAGCTGTCTCTGTGGAATTCCACAAAGAAAAACGAATTAGGAAGGTAGGCATTGTCTTGCCTAATCTTTGTTCTTTTCTAGTATTTGATTTTGTAAAATGCACAGTGTGGATAAATAGTGGCAAAGAAAAGGATACCACATTTTGGGCATTTTTGAAAGTATCCCTATAGACAATTCCATCAATCACCAGAGCTTATTGTTCTTGTGGAACATATCCCCTGCAATTTGTCTTTAACTGACTAATCCAATTATGCAAGTGCACTTCTGAGATGGAGACGTCCTTTTTGTTAAGGTAAGGTCTCGCAACTTCTTTGCCTATGTGTGGCGTACATTCCAAACATTTATTTTTTATATAATGTATATAGAAAGATTGGGAGATTTCATTTTTGTATAAGCACTAACTCAAATTTTGCATAAACATGTATGTTATTGTATTATGAGCTTCTTCGCTTGACTAGCACAATACTTAATTAATTATTTATGCAAATACACACGCGTATAATATCAAGTAAATAATTAGATAATGGAAACCATAGTAGGATGAATGTGAATTTTCTATCTTAATAGGAAGAATAAAAGTCTCGGGGTCAGGTTACTGGAATGGAGAAACCTCTAGTAAGGAATACTCTTCCCTTTAATGAATCATACATGGAGCGAATTTGAATTATGTGGGGCACTAAGGTAAGACATATAGAATGAACAGAGTGATTTGGAATGGTATTAGTCAAAATCTGACCGTCACGACCAAGTTGATTGACGCCCCGCCTAAGTAACTGGGCAGTGAAAGTTGATATAGCCCACTCCATTTCTCCTCCCTGACATCCGACGAGTCGGTAAGAACGGCGCATAAATTCACGACTAAGACACATTGGCGGCATGAGGATGTTGATCCAAGCAAAAGGCAAGGATGCCATGACTATATATAGCTAGGGAAAGCTTTCAACAGAGGGGGCATGCTCCTCCTATCTCTCTCTAAAACAGAAAAGCTCTCTTCTTATATCCTTGATAGAGAAGAAGTGGTCTCGAGGAAAATATGTAAATCTGCCTCCTCATCGATCGATGGGAGATACAACAAATAATCTTAATAAGATCATTTATATTTCTTTCATCCTATATGCAATCCTAACTGCTAGCTCTTTGATCTATAATTAATTATGTCTCAACTAAGATTTACCCCTTCATCTTTGATTGATTTGTTCAAAAAGGTTTCAATATCTTTTGAGTCAAACAATTTGGCGCTGTATGTTGGGATTTCTTAGTGAAATTTCCTAGTTTCTCCCAGATCAAAGCCAAGAAACACAATCACCCAACAAAAGAAGCGCGAAGGGAAAATCTAACCCACGCGAGGCGCGGGAGCAGCGCAGCAGGGGAAGGAGAGCCAAGTAGAATTACCGAGCTTGCCAACCATCGATATGCCAAACAAGGCAAACGGTGTTACCAACCTGTTCTCCCCCACCGGATCACCGGACAGGAGCAAGGAAAATATCATCTTCACCTCCTACTTTATGTCCAAGCAAGCATATAAACCCGCGTGGGTGAGCGCATAAAGAAACATCTCGATTGAAGAATAAAAATTACTCCAGCACAGCCGGAATACCACCTGCCGGCGATGTCTCCGAGCTGGACGGCAGGAGTCAGATAAGAAAACTATAAAGCATACACAGCACAAACCTAAGCGAAACATCAACGTCTCGTATTCACCGACGATGCACCTTCTGATGCAAGCAATATCCAATGAACTAGGACTTCCACGGAAGATGTCTGATTCTCCAAAAACCGGGACTAATGACGGGCTGCTATTTCGATAAGTTCGAAATAACATCCTTTAAGGCCAAGGGCCTTCGCCAAAAAAATGAAGAGTTCGACCCCGATCGAACGACAACGGGCTGCTATTTTGATAAGTTTGAAATAACACCCTTTAAGTCCAAGGGCCTTCGACAAAAAAGAGGAAGAGTTCGACATCAATCAAACAACGACGGGCTGTTATTTCGATAAATTCGAAAGAACACCCTTTAAGGCCAAGGGCCTTCGCCAAAAAAAGAGGAAGAGTTCGACCTCGATCGAACGACGACGGGCTGCTATTTCGATAAGTTCAAAATAACACCCTTTAAGGCCAAGGGCCTTCGCCAAAAAAGAGTAGGAGTTTGACCTCGATCGAACGACGACGGGCTGCTATTTCGATAAGTTCGAAATAACACCCTTTAAGGCCAAGGGCCTTTACCAAAAAAAGAGGAGGAGTTCAACCTCGATCGAACGACGACGGGCTGCTATTTCGATAAGTTCGAAATAACACCCTTTAAGGGCAAGGGTCTTTGCCAAAAAAGAGGAAGTGTTCGACCTCCATCCAACAATGACAGGCTGCTATTTCGATAAGATCAAAATAATACCCTTTAAGGCCAAGGGCCTTCGCCAAATAAAGGAGGGGTTCGACCTCGCTCGAACAACGATGGGCTGCTATTTCGATAAGTTCGAAATAACACCCTTTAAGGCCAATGGCCTTCGCCAAAAAAAGAGAGGAGAAGTTCGACCTCGATTGAACGACGATGGGCTGCTATTTCGATAAGTTCGAAATAACATCCTTTAAGGCCAAGGGCCTTCGCCAAAAAAAGAGAGGAGGAGTTCGACCTCGATCGAACGACGACGGGTTGCTATTTCGATAAATTCGAAATAACACCCTTTAAGGCCAAGGGCCTTCGCCAAAAAAGAGGAAGAGTTCGAACTCGATCGAACGACGACGGGCTGCTATTTCGATAAGTTCGAAATAATACCCTTTAAGGCCAAGGGCCTTCGCCAAAAGAGAGGAAGAGTTCGACCTCGATCGAACGACAACGGGCTGCTATTTTGATAAGTTTGAAATAACAACCTTTAAGGCCAAGGGCCTTCACCAAAAAAGAGGAGGAGTTCGACCTCAAACGAACGACGACGGGCTACTATTTCGGTAAGTTCAAAATAACACCCTTTAAGGCCAAGGGCCCTCGCAAAAAAGAAGAAGAGGAGAAGTTCAACCTCAATCGAACGACGACGGACTGCTATTTCGATAAGTTCGAAATAATACCCTTTATGGCCAAGGGCCTTCGCCAAAAAAGAGGAGGAGTTCGACCTCGATCGAACAATGACGGGATGCTATTTCGATAAGTTCGAAATAACACCCTTTAAGGCCAAGGACCTTCGCCAAAAAAAGAGAGGAGGAGTTCGACCTCGATCGAACGACGGCGGGCTGCTATTTCAATAAGATCGAAATAACACCCTTTAAGACCAAGGACCTTCGCCAAAAAAAGTAGGAGAAGTTCGACATCGAACGAACGATGACGGGCTGCTATTTTGATAAGTTCGAAATAACACCCTTTAAGGCAAGGGCCTTCGCCGAAGAAGTAGAAGAGCTCGACCTCGATCGAACGACGACGGGTTACTATTTTGATAAGTTCGAAATAACACCTTTTAAAGCCAAGGGCCCTCCGCCAAAAGGAGAAGATTTCGACCTCGATCGAAATACTCCTAAGGCCGAAAATCATCAGAAGGAAAGAAAAACCGGGACTCACTATACAGGCGTCTATCTTGCACCAAAGCCATGAATAGTTGAAATAAAAGGTGAAGTACAAGTCAAATAACGAAGAAAAGACTCTCCTTTATACGAAGTCATTATGCAGGCTATCGCTGCTTACATATGGCCCAACCCAACCATAAAAAAAATGAACGACATCGGTCGGAACCTCATCCTCAGAAGCGGCCCTCGCAGGAGTAACCAAGGCCGCAGACTCAACTGAAGCAGCCCTCGATGAAGGTCGTGTAATGGGTACCGCGATGGGGTGAGTAGATGCGGCAGGCTGACGAAAGGCTAACGGAGGGGCCCTTGCTCTCCGTACTCTCCCTGACAACGACAAACGACACGTAAGAAGCTAAGAAAAAAAAGAGAGAATAGTAGATAAAGACATCATCTCACATGTAAGGGGCTTGCATCCGAACGTCTCATGAAAGGTCGACCATGTGCGAATCCCCACTGTATGGGGAAGTATGGCATCCACCCATTCACGGATACCTTCAACAGGCGGAGGGGGCAATCTCTCAGCTGCAAAGACGTGATAAAGTTTAGTACCCATAGAAAACGGCCGAGCATTTCACTGACTAAAAATACAAACTTACGCGCAAAGTTCCACTTTTCAGGGAATCCTGTTGGGTCCGCCACAATATGCTCAGTCCGCACATAAAAGTAATTCTCGTAGAAACGACGGTTAGTCCTGTTGTCCATCTTCACCACTAGACTCCTCGACCCCCGAGGACACATGTGAATCATCGAACCGCGAATAAGTTGAGGTGCAAAGATGCTGAGCATATGGTCCAAAGTGACCTCGCGACCGGCGAGTTCCACATACTTGAGCAGCATAAGGAATACCTTGTACAAATATGGCGAAAGCTGGGTGGGGCACACTTCATAGAAGCAGCAAAAATCCACCACCAATAGAGGAAGAGGAAGTGTGTACCCTACAATGAAGGGGTAGGCGTAGAACACACAGTACCCGGGGCGGTCGAAATGAACTATGTCCTTTTCCACTACCGGCTGCATATCAACATAACCGGGGATTCCCACCTTTCTTTCAACTCTGCAATATCCCTCTCCGTCATAACAGAGTAAACAGGTTCCGGTTCGACCTCGGTGGGAGCATTGAAGTCAGTCGGCTCTCTCCCAGGGCGGGGCAAGATCTCAATCACTAATGGGACCTCCTCGTCCTCCACCGCATCTGCCCCTCCGGTGACCTGGGCAGCACTTTCCGGTACCGGATGAGCAGTAGGGAGACTGTCACGAGAAGAATCACTAGTCATTCTTGTCAGAAAATACACCAAAGAAATAATAGAAAGAAGAGACGAAAGTTTTCAGTGAACAAGGGGGCACGCAGAAATTCGAAATATCGGGAAGAAAGTATATCAGCAAGATTCTCCCAAGTGAAAGACAAAGAAGTGTGTCAATCGAATGACAAGCTTCCTCTATTTATAAGATACATAAATTCCCCGAACACGAAACCCAAGAGTCGCCAATCGAATCTGATAGAGCACGAAAAGTTTCAGTCTCCCAGGAACGTCTGTCATAATGGAAATAACCACGAAACAACGCTTCAATACCGAACAACGTTTCGGTTCCGAAACTGCCACAACGGTCCATGGGGATCGACAGAACGCCGCCACTCCGCTAAAAACCCACAAAATGTGACTAAGGACGGAGAGTCGTAAGTCAGATTCCTCTCGAATTCGTGACAATCATGATCTGTCTACCAAGCCCGACATAAGACGACCTCGACAGACGGAGGGACTTACTGTATTGGTCAAAATCTGATCGTTATGACCAAGTTGACCGACGCCCCGCTTAAGTAACCGGGCAGTGAAAATTGATATAGCCCACTCCATTTCTCCTCCCTGATATCCAACGAGTCGGCGCCTAAATTCATGACTAAGACACATTGGCGGCAAGAGGATGTTGAGCCAAGCAAAGGGCAAGGATGTCATGACTATATATAGCCAGGGAAAGCTTTCAAAAGAGGGGGCCTGCTCCTCCTATCTCTCTCTAAAGCAGAAAAGCTCTCTTCTTATATAAGTGGTCTCGAGGAAAATATGTAAATCTGCATCCTCATCGATCGATGGGAGATACAACAAATGATCTTAATAAGATCATTTATATTTCTTTCATCTTATATGCAATCCTAACTGCTAGCTCTTTGATCTGGAATTAATTATGTTTCAACTAAGATTTACCCCTTCATCTTTGATTGATTTGTTCAAAAAGGTTTCAATATCTATTGAGTCAAACAGGAACTACTCCCTCCGGTCATTTTAATAGATTTTTTGGTTGTTTTTACACATATTGAGGAATCCATCTTTTAACATTAGTTAACAATAAAATATACAATATTAACCTTAGTTTGTTCATTGAAAATATAACAACTCCTAGGCTTTTTACTCCAAGGATAAATTTGGAAAAAAAATTAATTCCTTCTTGATATCTAAAAACATCAAATATTGTGGATCATAAAAAGGCCAAAAAATCAATTAAAGTGGACGGAAGGAAACAAATAACTTGGGAGACATTTTTGTTCTGGAAGTAAATAAAACTGAGCTATATCGAATGTTTTAATTTTAAATCAAACGATCATACTAATTTAACCTAAGGAACCGTATATTTAATTTGGTGTTGGTAAATTAATATCTTACCCACATGTGAATGCTGAGAATTTTAAAGGGTAGTCCGCACCTATCAGAGGTGCAAAAGCTAAATATGTGACATAAAGGGATCGATTTTCTTTTCCCATACCTAATGAAACAGCTAGCATGTCCCTATACACAAACTTCTCGTTCTCTAACCAAATTTATCAGGAGTTGTTTTCTTTGGATGACAAGCACTAAGACAAAGACATTAAATGTGGGGTCTCCATAGCTGAAACAAGTGGAAAAAAGATATGCTTTCCTTCAGACTTGTAGGACTCGTAAGGGCTCCAGGGCAGAGTTAGAATTTCATGTTTATGATTTTTATAATATTAATTGAGTTTACAATTAAATATTTATGTATTAGGATAAATGTTACTGCGTTCACGTGAAAACGCAACCAACCCGTTAGATCCAACCATGCTTCAGCTTTATCTACACTATCCGTATGAAAATAAAACTATACTTTCCAATTGAGTAAGGTGAAACTTGGCAAAAGTTTATGATATTATATTAATTTATCTACACGTTTAGTCAAACGTGTAAGTTAGAGCGATGGAAACTTATCTCTACTTTGTATGAGCTAGCGTTGAGTAACTTGCTCTGTAATCTCTTTTCTGGACAAGGTTTTAAGTTAATTAGACATGCATGGAAATCATAGCTAAGATTCTGAATCCTGTCCTTAATGACACTCAAATTACTTACATCTTTTGCACTATGATATTGAAACTTCAGCAATTAAGTAGCTCAAATGCATAATTACTAAGTTTCTTTTTTCCATAAACCAAATTAATAAGTTTAATATAACATAGAGTATCTTTACAAAGAATAAGATACTAAGGATCGAATACAGAAAAAATCAATTTGTTAACGCGACTAGATCTGCTAAATTAGTATCCTGCATTAAACATAATGAATGATAAAGTAGGCTAAGATTCACCAGCAGTCAAGTCTATGAGTGTACGAGTTGACACAAATCACAACCTCTCTTGACCTGTCATCTTTCAATACCTTTTTTCCTTATTGCCAGGTAAACTCTATTTTTTAATTTAAAAAATCGTTTATTATAATCCGTTATTTCTTCTACCTGCTCCTTTAGAAAGTAGCCGACCTGACTTGTTTCCAGGTTTAATTTAATGTTTTTCTTACAAATTCGATTTCGGATATTGTTAGTAATTTCAGAAACCATATAAAAAAAGTTTACCGATTACTTTAACTTTTAAGTGCAATTTGATTTAAGTATGAGATATTAGCAGAAAACTACAAAATACAACTAGGTCAAATATACTATCTGACCGATATTGAAGTAATAACTTGCTTCAACTTATGTCTTACTAGAATTAAATTCAATAAACAAACATTATAAAATATATATCATCTTAATTTAACCTATTGTAATAAGTTGCATTCCTCACAAAATTTCATGGATAATTAGAGAATAACTTTAAGGCTAATTCAACCCCAGAAAGTGGAGATACATTTTTAAATACCCAACTGAAAGTGGGACTCAACACAGTTAGATTTCAAGTTTTTCTTCAAACTAGTTGCATAGTGAACGGTCTATGCACAAAAGGAAAGATGCTACGGTCTCTCTCACAGGAACTGTACTCTTAGCTACACTGATTCTGATGGAGAGAAACAAAGAAGGAAAGGAGAGCAGTGATGACTACTGGTGAATGAATCAATGAATGAGTTTGTTTGTGTCTGATGGTTTGAGAGTGACCTTTCTGTCACCAACCATTATAACTTTGGCACTGAAAAACATGGTATTCTTCCTTTTACATTTATATTTCTGCAGCCTAGCAGAGGGTAAAAGGACTATTCTCTCTCTCCCCTTCTGCTTACAAATTTTATGCCATTATTTTACACTTGTTACACAATATATAATTCTTTTTTATAAACAAATATAAAAAAACTTTTGATAATTTTAAACATATCATAGTATTTCAACGGATAAGAGCATATCATTAACATTAAAATAGAAAGTTCAAAATTAAAGAATTTATGAATATGTAAAGGTGTCATTTTGTTCAAAACAAAGTAAAAAGAGAGGAAAACGTATAGGGGTCGTTTGGTGGGCGGGATTAGTGATATTAATTCTGAGATTAAATGCAGAATTATATTATCGCGTTTGATAAAATTTTTGAATCCAGAATAAGCAATCCCGAAATTAATTTATGCAATTATTATTATGGCAGTAACGTTATTTATTGCCTAGACAGGCCGGTAATTTACCATTCTCTGACCACCTTAACCAACAAAGATCTTCAAATAGTCCAAACACAAAATCTAACACTACTAAAATCTGAGAGTACACCAGATAATATATTAAATTCCACTACAAAAAAAGCTTATTTTGTGGGGGTTTATTTGTGGGAGTTATAAGAACCCCCACTATAAGATCATTTTGTGGCGTTTATTTTATCCCCCACAATATAATTCTTTTTGTGGAGATTTTATTGTAGAGGTTTTTATAACCTCCACAAATTGCGTCAGATTCCAGAATACTAGAATTCGATACAATTTGTGGTGTTTAATACCCCCCCCCCCAACACGCACACACAATTTAGGATGCCAAACAAAAGTTTGAATTATAGAAAAACATATTAGAGAGCAAATATTTTAGGATTAATAGAATAAGAGTGAATATACGCACTACAAGTTTAATCAGTATGTGAAGAGAGAAGTTGAGGTGAGACTAGACGTGATTGTGGTGCTAAAATGCTAACAATTTAATATTTATATATGGGTATTGTGAACCATCCCGACTTAGTAAGGAATTATGAGCCAGAAGTGTGGAACGAGGCTGATCCACTTGGGACTATTGGGCTTGGAGCTAAAGGCCCAATGATGAAACAACCGAATAGAATGCTAGGCCATTATATTTGGGATCCCAGGGGGAGATACAGGGATGTATACTGTTGAGTGAAATGTCTGCTCTTCATCTTCCTTCTGAGTGTTTGTATCCTCTCATACCCATTCATAGTATGAGTTTCTCATCCCTTCTTCTCTATTCCTTGTATTTTAGTTTAGTATCTCTAATTCCTCGAATAGTTTGAGTTGAGCTGTAATTTCCTGTCACTTTTGAAGTAATAGAAGTGTTGAAAAATCAGTTTGTTATATTAGTGCTTTCATCCAGAGGTCTTCAATGGAGGACCAAATATTTTGAACTATCGATGATTCAATTAAGGTGGTGAAGGATTCGTGGTCGAAAGATATCGCTGAACGTTACTTTGAATTCTATGGTATATAAAAAAATAACAAATTATTATGCGCGTTTATTTACCTAGATGAGAAGGCGTTGGAGTGGTTTCGATGGCTTCTCCGGAACAAACAATTGACGGATTAGGAACACTTTGCTGCAAAGGTGCGAATTCATTTTTGTAAACAACATCTCGAACCGCCGGAAGGTCACATGGCTACAAGCAAGGAATATTCTACCGAAATCGAAGCCCAAGTGTTCGACAATATATCATATGGCTGTTGTTGTTCCAAGGTGTTTGCTATTGAGCGATCAAATGTTGAAGTCTTTACTGATACAACGAAATCTGCTTTAAACAATGCAAAATCAAAGGAGGTATAGGTATTTGATGAAGGCTCTCACATAAATGGCAACACGCACCAGTCTCACTCTGAGACCTTGCAAACTGAGTATACTACTGAGATTCTAGTCAATCAGATTGGTACTCCTTCAATCTCTGCTCCCACTAATTCCTTAGTAGGTTTAACTGGTTTCAATGGTAACGTGACAAAAGTACTGGAATCTAAAAACAAAGAGGAGGAAAATGCAAGAGATAATGCAGCTCCGGTGTTAAAAATATCTCCTCTAAGAGATATAACTGGTTATCAGATTTTTTTTGCTAGACAAGGATATGTCATGTCGAATGCTATTGGGAGATTTCATGGGATAAAATTTTCATTTGCTAGTGCTAATCAAAATATATTGTTTCGTCACCATAATTTTGGCTTACACAAATGCAGTTGGATTGACACAGGGAAAATAATCGAGGTGGTAGTTCTTGTTTATAATTGTTTATAAACAGTAGGCACATATATGTTCTCTTGGAAATTGCCTTTGATTGCAGACACTATGCTAGCTATTTTATTGTTTGTGCCTTAGACCTGCCTCCTGTACTCACTTAGGGTTGTGGTAATGACATGAAAAATTTGGTTTCCCCAAGTAATTTAGTTGAAAAGGGTGTAATTTTATGTATGGGACCCAGCACTAAGTCTGCAGCCCTTGAAGTTAAACAATTTGAGTTCCAGCATTGTGTCCTTAATTGTAGTTTCGGCTGGTGCAACACATGTCTCTTCCATGGAGGCATCTAAGATGCTTGAATATGCTAGAAATCATATTGTTGCTTGTGCTTATTTTAGTTTATCATGTAGTTGCGTGGACATTTGGTTCGATACAGGACATGATTATCCGACTAATTCCAATGCGCTTTTATGTAGTGAATTTGAAGAATTAAAATAGTATGATGGATTTCTATCACTTATCACCCATGCAGAGTTAGATTGTGAATGTGTCGAGGTTTTAACATCTTTTTCTTACATATTCGGACAACCATCTGTAGCCTTGGTACTTAATGATGCTGAGTATGAAAACATTAATGCTGAATTTGGCGCCAGTGACTTTCCTTTTGATCTTGGCACTAGTTTTCTTGCTACATGCCTTGGGATTACACGGAATTCTGATTTCTATGAGGATTGGGTTTGACGTCAACCACGTAGGACGCTTGCATTGAACACTTGTATCTTCTATTGAGACATATTGAGGCCAGCAAGATTGCTCTTGCACTTACTTCTGCTGATGTGAATTCCTCAATTCGAAGAGGAGCTATAAGACGCTCGAGTCTTGCTTATGTTGGTGCTCAAAATGAGCAGATCTCTAGTAATTCCACTCATATATTTAGAGATGATATTACTCTTGTTATGGTTGTATCTATTGCTCGATTTTTGGAACTGCTATACTTTTACTCATGCAGTAGTGAGTTTGTCCAGGATAACGCATTTTCCTTGATACATTAGAGTGGGTCAAAATAGGAGGATCCACTTAATCTTATCTTTCCTTTTGGTCGTTTTCATGCATTTCTATTTTCTAAATATCTAAAATATATAATGGAGACACTTGTTGGAGTTATTGTGAAAGTGGGTTTCATGTCTTATGGTCACCAACTTGATTATTATGATATGATGACTAATCATTCGACTCGATTTATGAATGTGGTTCTAAGTGGAGCTCTTCTAAAGTTCAGTGGTACATCTGTTGTTTGGGTTAGCCAAGCTATTCACCTGGAAGTGTTTGAATTTCCCACGAGAATCGCAAAGAGAGGGAGGAGACAATTCCCTTTTGCTAAAGCTTGTGTTGCGGCTGAAGAGATACTTTTTGGTTTGCTTAAACATAAGGTTGATGAGATCATAACTTTGCTTGAACAGGTGAGTTGGTGTGATTGCTGGCATAAAATGCTCATTTTCCTTGAAACTATGGCTGTTTCTACACAACAGATCTTGTCTGTTCAAGTTCTCAAAGGAGTTCTGCAGATACTTTCTTTCACTTCTCTGAAAAAATAAGGCTTGGAAAAGGAATATGCAATCTAGAACATCTGTTATAATTTTGGGAGCAAGATATTAGAAGAGTACTTTCTTTGATACGTGAACTCATCTGTATATCCAACTCAAAGGGCGACATCATGGACATTCTGAGCATCTCTTCATGCACTAGTGTCGTTATGAACTATGGGGCTAGCGGTTTGTTTCTGGGACGCAAGTGGACCTCGAGCACTACGATATCAGTATTGCTCTACTCGAACCTTGAGGACAAGGTTCTTTTTGAGGATGAAAGTATTGTAGTGAACCAGCCCGACTTAGTAAGGAATTATGGGCCAGAAGTGTGGAACGAGGCTGATCCAGTTGGGACTATTGGGCCTGGAGCTAAAAGTCCAATGATTAAACAACTGAATAGAATGCTAGGACATTATATTTGGGATCCCGGGGGGAGATACATGGATGCGTGTTGTTGAGTGAAGTGTCTGCTCCTCATCTTCCTTCTGAGTGTCTGTATCCTCTCATCCCCATTCATAGTCCGAGCTTCCCATCCCTTCTTCTCTATTCCTTGTATTTTAGTTTAGTATATCTAATTCCTCGAATAGTTTGAGTTGAGTTGTAATTTCCTGTCACTTTTGAAGTAATAGAAGTGTTGAAAAATTAGTTTGTTACAATGGGTTCATTGTTCAAGAAAATAGAATAACAAATAAAAATGTTACTCATATAATTAAAATCGGATTGTTATAATGGAGAAGTGTTATGTGATAGAAGGATATCTATCAAAATAAAAGATAAATTCTACATAATAGTTATAAGATCGATAATATTATATGGTAGTGAGTGTGAAGTCACTAAAATCCAACATATTCCAATATGAATGTTTGAGAGATACAAATATTAAGATGCATGACGGTAAAATGAGAGGTAGCTTGAGATGGTTCAACCTACATACACACTAATCCATAAGTGTAAAATTAAAAGAAAATTACAAAAAATATGCTCATGAATGTCGTATATTCATAATATTAGAAGTTTTGATATTAAATAAATGATACTAGTAATTTTGAATTCTTGTAACTTCTTATTTAATAAAGGATATTTACAATTTTAATTAAATGATTTAATTTAATGACCTTTTGTGATTTTTCTCTATATTTTAATTTATTATTTGTTTGGATGTGTTTTTTGTGTGTATAGTGTATATATATATATATATATATATATATATATATATATATATATATATATATATATATATATATAATGTTTATATTTTATTAGTAATAAGTTAGATTTATTGCCTAAATTCTTTTCTATATAAATAGTAAAAAATAAATAAATAAAAGAGAAAAAATATAATTAAAAGACAATACTGGACATCATCTTCTTGGTTTTTAATATGCACATTACGGGGTAATTAAGATATTAGACTCAAAATTTTTAGAACTACGCATGCAAAATTCAATCTCCTTTTCTCCCTCCTTTTTTCATAGGACACGATATCTTCCAGAAGGGCTCAATTCCCTCTCTCCAACTCACGAAAATTTTCAGGAGTCTCAATTTTCGCTTCCCAATTCGCTAGAAAGGTAAGCTCAATTCCCCTTCTTCATCATCTTCTCTACATAGTAAGTCAGTACAATTCGAAAAATAAAAGTTTGTCATGCTCTTTCTTTGTTTCTGTTGTGCTATGTCTTCTTTGTTTACTTTCCGATGTAGAGTTTGAAACTGAAATTGTTTAAGCATTCTTGTGGATCTATGTATTATTACAAGTATTGGGTTAAATTATTGTTCATTATTGTGTGAGTTGTTTTGTTCTCGAGTTCCTAATTACAAATGAGATTATACTTTTTAGAATCTAGGTTTTATAGTATGTGTTTTGCTCTTCAATTTTTCTTTAAATTGTTATATTTTAATAATAGAAAATCATGTGAGTTCATCTTAGAATACCATCACAGTCTGATTGCCTACTACCTTTTTTTAGGGTAGGTGGAAAGGAGAGGGGGGGGGGGGGGATTTCATTAAGAAGGGAAAGAAGAATTGAAAAACTTTTGGCTCCCTGCAATTGTTCCATTGATTTTTCTTAACCTTTCGATGTTTATCTTCTATGCTAAAAAATACGGTGTTCAAATTATGAGTTTTTGATAAATTAAATTTTCATGATTTTTATTTTTATCAGTCAGTTTTTTTGTGTGCTTTACATTCTATTTAGTTATAATAAGGTGATGCACATTGCAAAGGTTTTAGGATTGGTGGGTTAGTATGATAGCAATGATGGGTAAGTTATGTTCTTAACTCATTTTGGCAAGACCTTTTTCAGAGAAAACTTTATATAATATGCTTCTTGAATAATATGAAGCTACAATAATTGAAGACCATTTGCAACATCGAATATCAGTTGCATAGAGTAGCAGAGAGTAATTTGTTTCATATTCTCTTGCAGTTGTTATTTTTACAAATACTGATAGGATTCATGTCTTAGAAGATTTGAGCAAGTCCCTCAAGATATAGATGAGATGTTGAAGTAAGCTAGTTGTATATAAATTTTATTTGTTATGATATACGAGAAAATTACTTTGTACTTTATCTCTCATGCTAATATTATCAAATTCAGTGCAACGCCATTGCTATACCAAGTGCTCGAGACTTATATCTTTGAGATTTGGGATTTTTTTCTTCTCATGTTACCATATTTTTCCATTTAGTCTGTCAGAAAAATGTTAGTAGTCTATTAATTTTTTATTAAATATTTTTATTCAATTGTTTAAGCATAGTGACGTTAAGAGTGCGCCTACTTGTATAACCGGATGGAAGCAATACAAATGACTGATCAAATACTTAGCACTTTTGTGTATTTAATTAATTATTATGGAGCTACTCTAGGTTATGTTATGTTTAAGTTAGCGTATATGAGTTTGTATTACTTAGTTTATATGTATTTGAATTTGTGATATTTGTTACTATAGTTTAGGAGATACCTCTATTGTACTCTTTCCCATTTACCTTTTCATAATGCATGATCTATTTGGGTGCAAAGAAGTATGGTGAAAAAATATATTTCACTGGTGAATATGTGTACAAAAGTTTGCGGATTGTTGTACTGGCATGATAGTATTGAGGTTTAAGTTATGCTTCTTAACTTGTTTCTTGACCAGGTATTCATTTCATAGAAAGCTTATTTTTGCATAACAAATTTCTTGCATTATAGGAAGCTATAGTAATTGGAAGAGCATTTGCAGCATCGAACACTAGTTGAAGTTACAAAGAAATGATAGCCTTCTACATTTTCAATCCTTGCACTTCTCTTCCCCAGGTTATGTTAAGTAACCAAGAATAATTTGTCTCATATTCTTTTACAGTTATTACTTATAAAGATTATACTGAAATTTATGCCTTATAAAATTTGATTAAGTCCCTTAAGAAACGAGATACTGAAGTAAGCTGGTAGTATATAAGTTCAATTTTTTCGGTTGAAGTTTTGGCACTATTTTTGCTTCTTTTACTTGAAATTAGCTCCAGAAGATTGACACTGGTTTGTTTGTTTAACTAATTATTAGTTCCCTCCTATTTTATCAGTTTATTTCTTCTATCAGTGTTCCAGTGTTATTAGCGTTCAACTTTATTGCAAGTTTAACTTTCGTATTGGGCTGGATTGTAGCTTATAATTTATTTCTTTAATTCTATGTTAGAAAGCCTATAGAGGTTCACTTAATACTTAGTAGTTACATAGTTGGTCTTTTTCATGAATATATAGCTAGAATCTATGTTTCCAAGTAGAATAGCTTGTGGAGGTAAGTTTTGTGATGATATACGAGGAAACAACTTTGTACTTTAGCTCTTATTCATGTGAGAGTATCCAACAACTTCTGTTCAATGTTGTTGTTAGACCAAGTGACAAATTTATTTGTTAGAAGATTTGGATTTTTCGTCTATCTATGTAACTAGATTTGTCCAACAACTTTTGTACAATGCCATTGTTAGACTATGCTAGTCGTTTATATGTTTTTCATCGAATATTTTTGTTTTATTGGTTCAGCATATGATGGAAAAAGCGAGTCTGCTTCGCGCGTGGATATAAGAGTATCATCAAGTGGAAATAATACAAATCACCAAGTACTTTGTATTTTTTGTATATTTTTTTGTTGAGGAACTACTCTAGATTGTCTAATGTTAAAGTTATCATTTAGTATGTATTTGTAAACTTTAGTTTGATATGAATTTGATTTGTAATTTATGTTACAAACATACAATAGATATTTTAATCGAATTTGTTTTTGGATGTATGAGTTATTTAGTAAAATTATTTGTTGAGTCCTAAAATTTAAATTTTGAAATAGGTATTGCATCATTTATAAATTGCTAGTATTAAATATTTTTTTTAATGATTGAGTTCAAATTTTGGGGGTTATAAATCCCCACAAATAAATTTTTTGTAAACATTGAAATCAAATTACAGGGGTTATAAATTATCACTAATTGCCTTTAGAAACTGCCACAAATTGAAATTTATTTTGGGGCGGTCGTCTTGGGGGTTTTAGAAAACCGCCATAGAAATGCTTGTGGCAAACATAACTACGGTGTTTTTTAAAACCGCCATAATTCATTTTGTGGAGGTCGGAAACTGCCACAAATTGACAAAAAGACCCCGCAAAATGAGCCTTTTTTTGTAGTGTTCGCTGTTTTCCCACTGTTCCTTTTCTTTTTTCTTTTTTGTTTAAATTAAATAAAAAGATGGAAACACAAAATCATGAAATATATAGTTACCACATTGATGATCAATATATAGTACAAAAGATGAATCAAGAACCCTGCAAATTTCCATAAACCATAAGATTTCACATTAGTCATTATTACCTTGCTGAAAATTAACTCCATTATGCTTGTCACCATGCAAGAACTAGAATAAACAAATACCAACTTAATTACTCTTTTTAAACTACACTTATATTCATACAATAAAGAACCAAAAATGAACAAAAAGGAAAAATGAAAATAAATCAAAGTAAAGATGAAAAAATATAACATAGCTAGAGAGAGTGATCGATGATGAGGAACTAACGTTGAGAAAATTTGAGATGTATAGTTTAGTCATCATTCTTGTCAACTCCATGACTTTTTTCTTTCTCTTCAAATTAAACCGGCATACTGAAATAGATATTACACTAAGGAGCTGAAAGAAGGACTTCGTTAAAAAACCGAAATCTATTGGTTACATTTTGTGTTCTGTTAAACCTGAAGAAATATGGCTCAACCGCATATCATAAGAAGGAACTATACTTGTTGTTGCTATCCTTTTAGCTTGGAATTGTTGTTTGCAAACATGACAAGTGATTTGTGAAAGAGTAGAATTAATTTGCCTGATTGCTTGCTCCTTCAAAGCTTGAGCCTTTTCTAACTCCCCTTGTGCTTGTCGTCTAATCCTCTTGGCATTGGCGAATTCTTGCTCGGCCAATTCAATTTGTCTCTTGGCTTGTTTTCTTGCCTCTTCGGCATAGGCTTTTTCAGCCATGGCCTGACTCAACCGCTCTCGCGCTTCGTCTTTAAGTGTCAATGAAACATCCAAATTTGGACCATTTCTTGATTTGTGCGTGTCATTTTCTGAGTCATTTTTTTCATTGAAATCGGATGAACCAATGGAGAGTTGAAGATGAGTGGAGTGACCATCGTTCGGTTTAGATGATACAGAGATATCAAAGGGGCTAGATAAAGATGTAGTAGTAGTTGTAGTAGTCAAGAGCTGGAGCTCTAAATTGTGTTGCTTTACGTCATTCTTGAGAAATGTTTTTGGCTTATTGGATATAAGGAAACTAGGCCATGGAACTGTAGTGAGATTAGTGTCACTTGACGGGGTGGGACTTGAAGCTGTCCGAGAAAGGCAAGGTGTTGGCTGTAAAGATTTTGAATCTGATCGGAGTCTGCTGAAGCTACAGGCATCTTGGTGCTCTATGAAGCTCTCCACCCTATAAAAGAGAGAAAAAATTGAATCATTTCATATGCAACTTAGGAGTATTTTCTTATTAAAAAGGTTAGCAAATTTAGGTAGTGATGATTATTCTAGGTCTGGTGAAAAAGTTAAACAAGCTAACCAATTTCACTTATGCTGACCGAATCCTCAAAAATGTGGTTGCACTTGTATCACATTTTCAAAAAATGTATAGTTTTTTTCTAGAATTCAACACGAATATATGATTGAATTTTTTTGAGAATCTGAGCAACATACTCCTTCAAATAGGGCACCATAACGACTCTATATAAAGATCCAAAATCTCCAAACTTCTGACAGGTGAAAAAGGGAAATTAATAAACATGAAGACCAAACGTTGAGACTATGGTTAAAATGGGTCTTAGAATAAATACTCCTCTAACGAATGAAAAGAGTCCGAAAAAGAAAAGGGACAAAACAGTGCTAATATTTTACTACATTTTGAAGTATATTGGAATTAAGGAACAGATTAAATTAACAAGCAGAATATTTTCTGGAGAAATCAATGACATTCCTTATAGAAATTAACATTAAGAACACACATGTTAATAAGTAAAGAAATAGGATTTGACGGAGAATTTTAAAGTATCAAGAATGATCTATTATATTATACAAACCTGATCGTCAGGAGACTATTTAAAGTATAACAAAAATAAATCACTAATTAAGGCTGCTACACATTGAAGGAAACAACTCTCATTTTGCGCTCTTTGCTTTTTGCAAAACATAAACAGTGCATTACAACTAACAAAAATCATCGCCATTCTTAAAACTCTCCATGTCAGAAAGGTTTAACCAATATATGGGAGTAATCATTAGCAAATCTCAAGAATCATCGATGAAAATAGTAGAGCAAAAACTAAACTAAAAGAAAAGTATTTTATCAAAGATCGTAATATGTCTATTAATAATGTGATCCTCTATGTATATGTAGAATTATTACCTAGAGAAGACGCGGCCACAATCACAAGAATGGCCACGAGTGCCACAGGTTTTGAGATGTGCTTTGTAATCGGACTGAACTGCATAGCCTTTTGAGCATTTGTCACAAACCCATTGTTTGTGATTACTGTGTTTCCTTCTGAAG
This sequence comes from Nicotiana tabacum, assembly GCF_000715075.1. Lineage (NCBI taxonomy): Eukaryota > Viridiplantae > Streptophyta > Magnoliopsida > Solanales > Solanaceae > Nicotiana > Nicotiana tabacum. The sequence goes on from NC_134087.1 coordinate 129,305,012, forward strand.
TGTTTCTTAATACCAACAAGATCACCAAGAGCATGACAAGGGTCATGGTGTAGACAAGTTGGTTCTGGACACACAAAAACTCTCTTTCGAACTATTGGGGTTTCTCTTTTCAGCAATTTCCATGGTACTTTATGCCTTCTTCTATGCATCTGTAAATTTTGGTCCCTTTGAAATCCTTGGTTACAGATCTCACATACGTATTGATCTGATTCCAATAACGTTTTTGGTGATAGGGATACCACTTCTGCATCTGGATCTATATATATATATATATATATATATATATATATACCATACATAATTAACTATAGTATATGATCAAGAATAATAAATAGTAAAATATATAGAAACAAGATAAAATCTACGACTAGCGACAATCATTCTGGATAGGCTGAAGCTTCCACCATAGTATAGGGGAAATAAATAATAGTGAGGAAGCTAAATTATGTACCTGGGGTTCCTGCTGGCCTTCTTTTTCTTCTATTACAATTATTTCCATTCTCTGAGGAAGTGAAAGGGTCGGAAGAGGAATTTGGGTTATTAATGCTTAACATGATGAATTCTTGATGACTACTTTTGTTGTGTTTTGGGGCATAGAAAATATTAGTAAAAGGGCTAAGGAGAAGAGGCTTTATTAATCTTAGGTTTCTTGTAAAAATGAAACTCTAGTAATTAACATGATAAACTATAGAGGAGAAGGATTGAAGAAGGTGGGGAAAGAGAAAGAGCTAATAACACCATGAGGAAGATAATGAAAAGGCTCTTTTTACTTTCTGTGTTTTGGTATCATCAGCTTATAGCTTTTCGACTTTCAGCTTTTCATCAGCTTATTAATTTCTCTCATAGCCCCCTTCCTTCACCATGTATTTTTGAAGAGTCACCTTTAATAAGCTTCTTCGAAATTGGGTTTGGCAGATAATTAAAAATGTTTTCTCTTTACTTTTTCCTTTTTTCAAAATAAAATTGAAATATATAGATGACTAACAGTGTAAATTTTTATTTGTCTAAGGTGACATGTTTAGCATATTAAAAAAAAAAATCATTTGTAATTGACTTCCAAATAATATATAGTACTACTATAAAACATTATACAGTGTATATTCGTCTGAGAACAATGGGACCCATGATTAGATCAAAAGAAAAATAAGAAAAATCCTCAAGAAAGAAAACAAAATACACAAAGAATCACTATTTCGTGGGCACAGTAACTTTGCGTGCATAAATACATGCACAACAATGCCAGCAGATCCATATACAGTATGTGTCCACTTAAATATTTTTGGAATTTGTGGTGCTAAATAAGTCAAAAAGGGGCCCAGAATATTTGTATGGTTATAAAAAATTCTCATTAAAAATAAAATTGTAAATTTAAACTAAATTGTTATCAAATTTAAAAAGAGATTATTCTTTTTTGTAACGGACCTAGAAAAGAAATAGGTTTGACAATAATTGGAAGTAATTAGTTTTTCATTTTCATCAGTCTCGTAATAGTACTAGTATCTTTTCAATGCCTACAGTACTCTCTTTGGAATTTACAAATTAACCCCTCTTTTCCTGGCTGCTAGCTATTGATGGAGGACCAGGACCTGCCCACCTGCACAACACAATCATTTGAGTTTAAAGGAAGCTGCTCTTTTACTTGGAAATTAAGACTTTTTGGTCAAAACTTAGTTGAGAGTTACTTCTACACAAGAGAGCATCAATAGGACAGTGAATTTGCAACACCAGAATTGTCTTTACAAACATATTATTATTAAATCGTAATTAATTAATATATATTTTTACCTTAATATATCATTTAATTATGATAAATTTATAATTTAGTCTAAACACATGTGCGGTGCAAGTAAATTTGTACCTATACACCATTCTCTACAAGTATCATCTAACACGAAACTATTTGAGTATTACTATATGGATTTAACTTATATTTTCTAATAGTATAGAAAAAATATTAAACAAATTGTGCAATTGATGCAATAGGTTGCTAGTCTTTAACTTTTAGATTATTATTAGTTTCTACTGAATACTGTAATTAGCTAGTTTTAATTACTCTTTAACTGACTTGATAGAAAAATTAACATTATATATGTTACTCTTTATATGTGTTCTCCACTTCTCACACTTTTTTCTCCTTTTACACACATATATGTGGGTGGCAAAACGTGAAGGAAGCTTTTCTAATATAGCACCAAATTCAGATCTAAGTATCTTCGCTACCCCCCCCCCCCCTCCTTCCCGCCCCTCTCTCTCTTTCTCTCTTCTTTGTAAAGAATGATCAAATTTGGATTATTTTTCTTTTCTTACGAAAAAGCAATTCTCGCCATTCCGTCTCTATTTAAATAAAGGGAAAATTTTCATATAAGATCAATTGGTTAATTTTATCTTCATATAGGAATATAACAGCTCTTTATCACACTTCATCCTCCCCACCCCCCACCACTCCACAATATATAGCCTTTATTCTGACGGCTTTCCTGTTGTGATTCTCGGATCAATATGAAGATTATTTGGGAGGAAAAACAACTCTATTTCACAAGAATAGAATTATAGAGAATTTACACCAAGAATTTCTCTCTACAAAAAACCTTACCAAACTCTCTTTTTGTTCTCACAATCTCTTCCTGGATTGTATTTCAATCTCTCTGGATTGATATTTCTGTGTAAAACATAAGGCTCTATTTATAGCCTTAAAGAAGGTGGTTGGTGGTTGAATTCTTCATTCAACAATGGTGGCTTCTAGAATGGGTTGGTGGCTTCAACAATGGTGGGCTTCTAGAATTGGTAGTTGGCAGCAGCTGAACTTATCAATTCTCCCCCTTCAGCTGCATTCCAACGCAGCTACTATTTGAAAGTTATTCCAACTATGTCTCTGCACAGCTCTAACTTTTCTTGAGTGACCACCTTTGTTAACATGTCTGCTGGATTCTCCTTCGTATGGATCTTCACTAGTTTCAACAGTTGTTGATTCATCACCTCGCGTATCCAGTGATAACGAATGTCGATGTGCTTTGTCCGAGAATGATACATTGAGTTTTTGCTTAAATCAATTGCACTTTGACTATCACAATGTATCTTATACTCTGTTTGATTTATCCCTAGTTCTTGGAGAAACCGCTTTAGCCACAACATTTCTTTTCCAGCTTCCGCTACAGCAATATACTCTACTTCAGTTGTGGATAGTGCAACACACTTCTGCAATCTTGACTGCCATGACACAACTCCCCCTGCAAAAGTATAAACATATCCTGAGGTTGATTTTCTTCCATCAGGATCTCCGGCCATATCTGAATCTGTATAGCCTTCCAAGACTGGATCAGCTCCCCCAAAGCACAAACTTGATTTTGAAGTACCTTTAAGATACCTGAAAATCCACTTAACTGCCTCCCAATGTTTCTTTCCAGGGTTAGAAAGAAAACGACTTACCACACCTACCGCATGTGCGATATCTAGCCTCGTGCAAACCATGGAATACATCAGTCTTCCAACTGCTGAAGAATATGGAATTGTAGACATCTCCTCAATCTCTTTCTTGGATGAGGGGCACAAACTCTTGCTCAACTTGAAGTGATTTGCCAAAGGGACACCTACCGGTTTGGCATTACTCATATTGAACCGTTTGATCACCTGTTCAATGTAATTTTCTTGAGATAGCCATAACTTCTTGTTTCTCCTATCTCGAGTTATCTGCAACCCCAAAATATGTTGAGCTGGACCTAAGTCTTTCGTTTCAAAGGACTTAGAGAGTTCTTTCTTCAACTGTCTAATTTTTGTTGCATCTTGTCCGACGATCAACATGTCGTCTACATAAAGTAGAAGTACAACAAAATTGCCATCCGAAAATCTCTGAATGTAAACACACTGATCTGCAGCAGTCCTTTTATATACTTGACTTACCATAAATGAGTCAAACCTTTTGTACCACTGCCTCGGTGCTTGCTTTAGGCCATATAAACTTTTTGTAAGCTTATAGACGAGGTTTTCTTTTCCTGAAACCTCAAAACCTTCCGGCTGCTCCATATAGATTTCTTCATTTAGATCACCATGAAGAAATGTTGTCTTGACATCCATTTGTTCAAGATCCAAATTCAAACTGGCTACCAATCCAAGGATGATGCGGATTGAAGTCAATTTTACAACTGGTGAAAATATTTCATCAAAGTCAATTACCTTTTTCTGTAGGAATCCTTTGACTACTAACCGGGCTTTGTGCTTCACCACCTTTCCGCTGCCATCTTTCTTCAGCTTGAATACCCATTTACTCTTCAGTACCTTCTTTCCTTGTGGAAGTTTCACAATCTCATAAGTGTTGTTTTTCTGTAAAGAGTTCATCTCTTCGGTCATTGCTTGCAGCCATTTTTCTTTATCCGTATGAGATATAGCTTCATGGAAACTCTCTGGTTCTCCATCTTCAGAAAGTAGAATATACTCGGTTTCTGGGTATCGAGTTGATGGAATCTGACCTCGTTCAGATCGACGTGGTTGTTGATTATTAGCTTCAGGATGTGTACCATCATCGTTCCCCTGTGATGGTTCTGTAGTTTCCTGAGGGGTTTGTGCCTCCCCCTGCCAAACATCCTCCTGTTCTGCTTCTGGTACTGCTTCATGCTCCCCCATGCTATTTGTGTCAAACTGCAATGGTAGTGGATCTGGACCAACTTTTTGGGCACTGGAACCTCTTTCATAAGACATTGTGGGCTTTTCAATGTCTTCAATTGTCTGGTTTTCGTGGAATACAACATCCCTACTTCTGATCACCGTCTTCTGTATTGGATCCCATAATCTATACCCAAATTCTTCATCTTCATAGCCTATGAAGATACATGGTATAGTTCTACCATCAAGCTTCTTCCTGAGCTCCTTAGATACATGTGCATGTGCTAAACAACCGAATACCCTTAAGTGAGAATATGAGGGATTCTTACCCGACCATATTTTCTCTGGAACCTCAAAATTCAACGGGGCTGATGGTGACCGGTTGATTAGGTAGCAAGCGGCGCGAACAACTTCTCCCCAGAATGGCTTAGGCAGCTTTGCCATACTGATCATACTTCTGACTCTTTCCATAATTGTCCGGTTCATTCTCTCGGCTACTCCATTGTGTTGTGGGGTGCATGTGACCGTCTTTTCATGTCGAATCCCTTGTCTCTTGCAATAGGAATCGAACTCCTTGGAAGTATACTCGCCTCCATTATCTGAGCGAAGGCATTTTAATTTTTTTCCCGTTTCACGCTCTACCATGGCATGAAATATCTTGAAATAATCAAAAGTCTGGTCCTTTGTCTTTAAGAAGTACACCCACACCTTTCGAGAAGCATCATCAATGAAAGTCAGAAAATACCTATTGCCGCCAAGTGACTTCTCCTCCATGGGACCACAAATATCAGAGTGTACCAGACTGAGTAACTCTGATTTTCTGGTTGAAGAAAATGTAAAAGAGACTCTATGTTGCTTTCCGAATAAGCAATGATTACAAGGGTCTAAAGCAGCATTCTTGTCCATTCTGATAAGCTGCTTTTTCGTTAGAATTGATATCCCCTTTTCACTCATGTGACCGAGTCTCTGGTGCCACAGGTTTTGAGACGCCTCTTTTTCCATAACATTGAGGCTGTCTGAACATACCTTCACATGAGTTTTATATAAGTTGCCACAAATATGTCCTCGAGCGAGAATCATAACCCCTTTCAGCAATTTCCCTGTGCCTTTTCCGAAATAACTTTCATAGCCCTGTTTGTCAAGAGCTATACCTGATATTAGGTTTAGACGAAGACCTGGCACATGACGGACATCCTTCAATATCATTGTACTCCCGATATTTGTTTGTATTTTGATATCACCAATTCCAACTATCTCACAGGAAGAAGTGTTCCCCATCTTCACTACTCCAAAGTCTCCTGCTTTGTATGTTGTGAAGAAATCTTTTCGGGATGTGGCATGGTATGATGCTGCAGTATCTACCACCCATTCGTTTTCTTCTTGACTTGAGACGTGAAGGCATGTCTCTTCTTGGATGGAACAAATGGCTACCTCTCCGTGGGTAGTGACTAATGCATCTCCATCCTTTTGCTTCAACTGCTCCTTCTCCTTATGCAATTTTCTGCAGTTCTTCTTTAAATGGCCCTTTATTCCACAGTGGTAGCACGCATATGATGACTTCCTACCATCCGTGGATTTTCCCCTACTCTTGCTTCTGCCTCTTCTCTTATCTTGACTTCTTTCTTGTTGTCTCCCTCTTTCTGTAATAAGGGCATGCGACTCACCATGATCGATGTCCTTTCTTCTGGCTTCTTCATTAAATAAGGCATCTTTAACCATAGACATGGTCAGATTTCCACTAGGAGCTGAATTACTGAGAGAGACTACCAGCGTCTCCCAACTATCAGGAAGAGAACTAAGAAGTAGTAGGGCTTGCATCTCATCCCCGAGCGGCATGTCAACAGACGATAATTGATTTATCAAGCTCTGAAACTCACTGGTATGCTTGGCAACTGAAGTTCCGTGCTTTAACTTCAAATTTACCAAATGCCTCATCAACAAGGCTTTGTTCCTAGCGGTCTTGGCTTGATACATCCCTTCTAACTTCACCCATAGGGCATACGCATCTGTCTCTTGTGCAACATGATGAAAAACGCTATCGTCAATCCATTGTCGAATTTGACCGATAGTTTTTCTATTTAATTTCTTCCACTCTGCTTCTTTGGTGGAATCGGGGTTCCTACCCTTTGCTTCTATGGGATCAAACAAATCTTTACAACTGAGGAGATCTTCCATCCGAGGTCTCCACAATGTGTAATTTGTGGCAGTAAGCTTTATCATAACTCCAGATGATGATGACTCTTCCATTATGTCTTTAAAATGGCTTGGTCAAAATTTTGGAGTAGAATCTCACCAAACGGAACTCACCAACACGTCCGGAATGGTGAAAAATGGTAGGATTGACTCTTCTTAGGTCAAAATAGGGCCTCCAGAAAATTTTTAAAATTTACACCAAACTTTTGGGGTTAAATCGAAAATATACTGAACTTGTGGGGCATATTTATAATTTCAGTAACTTCAGGGGTTATTTCATAAATTTCTAAAATTTTTATGATGACTGGATGCTGACGTGGCGCTGACTGGATGCTGACGTGGCGCTGACTGGATGCTGATGTGGCTCTGACTGGATGCTGATGTGGCGCTGACTGGTTGCTGATGTGGCGCTGACTGGGCAGTTACTATTCATCATCTTCTTCCTTGGGCAGAAGAAAAAAAATTGCCATAACTTCTTCGTTTTAGCTTTGTTTGGCCTCCGGAAAATTGCGTTGAATTCGTATCGACGCAAGGAATCTAATGAAATGATCAAAACACATCGAAGATCATGTTTTCGAAAAACCTAAATCCGGGTTGAAATTTTCAGTGTTCCGATATTTCTCGATGAACACAGAATCGAAGGCTCTGATACCACTTGTTGTGATTCTCGGATCAATATGAAGATTATTTGGGAGAAAAAACAACTCTATTTCACAAGAATAGAATTATAGAGAATTTACACCAAGAATTTCTCTCTACAAAAACCTCACCAAACTCTCTTTTTGTTCTCACAATCTCTTCCTGAATTGTATTTCAATCTCTCTGGATTGATATTTCTGTGTAAAACATAAGGCTCTATTTATAGCCTTAAAGAAGGTGGTTGGTGGTTGAATTCTTCATTCAACAATGGTGGCTTCTAGAATGGGTTGGTGGCTTCAACAATGGCGGGCTTCTAGAATTGGTAGTTGGCAACAGCTGAACTTATCATATCCTATCCAACAATGAATTTCTATGGTTATTTTGTCCATTAGATTTTCCAAATAATTCGAACCCTACAAATGAAAATTTGTTAATAAAAAGTGTTTTATCCTCATTAACAGATCTATCCAATTGGTTGATTAAGTAAATTTTGAGTACAAAATAATTTAAAAAAAAAAAACTCATTTGTTGATCAGATTAAAGGGAAGAGTAGAGATCGGAAGCTAGCTCCCAGCGGCGTGCACCAATATGACGATCATCATTATGTGCAACAAGTGCTAAAGGAAACACAACAGAAAAGTAAATATATAGATCGGAATCTTTTGTACTTTTCTAGGGAGCCCTTACCTTCTACGTATGCTTCAATATATGCCTGGAACCCGTATCTTTGCTAGTCATTCCTAGCTTAACCTTGTCAATATTTCTGTTTTTGTTTTCATGCCGTGTCCATGTCCGATTAGGATTCGACTAATTTGAATTAGCGCCAAAAATCATAAATGCCTCTAATTAAGAATAAAAAGATATTTACTATTGCATTACAACTCTTATTGGTACTACCTTATCAACAATTCTCTACCAAATAAGTGCTAAGTGTTTTTTTTTTCTTAAAACAAAAATTATGTATGAATTGTGAATTCTTTTTCTTTACAGAAAAATTTACGACATATAAACATTAACTATCTTCAATCATGAGTCGGGTTCAGGTTGAAGTTCTCGGCTAAAACTGGCGATTTAATTTGGCATGCATTCACTTTCATAGAAGTTGGATCATGATTTAATAAATTCCCAGGGGTGGTTTTGTCTATGTCCGTCTAAAAGTTAAGACTAGAGAATTGTTGATTTAAACTATGGGTTCAGATTCACAATTGTATCACATTTCATTTAATTTAATGAGTTCAAAATTTATTATTTGTACATATTTAATAATTTTTTGAAAAAAATGCAGAGTATGAGCTAAAGCTATGAGTTCAGTTGAACCCATCACTTCTCAATAGATAGGCCTTTGCTCTTGAACCTATATATCATTAATGAAAATGCAATTCAATTCTCTCATTTCTTCTAATTTTAAGAAATTGAAAGAAAATGCATTTGAAGGCTAAAGAAAGTTTAAAGATTTTTTAAGTGTCAGCATGCATCTAAGGGACAGTGAAGATATTCATGATTTGATGATTAAAAAAGTGATTTGTTTAATTAAAAAAATTAAGTATAAAGGACTAAAGGAGGAGGGATAATTGCGAGAGACATTCTCTTGAGATGTTGCATGTGTGCGAGACTCCAAACTCCCATCATGTCCCCATTCTTTCAGCACAATAAAATACTTCACTTACCCCGTCCTTTCACGCTACTTATTTAGTTTATACATTTAGCAGTGCCCGGAAACAATCCTCCATATATTTTGGGGATGTCCTCAGGCTAGACAGCTCTGGACATCTCTAGGCATTCCAATTAATACCCTTACTACTCCTATGACACAATATACCATTCTCAACAGGTTGCATCAACCTGTCTACACAGTGTCATCATCAACCCCTAAGAATATTCCATACACAACATTAATTCCATTTGCCATGTGGCAACTTTGGACAGTAAGAAATAAACGATTACTAGAAAACAAAAATGCACTCTTAGAGCTTCTCATATTGTTAAACCAGCTGTTGAATATTACTTTCTCACAAATCCTCCAAAAAAACCTCACCTTCTAACACCTGTGTATATAAAATGGCATCCACCAAATCCGGACGCTTATAAATTAAATATTGATGGATCCTGCTCATCGAGCAAGGGCAAATATTGCATTGGTGGTGTTTTTAGGAATGTACAAGGACATTGGATTATAGGTTTGCAGGAAGTGCACCAGAAGGCACAACTGTAAAAACAGAACTTCTTGCACTTCTCATGGGACTCCAACTTGCTGCACAAATGAAGTTAAAGCCCCTCGTCATTGAAACAGATGCACAAGTACTTATATGTATGTTTCAATCACTTACAATCCAATATACTAATATTATTAATAACTGCAGGTCGTTATTTCGACAGCTGGATAGTCCACCTCTACAACATATCTACAGAGAGAAAAATGGTGTTGCTGATAACTTAGCTACATATGGAGCAATGCATACAAAGGAGCACTGCTTACTTTTTGGAAAACCACCACTTTTTACTATGCCCTCCTACACACAGGATCAACAGGGCACGTTACAAAGAAGGCTAATTAGGAGTAGCACTACTGCTTCAGTTAAATCACCTTTTGCCTCAAATGTTTTGTGTAATACTAATAGTATATTTAGGAGTGTGCCATCTACTACTACTGCTACTATGTTGTCTAGTTTAACTACTACTTCTACTACTAGTCTGTCTAGTTTAACTACTAGTTCTACTACTAGTCATGCTACTTTTGTACAAAGGATGCCTTTAATGCATCTACTCAACAAGTGTGATGTATCTTTTTAAGGTTTATATAATATAACTTATCTTTCCGACCAAAAAAAAGCTTTGGCATTACCTTCGTTCTATTGTTATTATTCGATCCATCTTTCTAGAAAAATATCAGACGATCACAGATATATTTATTGCCACTCACTCACTACACCCACCCCTGGGGAAGACCTTTTCTCATGTGGAGAAAAAAGAAAGACTTCTGCTTAAATTTTTAATTCCTTTTCGCACTCGTATTTAGGGGTAATTTCATACAAATTCTAGCATAACGTCCTCGAAGGGCTGCAGAAGTGCATGCATCCACTTTGAGGAGTCTTCCTATTGTGTTTCCAACTTTTGTTAGGATCTTTTCATCGTAAAATTCTGTGGGTAGTTCTGGCAATCTTACCCAGATTGCGGTGAGTCTTTGTTTTGCTCTTGATGGCACAAAATTAGGCTCCCATAGTTGTACTGATAAGAAAGTGCCAAATATGAACCAATGGCCTTTTTGCAGGACTGTTACCATGTTTTCTTCCTTATTGAACTTAACTGTGTAGTAGCCCTCTCCCAGGTCAATAAGAGGGAAAGCCTCTGAAGGCTTCCATAGATCAGTGATTTTCCGTTTGAGTACTTGGTGAAGTATTTTTTTTCCTTGGAGTTTAATAATTACAGAGAACCTCCAGGGGTACTAGATGCGTTGCTTGTCTTCCCCACTTATTTGAACTAGGTGTTCATTTTCCTGTTCTGTAAGTGATTTGTCCAGTTCCACCTCGATGGAGTCAATAGCCATAGGTAGTAAATGAAAGGGAGTTGAGGACAAGGAAAAACATTTCTCATGGTCATTGGCTAGTAGCTTTTTCTTGAACGAGGAAAGGTTTGTCGATTGGTTGGAAAGGATGTCAGGCGGTTTTGGGGGTGGCTCCACTCGAATAACGTGACTGTCCATTGCAGATTTTAAGAAAGTTTTTTTCAGAGGAGTAGTGTTATTAGGGAATTTGCAGGGTCTGTTTTTTGATAGCTAGATAGAAGGGAGAGCTCCTTTGCCTAAACTGTGGCTTCCTAGGTCACTCCACCAACCAATGCAAAAGAATATATCCCCAACCAAAAACCTTACCAACAAAGGGAAAAGAAGCTGAGAAGCAAGAACTACCACAAAATACCATGCAAGAAGAACATCACAAAATCCGTCAAACAGATCAGGATGTATCAACGGAGGAATGACAAACAGTAACATTCAAGAAAGGTACCAAAAAACAAACTGCGAATAAAGAAGCTATATCAAGGACATGTATAAATGTAAATATCTTTGATGTTTCTGTAGGTAAATTTCTTACTTCTCAAATCTTTAATTACAAGGCAATACCTAATCAAGGTAGTGTGGGTGTTAAGATTATCGATTCAAATTCTGACATAGGCTACCAGCCCGTCCAATCGCCATTAATAATGGCAAATAACTCTCAAAACCACTCCTCCTACCTCTCTCCACAAAACATGGATTTGGATAACTCCAAAAACCACTTAGATGAATTACCAGACTCTTTTCCGCATAATAATGGTAATAAGACTGTTAATACTACTAATTCTAATAAAAATATTATTAACAATATTGATATCTCTAAAAACTCTACCCCTATTAAAAAAGACCTTTTTGATAAATCAACAAAAAATTCAAAAAGAGTGCCAGACGTTAGGGCCCTCCCTAACCCCTACCCCTGGGGAACCAATAAGGGTGAAAACCCCCATAACCCACTATCGGCATCCCCCTAATAACAAGGGTAACATAAACAACATTACCCACATGTCAAAGCATGAAGTATCTATATTCCAAATGGCCAATGCCAAGGAACACGTATCCCAAAACCAATCAATCTCTCCTACAAATAAAACCCTTACGCTATCCCAAACATTCAACATGCAAAGGGATATCACAATCATTGAAGCTGATACTGTGACTTCCCAAGAACCAAAAATCCTCTCTAAAAACTCTTCTCCTCACCAACAGAATGCCTAGACTACCCATAGCCAACATGAGATGATACAGATTAATCCAACTCTTGTGCCTACATCAGAATATGGCAAATCCAACTCACCCAAATCAACCACCAACTCAACTACCAACAATTATGATTCAGCCCCCTATGCCGGAGAACCACCAGCCCTAGTCATGGGTGGAATTGGGCTTAATAGGTCATGCTCTTTCCTTCACCATTATGCTAAATGGTAGGGAAACAGTAATTGTCCTCCACAACTCACACTACCTAGCTCAATTGATTTCGGAAGGGATCCGCCTCTCAATGTACAATTATCTGAACCACATTTGGTTGAACAACATTCTCCAACTAATCACACCAAATATCCCTCCACATGCAAACCAAATGATGATGAGGGAATGGATCATGCCACCACACTTTGTTCCACTCCAATCAGCCCAACCAGTGATGAATCTTCCATTCTTCACTCTGGATATATTCATCTCTCTAAACCCAATCTTTACTCCTTGGGACACATATGCACCATAAGAACCAACTGCCAGTGTCTAAAATACAACTACATCTCTCCACCAAACTACTCATCAGTCCCATGCACATCCAAACTACCCACCCCAAGAGACCATGATGGAAGAAGCAACGAAGCCTATCAACTTAGTCCCAGAGTTAATAATAGACAATTCAAATCTAGAAGACGTAAAAGTGTTCATATTCATGGAGAGGCGGGAATAGAGGCAAATTCTCACTGACTTAGAATCTGCAATGGACAGTCATGCTATTCGAGTGGAGCCACCCCCAAAACCGCCTAACATCCTTTCCAACCAATCGACAGACCTTTCCTCGTTCAAGGAAAAGCTACTAGCCAATGACCATGAGAAATGTTTTTCCTTGTCCTCAACTCCCTCTCATTTACTACCTATGGATATTGACTCCATCGAGGTGGAACTGGAAAAATTACTTACAGAACAGGAAAATGAACACCTAGTTCAAATAAGTGGGGAAGACAAGCAATGCATCTAGTACCCCTGGAGGTTTTCTATAATAATTAAACTCCAAGGAGAAAAAATACTTCACCAAGTACTCAAACGGAAAATCACTGATCTATGGAAGCCTTCAGAGGCTTTCCCTCTTATTGACCTGGGAGAGGGCTACTACACAGTTAAGTTCAATAAGGAAGAAAACATGGTAACAGTCCTGCAAAAAGGCCATTGGTTCATATTTGGCACTTTCTTATCAGTACAACTATGGGAGCCTAATTTTGTGCCATCAAGAGCAAAACAAAGACTCACCGCAATCTGGGTAAGATTGCCAGAACTACCCACAGAATTTTACGATGAAAAGATCCTAACAAAAGTTGGAAACACAATAGGAAGACTCCTCAAAGTGGATGCATCAGTGCATTCCCAAATGCCTCTGTCACTCATTTACCCAAAACTCACTCAGACCACAACCCCCTATTACTCCAACTAACGTCTAACCAAACCACTAGACTTCCTAAACCTTTTAGGATAGAATCTTACTGGTGTAGACACCCCATTTTTTAAACCTTGTCAAAGAAAACTGGAAGGGTTTAGATTACCAAGATTCTTCCAATACCTTTATTACAAGGGTCAAAGAATGGAAAAATACTACTTTTGGAAATATCAACAAGGAAAAAAGGAGAATCCTAGCAAGACTAAAAAGTATCTAAGAATAAAAAAACTACTACAATAGCACATTCCTTCAAGATTTAGAATGGTCTCTTCAATCTGACTTTAACAACTACCTAAAAATTGAAGATGACTACTGGAAACTAAGGGCAAGAATTTTTTGGGTACAAGAAGGAGATGCCAATACTAAGTTTTTTCATATAATGGCTACTAATAACAGAAGGAGAAACAAAATCATGTTCTACAAGGACGACCATGGCAACTAGATCAATAATCCAATAGATCTTATAAAACACACCAAGTAATTTTTCTTTAATTCTTTCATAACCTCCCATGAATCCACTAATTGGTCAGATATTCGCCTTGACCCACCAAACTACTATAAACATGATCTTAATAGTTTGGATAATCCTGTAATACCAATTGAGATCACCAATGTTGTCTTCTCTTTCAAACCCTTCAAGGCACCTAGCCCGGATGGTATACATCTTTTTTTTAATCAAAAATATTGGAACATTGTCGGGCCCTCAGTCATTAAAGTTTGTTCTCAAGTTTTCAAAAATAAAACCCTCCCTCCAAATATCAATGATACTTACATTTTCTTGATCCCAAAAATTAGCAATGCTAACAATCTAAAAAATTTTAGGCCCATTGGTCTTTGCAACACCTTATATAAAATTATCACAAAGATCATCGCAAATAGGATCAAACCTTTTTTTAGACAATCTAATTAGCCCCTTTCAAGCGAGCTTTATAAAAGGTAGAAGAACTAGTGACAATGCCATCCTAGTTCAAGAGATCATTAATAATTTTAAGAAAATGAAGGGGAAAAAGACTAGTATGATTCTCAAGTTAGACCTTGAAAAAGCCTTCGACCGTCTAGAATTATCTTTCATTTACAGAATGCTTAAGTTCTTCAAATTTCCACCAGCAATATCTAAATTAATTATGAACTACATATGCACTAGTAGAATTGCAGTCCTAGTCAATGGTTCCATGACTGAATTCTTTAGCCCAAGTAGGGGTATAAGACAAGGTTGTCCATTATCACCATACATCTTCATTTTATGTATGGAAATGTTTTCTCGTCTGATCTCTCATCAAGTTGATATCTGTCAATGGGATCTAATCCATCTCAGTCTAAGGGACATAGGAATTTCACACCTTTTCTTTGCTGACGACCTTACTCTGATGTCCAGGCTTAATGAAAAATCTTGCAAACAATAAAGAATAACCTCTACTTTGTTTTGCAAATTATCGGGGCAGAATATTAATCTACAAAAATTAAAAATCATAGTCTCCAAAAACTGCCATCCCAACATAGCCCAAGAGGTAGCCTCCTTCTTTAATATAAAAATAGACAATTCCTTTGGGAAATACCTAGGCTACCCAATCCTAAACAATCACCCTACCCCAAATGACTATCAGTACATTATAGATAATATGCAAAGAAAACTATCCTCCTGGAAAGGAAAGTTTCTGAACATCGTAGGGAGAACTACCCTTACTATTTCAACCCTCAATGCAATCCCTAGTCATACTATGCACTACACCCTTCTTCCGAATAAAACTTTAAAACAAATTGACCGCATCCAAAGAAACTTTATCTGGGGAACTAATAGTGAATCAAAAAAAATTCATTATATCAGTTGGAACAATATCACTAGGCCCAAAGAAGAGGGAGGCATAGGACTAACAATGGCCAAAAATAAGAACCTAACCTCTCTAACCAATCTTGCGTGGAGACTCTTTACGAACACCACTACTCCATGGTCAAGAACTTTCATTCATAAGTATGTAATAAGCACTCCTAAAAAAATAGCTCTTTTGTCTGGAAAAGCATTCTAAAAGAATGATCTATTTGCTCCAAAGGCATTACTTAGATCCCAAGTGAAAAATCCAAACTAAACATTTGGACATCAAATTGGATTCCAAATTGTAGTACTCTTCGTCAATCAATTCAGGGTCCACTCAAAAAGGAGGAGATTAACTTGACTATTAGAGATATTCTCCTTCACAAATGATGGAATCTTTCAAAAATTTCTCTTAATATCCCAAAGGAGATAATAACCAACATCAACAAAATTCCAATGCCATTAAATAGCAAACAAGACACCCCTGTCTGGTCCATTTCCTCCAATGGATGTTTCTCCTCCAAATCATGCTCCATGATCCTACAAGATAAAACATCACATCAGCAAAATTTTTTGTGGATCTGGAAGCTTAACTGCCCAAACAAAATCAGATTCTTCCTCTGGCAATGTCTGTATAACAGAATACCCTGCCGCCAATACCTTCAACACATTGGCATCAACATTGATAACAAATGTGCCATGTGCCACAATGAAGAGGAATCTCCCAGGCACATCTTCCTCACATGCACTATCGTCCAAAACTTGGGGGAACATCTGGGGGTAATGGTATCCTCCACAACAAGTGGCCACTGGTTACTTCATATTAAAAACCTCATACCCAACTTCAGCAGTGCCTACTGATAACTAGGGATTATGATGCATTTTACACTCCTTCTTGCTTAAGTTTTGATTAGAAATGTGTACAAAATAGTCCCAAAGGCTCACAAGTTGTGCTTGATTGCAGGTTTGATCAACAAGGTGACAAAGTGTAAAAAAACCAGCTCAAAAAGGAGTGAAACTTGCACAAGTACCAAGACAAGATCAAGCTCAGTCAAACAGAAGCCAGTGCGGCCGCACACCATTCTGTGTGGTCCGCAAAAGTGAAGTTCAGAGAGGTTGCTTCTCAGGCCATAAGAGAATGCGACCGCAAAGAGTTTTATGCGGTCTGCATTGGGTTCACCGCGGCCGCACTCAATTTCGTGCAGTCCACAAAGCCAGGGTTCAGAGAGGTGGCATTTTGGAGGATAAAGCCCATTGCGGTCCGCGGTCCATTTTGTGCAGACCACACTAGAAGCCACCGCGGTGCCACTCGACTTTGTGCGGTCCGCATTGCCCAAGTTCAGAGAGCTGATTATTCAAGCCCAGAGCCTTAGTGCAGCCGCACTCGATTTTGTGCGGTCCGCACTAGCCGCGCAAGGGTATTTTTGTCCAAAATTTCCAGCCTAGTATAAATAGATTCTTTTTCCATTTTTAGGTCAGCAGATAGTTTTGTACTCAGAGCTGCACTCGTGACTTTGTTTCTTTTACCTATTTTGAGTAATTTTAGCTTAATTTCAACATTGAATCTTCAAGTTTAATTTAGCAATTAATTATTATGAGTTTTTCTTCATCTATTGCTTTGTTTTCTTCTCTAATTATGAGTAGCTAGACCCATTAGCTAGGGTTGTAGCTCAACCCTAGTGTGGGTAATTGATGGGTCTTATATTTTGATGCTTGATTGTCTATGGGTGTTTGATATTTTGGGTAATTAAGGGTTTTAATAGTGAATTAATGGTTGCAAACACTAATTTATGCCTAGTAGTCTTTGGCTCTTCTTGAGAAAGAGAGCCTAAGTTCATGAAATTAGTCCAACGAGGACTTGGGGCGTATTCAAGAAATTGATAGCCCCAATTAAAGGGTTAAACCTAGAGATATACCCGACTCGAACCTTGATTGCTTGTGCAAATTTGCATACCCAATTGGTCTTGAGAAAGTTAATTCGGGCAAAATCACTAGAACTACCGAGAGGTATAGAGTGAGTAAAATCGTGCTGTGGTTATATCATACTCCCCAAATGTGACAATCTAGCTTTAGACTCAAGCATTCGTTAATTGACCACCTAGGAGAAAGTCACTACCATAGTGACTTTTACCTATTTGAACAACTCGCAATAGTTTAACCTTAGTCTTATTTAGCTTAATTCAACATTGTAGTATTATAAAATTAAAATTATAATCAAAACCAAAAATGTGTAGAAGTGCAATTAGGAACAAACACGCAACTCTCATTTAGATAGGCACTCAACTCCAATATCTAGCTCCCTGTGGAAATCGATCCCAACCTTAATCGGGTAAAAGCTGCTTCGACCTCTCTCACTACTCAATAGTAGTGCAGGGTTGGCCTTGATCACCTACATCAACTGGCAACACTTTTTCCCATTCCTGATATGGGGAATCTGGTTAAACAGAAATAAAAACAATATTAATAATACCACTTTGAGCCCTTCAATCCAAAAACTTATAAATCATGTCACTGAATTCCACTTCATGAACTTAACCAACAACCCTATTATTAATATAAGAACCATTAACATCAAATGGCATACACCCCAAAAGGGTTGGATAAAGCTTAATATTGATGGATCCTATGAGGATCACAAAAGTGGTATAGGTGGGGTTTTCAGAAATAACAAGGGGAAATGGATAATTGGTTTTCAAAAAAATATCAATGCTCTGTGCCCTCTTCACACTGAATTACATGCACTTCATGAAGGCCTACAACTAGCTCAAATATTCAATCTATTTCCTCTAGAAATAGAAACAGACTCAACAGAAGTTATCAAGGCTAATAATAATTGCCATGCCGTACTAAACAGTGTAATTTACTCTTGCAGGTCATTAATGCGCCAGGAGAAGGGCCTCCTACTGAGGCATAATTTCATACAAGGGAATGATGTTGCAGATGCACTAGCAAAGGATGCCGATATATGCATGAAGAAGTCAAGATGTTTGCGTCACCGCCAGTTTTTGTGGAAAAATTGCTTAATATAGACATGTGCGGGGAATATATTTTGTCTAAGAAACTATCTACCAATGTTTGTAATATGCTAGTATGTCTAGGCAATCAGAACATTGCAACACACAACGTACCTTTGAATGAAGGGTCAACGCACCCTTTTATATATATATATATATATATATATATATATATATATATATATATATATATATATATATATATATATATATATATATATATATATATATATATATATATATATATATATATATATATATATATATATATATATATATATATATATATATATATATATATATATATATATATATATATATATATATATATATATATATATATATATATATATATATATATATATATATATATATATATATTTGAGAAAAAAATAATTAGCGTTAATTATAAAAACATTTATTTTATCTCCTTGAACATATCACTAAATGAACAATCCTCTAGCTGAAACAATAAAGATTACTCCTTTAATTTTTTTAAAATATCAAATGTTTTAAAACAAATTCAATTTATCATAATTACAGTCATGGGCGGTTTTCCAGCCATGCCCCATGACTCCTTGGACGTTCCCCATGACCCCTTAGACGTGCCCCATGGCATCCTGGCAAGCCTTTCAACGCCTAGCGCCATGAATGGCCCCATGGTCTTGATCACGCCAAGTGACAAGCGCGCATGTGCCTATGTCACCCCATCACTAATTTTTCCGTATGGCACTATAGTCTCGTCTAGCGTACAGAAGGGACCCCAATTGGAGAATAGTAACCGCACAGACATCGATTACTTAGCCTTACATCTCCTTCCAAGTTATCTCAGGAAGGTGTCATGTAATAGTTGGTATTAGAGCCTAGGCTCGACATCGGACGAGGGAACACAATGCCATCACCACCATTTCTGATCATGGTGAATCATGGGGACCACATTACGAACCTCGAAAAGACGGTTAACGTATTACAACCCACCGCGAGTATGGTACATGATCTAAGAACTAGCTAGTGCAAAGGTTAGATGACCTAGACCGCAGGATGCGGCAGGCCGAATGAGACATAGCAAACATCAGTCGCGACTATAAAGGAGAATATCAAACAACAGCCATAGAGGCAACCAAAATTTTCAGTAAATTCGAAGGGCTCCAACAAAAGCGGACCAAAGATTTAGCCTCTATGGAATAAGAGGCAGACATGGTGACTTCCATGCAGTAAACCATAGACAACTTGATGAGCCAACTCAATTTTATCAACACTACATTACAAGGACTACTCCGAGGAGGCGGGAACTATATTGGGGGTGTTGTGAACCTCGTCCCAGTGCCTCAAAAGCTAAAGATTCCTAAACCAAAGACCTACAAAGGGTCTTGGAATTCCAAGTAAGTGGAGAACTTTATCTTTAACATTAAACATTACTTCGATGCTTTGAGGGAGATAGAAGAAGCAAAAAAGGTTGCAACTGCTACCATATGTATCTTTAGGGTGATGCTAAACTTTGGTGGAAGGTGAAATACGAATCCATCAAGGCTGGTGAAGATACTCTTGAGACATCAGGAGATATAAAGGCGGCTAGACATACACATATAGTTCTTCCCCAAAAATGTACAATGCGTCGAGAAAGCTCTGGGAGCTCCATCAGACCAAGTCAGTCCAGGATTACGTGCGTGAATTCTCTACACTCATGCTGAACATACAAGATATGGGGTACAAAGAAAAACTCTTCATATTCTTGGAAGGTTGAAACCTTATGCCTGTATGGAGCTACAAAGACAAAGGGTAGATGCTTTACCTAAGGCGATCTAAGCAACAGAATACCATGGGAACTACCAAGTGGAAATGCAGAAGGATAGGTCTCATCTGCCTATCCGAGGAGGATACAAACGGGGCCAGCCTAGCAATGGTGGCCCTAACAAAAGTGAAGGAGACCGGAGTGCAGCCAAATCTAAGACTCCTTCCTCAAGCAGCAATAGTATTGCGTCTCACAACAACGATCGAAGGAGGAATCCCCCTTCAGCATGTAGTCATTGCAGGGGGCTGCATTGGAACAACTAATGCCCATAAGCACAAATGAATGCTCATCAAACTTTTGATGATGGGACAGATGATGACATAGACGATGTTGACCAGAAAAAACCAATAGGTGCCATCAACGAACTTGTTTGTTTTATTTCCGAGGCCTTAATGTGAACCAATGCTGGTATCTGTAAGAATAAAGAACCATGCCCAACCACCAAGAAAATAAAAATAAAGGCGTATGAGGTGCCTCCTCTTAACCAAGAGAAAACCTCAATGTTCGTCGAAATAAAAGTCAATGGCAAGCCCATTCAGGCGATGATAGACACGGGTGCTACTCACAATTACTTAGCCTTAGCTCAGGTAGAGTGTCATGGTCTAGTTATGGGAAAGGGAAGAGGTCGTGTCAAGGCTATCAACACACCACCTCAGCCAGTGGGTAGAATAGCCAAATGAGTGCCAATGCAGCTTGGTCCTTATGACAAAATATTCAACATGCGTGTGGTGATCATAGATGAATTCGACCTGATTGTTGGATTGGAATTCATGAGGCAAACCAACACCATTCATGTACCTTATGCAGATAAGATACCGATGATGGGAGCAAATAGGGCCAGGCTCTTCATTATCCCATGCACAAATATAAAGATGGAAGCAGAGAACATGTAGTTGAAGAACGGAGTCAAAAGATATGAACCTATATTCCTGGCTACCCTTTGTATTGAAGATATTCAAAGCTCTTTAAGTCCCATTCTTGCACCCGTAAATGAGTTGCTAAAGGAGTTTGAAGATGTCTTGCCACAGGATATGCAATGTGACTCCCGCCTAGGCGCACTATGGACCATGAGATTGAGTTGGTGCCGGGTGCGAAGCCACCCGCTCAGGCGCCTTACAGAATGTCACAACCCGAACTCACCGAGCTCCGAAGACATTTGATGGAAATGCTAGACACGGGGATCATTTTTCCCTCCAATTACCCTTATGGATCCCTTGTGCTATTCCAAAAGAAATAGAATGGCAGCCTACGACTTTGTGTGGATTATGGGGCCCTAAACAAAATCACTATGAATAAAAAGTACCATATCCTGCTAATTGAAGACCTGATCGATAGACTGGGTAGTATTCAACAAAATAGACCTGAAGACATGTTACTAGCAAGTCTGGATCGCTGAGGGAGATGAACACAAGACGACTTGTATGACAAGATATGGGTCGTACGACTTCCTAGTCATGCCATGCATCTTGACTAATGCTCCAACCATATTTTGTACCCTAATGAACCAAGTCTTCTGAGATTACATTGACAAATTTATAGTGGTCTAGTTGGATGACATTGTGGTATATAACAAAATATTTGAGGAACACCTGGAGCACCTGCAAAAGTGTCCTAGTTCGACTGCGGGAGAAAGAATTGTATGTGAAGCTATCTTAGTGCTCCTTTGCCGAAGAATAGATTGACTTACTCGGATATGTCATCGAGGAAGGGCAGATCAAGATGGATAAATAGAAGTTTCACATTTTTTCATAGATTGGACACTGCCTAAGGATATCCACGCCTTGAGGGTGTTCCTTGGCCTATGCACTTTTATCGGCGGTTTGTAAATAATTATGTTCTCATTGTAGTGTCGTTGACAGAACTCCTAAAGAAAGTCATGCCTTGGGATTGAGGTCCCAGGCGAGTGGAGGCCTTCAACGCATTGAAAGCGGCTATATCTTGTAGCCCCATCTTGTCCCTTCCTGATTTGGCCAAGCCATTCGAAGTAAAAATAGATGCCTCTGACCATGCTCTGGGCATAGTCTTGCTACAAGAGGGGAATCCAGTTGCGTACGAGAGCTGGAAGTTGAAGGACGTATAATGACGCTACACCACCCCTAAAAAAGAATTATTGGGTATCTTCCACTGCTTATGCCTTTGGAGGCACTATCTGCTGGGAAACCCTTTTGTGGTCAAGATAAATAACAAAGCTGTTAGTCATTTCATGACCCAGCCAAAGCTTAATGGATGACAAGCTAGGTGGTAGGAACTCCTAGTGGAACTTCACTTTAACATGGAGTACCGAAGTGGGAAAGCCAACCAAGTTGCTGATGCGCTTAGTTAGAGGGCTGACCTATCATCAGTGTGCCTACTCACCACCCTAAGGCGGAGTGAAGCGGACACCACTATAAAAGACCAGATACATGATCTACTCACCAAGGATCCCACTGCACAATATTTTGTCGATTTGGTAGGACAGGGCAAGACTCACCAGTTCTACATGGAAGATGGGTTCCAGAGGTAAAAGGGAACCAACTTTATGTTCCTAAAGGAGGAGATCTACAAAGGACTTTTCTGATGGAATGCCATGATACTTTGTGGGTCGAAAACCTTGGGGAAGAACACACCATGGTATTTTTATGTCGTTCTTGTTATTGGCCTCAAATGACAGATGATGTTGTGCAGTATGTGAAGATTTGCCTAGTGTGACAGAAAGGCAAGTCTGACGCTTGATCAAAGCGGGACTTTTGGAGCCATTGCCTATTCCAAAGAGACCTTGGGAATGTGAGTCACTGGATTTCATCACCGGATGGCCTAAGGCTGGAGATCCTACAACTATCTTGGTTGTGGTAGATCGGTTTTTGAAATATGCTACATTTATAGCATCCCAAAAATATATATCAGCAGAAGAACAACTCAACTCTTTTTCACTCATTTTGTAAAATATTGGGGCCTATCTCGCTTCACTAGTAACTTTTGGATTTAACTCTTTAAGTGCCTCAAGTCCAAGTTGAGCCACAGTTCAAGTTTCCATCAAAAATTTGATGGCCACATGGAGCGATTAAATGGAATGCTAGAGGAATAAGCCATTTTTAATAAGGTAAAGTTGATTCAGGATCGGCTTCGCATAGCATAGTCCATTCAGAAGAGTTATGTGGATCAAAAAGTACGTGATTTGTCATTTATGGTGGGAGAGAAGGTACTTTTAAAAGTCTCGTCGATGAATGGTATCATGAATTTTGGAAGGAGAGGCAAGCTAAGGTTGAAGTTCATCAGTCCATTCAAGATTTTGGAGAGAGTTAGTGAGATTTCATGCAAGCTTACTTCGCCTCCTAGCCTATCGGGAGTTCATCCGGTACTCCATGTGTCTATGCTCTAGAGGTCCATATGGTTGATTATATCACAATTTATATGGATGAGAGCCTGAATTACAAGGAGGAGCCAGTTGCCATTGTAGACAGACATGTTCGCCAATTGAGGTCCAAGGAGATTGCAACAGTGAAGGTCCAGTGGAGCGGTCAACTAGTTGAGGAGGCAACTTGGGAAACTAAGGAGGACATGAAGAGCATATATCCACACTTATTCGGCACTTTAAGTATAATTCTAAACCCGTTCGAGAACGAATGTTTGTTTAAGAGGTGGAGAATGTAATGACCCGATAGTTACATTCTAGACTTATTTGGAGGAGGACATAAAGAGTAGATATCCACACCTATTCGGCACTTTAGGTATAATTCAACCCATTCAAGAACGAACGTTTATTTAAGAGGTGAAGAATGTAATGACCCGATCGGTTGTTTTACTTTCTAGATCCTCGTTCCGTTATTTAAGACCTCTCGTATTTTATTTTCCTATTTTATGAATTGTAGGGGCGGTTGGTTTTATTTTGAAAGGGTTCTGGTTGAATTCGGAGCACTTAGTTCCATAATAGTGGCCTAAGGTGACCAAGTTTGACATAAGTCAACACTCTGAGTAAATGACCTCAAAATCAGTATTTGAAGGTTCTAATAGGTTTTCATGGTAATTTTAGACTTGGGCGTAAGTTCGGATCGAGTTTTGGGTGGACCGGGAGCATTTCAGCGCTTGTTGTTGGAAGTTGTTTTTTTGAATGTTTTAGAGTTTTTGAAGTTTGACTTGAAGTTGACTTTGGTATTATCGGATACCGTTTGGCATTCCAAGCCTGTGAGTAGGTTGTTAATGTCATATTGGGCTCGTATGTAAAGTGTGGTGCCATTGCGAGTTGTGTAAATATGATTCGTCGCGTTTAGAGTTAGTTAGAAGAAGTTTGAAGTATAGAAGTTGATTAATTTAATTACAAGGTGTGATTTTTTCTTTTCGAATTTACTTTATGTGTTCCGAGACTTCGAGTCGGTCCAGATTATATTTATGGACTTGTTTGTATATTTGGACGGTTTCCCGGGTGGCTCGGGTGATTTTAGAACCAATCGGAGTAACGCTAAAGTTGGCAAATTTTGCTAATGTCTGGTGTGAATCGTGATCGCGGAGGAAGTCTCGCAATTGCGCTGTGTGGTGATGTGGATGATTTATTATAAACGATCGCGGAGTGTGCATCGAAATCGCGGAGGTGGCCTGACAGTGCTTCACGTTCGCGTGGTTAAGGTCGCGATTGCGATAAGTTAGCGGCAAGGGCCAGGGAAAATAGTTGTTCTACACGATGGCGGTAGAGGAAATTCTTGGGGGCTACAGTGAATCCTATGTA
The DNA here is from genome assembly GCF_000715075.1 of Nicotiana tabacum. NCBI lineage: Eukaryota > Viridiplantae > Streptophyta > Magnoliopsida > Solanales > Solanaceae > Nicotiana > Nicotiana tabacum. The sequence goes on from NC_134087.1 coordinate 129,329,970, forward strand.
TTCACGATTGGAAGTTTGCGTTCGTAGCTGGTCTAGTCAGGTAAGCCTTCGCGATTGCGAGGACCTTTGTCGCGTTCGCGAAGGGGAAGTCTAGGGTAGAAGCGTGTTTGTGCTTCGTAATCGTGATGCTTTGATCCGTGAACACGAAGGGTAATACCTAGGCAGAATGTGAGTTTTTATATGGGAGTGTGGCTCATTTCACCCCATTTTCTCTTGGTTTGGCAACATGGGAGCTTTTTGAATGGGGCTTTTTCATCAAGTATCATAAGGTAAGTGATTTCTACCAATTATGATTTAAATGCATGGATTAGAACTGGATTTTAACATGAAAATTAGTAGAATTTTGGGATTTTGTTGAAAAATCTAGAATTTGGTAAAAATGAGATTTGACCACAAAATTAATTATGAAATTGGGTATAAGTAATATATTTGAGTTTGCGATTCCATAGGTAACATTTATCTTTAAAAATTTCTGAAATCTAGGCATGTGGGCCTGTAGTTGACTTTTGTTGACTTTTCGAGTGGGGTTGGAAATTGATTCTAATAGTTGAAATATGAGTTTTTGAGCATATATTGATTGATTTGTACATCCTTTTGACTAGTTTCGAGTTGCTCAACGTCGATTTGAGGTGTTAGTGAGGTGTGGGAGCCAAGTAGTGGCCTTAGAAATCAAGGTAAGTCTCTTGCCTAATCGTGTAAGAGGGAATTATCCCCGTGGGTAATTTATTTTTATGTGCTACGTGTTATAGGTGATACATACGTACAAGGTGGCAAGCGTTCGTAAGTAAGCTATATTTATGTTTATGTCTGGGTAGACTTAGACCTACATCATGCCTTAACTGTACTACTTGAATTAAAGTTGCTCGTGGATTAGTTGAAATTTAACTGAGATTTAGACTAGAATTTATGTTTTGATTGAGGTTCTTTACCTTGCGGTACAATTATGTTTTCTCTTGCATTCCTATCCTTGTGTTGTATTTATGTGATCAGTAGTTTCAGATCTTCTTGACCCGCATGTATGCTTGCGAGTGGAAAGTTTCTATAGTTTTGTGAATCGGGATGTACGCCTTGGCAGTGCTATGAAATAGCATTATGGATCGGGTCGTACGACGTTGATATTATTATGAGATGCATCCATAGATCGGTCCATACAACCTCGACAGTGTACACTATTATTATGGATTGGGCCATACGACCTTGACATAATTCGTGCATAATATTCTATAGGGGTCAGAGTACATATGAGTTGTTTCCTGACTTGAGATTTGACATTGTCATGATTATCCTTGTTTGTTCGAGATAACATATTTTTGATTATTTCTTAACTATTTTTATGTTGAAAATCATATTATTTATATTTATATATTTTGTTGCTACTTGTCGGGTTTCATACCTATCTACTTTTATGTACTTTGTTATTGGACCACTAGTAACTATCGATGTCGATCCCTCGTCACTACTTCGTCAAGGTTAGATTAGATACTTACTGGGTACATATTGATTTATGTACTCATACTACACTTCTGCACTAATTGTGCAGGTACTAAGGCATGTACTTCAGGTGGTCACTCGGGCACGTAGATGCACTAGCCCGAGACATAGTGGTGAGCTGCTTTCCATGCTTCGATCCGCAGCACCTGGAGTCTCCTTTCCTCTTATATTTATTTTGTTCTATCTATTTTCATTCCAGAAAGTAGTTATAGTGGTTTGTATATTCTACTAGATGCTCATGCACTTGTGACACCAGGTTTTGGGGATTTTTAGTAGATGTTCATGGTTGTAGCTAATATTTATATCATTACGCTTTATGTTTTGTTAATATTTGGTGACTTAGTAGTAATGAAGGTATTTTACCACAGTTTCTAAAGTCAATTCTGCTTTATTAATGGAATTCTTGATTTTTAAAGTGTTACGAATGGATGATTGTGCTGGTGGTTTATCGTTGGCTGGCCTAGCGACAGTATTGGGTGCCATCAAGGCCTATGGTGAGAATTGGGTCGTGACACTTCTGAAAACTCTCCTCACACTCATCAGACCATTTGAACGGAGCACCTTTCTAAGTCAACTCGGTACGAAGCTGCAACAGACGAGAATACATCCACAAAGAGACGAGAGTACCCAGCCAAACCTAGGAATATCCTTATCTTAGTAGGGGTAAACGGTTTGGGCCAACTTAGAACTGCCTCAATTTTCTTCGGAACCACCTTGATCTCATCACTAGACACCACATGGCCCAAGAATGCCACTGAATCCAAATAAAAATCAAACTTGGAGAACTTAGCATACAACTTCTACTTCCTTAAAATCTAAAGCACAATCCTCAAATGTTGCTCGTGCTCCTCCCTACTACGGGAGTACACCAAGATATCATCAATAAACACAATAATGAAGGAATCCAAATAAGGCTGGAACACATTGTTCAACAAAAGCATGAAAGTTGTTGGGGCGTTAGTCAAACAAAAAGACACCACTAATAATGTCCATAACGGGTCTTGAAAGTCATCTTAGGAATGTCCGAAGCCCTAATATTCAACTAATGGTACTTCGATCTCAGGTCAATCTTTGAGATAAACCTCGCACCCTAAAGTTGATCAAATAAACCATCAATGCAAGATAGTGGATACTTATTCTTGATGGTAACCTTGCTCAACTGCCTATAGTCAATACATATTCTCATGGAACCATCTTTCTTCTTCACAAATAATACCGGTGCACCCCAAGGTGAAACACTCGGCCTGATGAAACCGTTATCAAGCAATTCATGTAACTGTTCCTTCAATTCCTTCAACTCCATTGGAGCCATGCGATATGGTGGAATAGATATGGGCTGAGTTACCAACACTAGATCAATACCAAAATCAATATACCTATCCAGTGGTATGTCCGGTAGGTCTACAGGAAAGAAATTTGGGAACTCCCTCACTAATAGAACTGAGTCAACAATAGGAGTATCATCACTAACATCCCTCACGAAGTACAGATGCGCCAAACATCCATCCTCAAACTCCGGGCTCGCAATGCAATGAAAGATGATTAGCCTAGACGAGCGTTGTATGAGCCATGGCTAACTGTAGAGCCACGATGAAACTGCTGAGCTGACAGAACATGACTAAAATGATGGCCTCTATTGTGATGTCCTTGGACTCAAGATTAGGCACCTCTAAAACCACCTGAACCACGGGTCCTCTAGAAATCCCACTTCTCTCTCTCTTGCCTTTGAATACGCTCTAAGCGCCTGGCAATCACTACAACCTATTTAAACGCAGTATCAGTCTCGACCTCCCGATCTATCCCATATAGGATACCAAAGTTGAGGCCCTCAAAGAACCTCCTAACCCTCTCACTCTCAGTAGGGATCAAGAATACATCATGATGTGCCAACTCTATGAGCCTCATCTCATACTAATTCACAGTTATACCCTCCTAGTGTAGATGCTCAAACTCACTGCATAACTCATCGCTATGAGTCTGTGGAATGAACTTATCTAGGAAGAGAATTGAGAAAGGAGGCCATGTGAGTAGTGTTGTGTCAGCTGGCCTACTTAACTCATAGGTCTGCCAACATCTGTAGGCTAGCTGAGTAAGTTGGAAAGTAGTAAGGTCAGCTTTGTTTAAGTCCACTAGACCTAAAGTGCGTAGAATATGCTGACACTGATCAAGGGAACCTTGTGCAACCTTAGTAGGATCTCAGTAAAATGAGGAGGATGAAGTCTCTAAAATCTCTCTAGCCTCTTCTTATCCTCAGCAGTCGAGGATAGTCTAATCTTGGGTTGAGTTACAACTACCGGCTGCATTGACAGAACCCCAGTGTCTGATAACTATGAGCTAGCTGCTCCTGTGTATGTAAAGTGGGAGTCTGGGCTACTCCCCTAGCCTGTGAGGTAGCTGGTACAACTGGAATCATACCCGCCCGAGCCAAACTCGAATACATACTCAGAATCTAAGCTAAAGTCTCCAGAAGACCAGGTGTAGAATGGGTCCCTCCGAAGCCTGAGTTGGTCCCATCGACTCAACATAATTTGGAACCTGCTCTTCAATATGAGTGACTGGTGGCTAAATAGTGGCTACTCCAATCGGGCCTTTATCCGTGGTGCGCTCTCTAACCCTACCTCTTCTTCGGCCCAACCTCTCTAGCCTTGGCCTGGGGTACTTCCGCCTACTCAACTCTATTGAAGAATGTGTCCTCACCATATATGAGAGAATATAAGAGCAAAGATTCTCTAGAATAAGAAAATCCATACAATAGAGAATGAAAGAAAGATAAGTTTTCCTAATAGTCCGGTACCCTCTCAAAGATAAGTACAAATGTCTCTGTACCGATCCGCATGACTTTACTAAGCATGCTCATAACTCGTGAAACCTATAAACCTAGGGCTCTAATAGCAACTTTTTACAGCCCCAAACCACCAACTGTAGTGATGACGCCTAATCCACTTGCTAGGCAAGCCAAACATAAAACAATAATGAAACAGAATAACAATTCCAAAATAAATAAAACTTAACGTCAAATAACCATAGATAAAGATTGCAACAATACATAAATCCCCCAAAACTGGAAATACTGAGTCATGAGCTCGAATACATGATTGATAATACAATACATTGTCTGTAATAATAACAGTAATAAAAATAGAAGAGACGCTAGAGACTACGATAGGGATGCAGATCTACCTCATCGCTCAACAACTTAACAATCATCTGACACTTAACGCTCAGTTGGTCCAACTCTTGAATCTACACAATTAAGTGCAGAGTGTAGATAAGTACAACTAACACTATGTACAGTAAGTATCATGATTAACCTTAGAGAGGTAGTGGGAAGAATCACCAATGATACTCACGTGATAAAATCTATATGATTCCTAAATACATACATATAGGCAGTAACACTACCAGAATCTACGCATGAAATGCAGATAAGGCTAACGGTGCACATAGAGAAGATATGCACTAACATCAGACAGAATGACTATTTAGCATATAGAGAAGATATGCATAATTTAGATAAGTCAAATCACATAGAGAGACATGTGAGCACGCATTTTTTTGCCTCATACGAATTACTCCAAAAGAATTCCCAAAATTAGGTCTTTTCTTTAATTATATGTTATTTTTAGGAATTATTGTGTGATTTCCCTGATTGTTCGCATATATTTGTGTGTATGTTTAATTTTGTTAATGCATTAAAAATACAAAAATATAGCATTTTCATTTGAGATTTGATTTTTACATTTTTTGGAATTAATTAATAATTAGATGTTTTACAAAAATGAAAATTCAAAAAAAATATAACATATTTTTGTAATTTTAGTCAAATTGTGTGATTTTCTTTTAATTTGGCATTTAATTATTTGTGATAATTATTAGTTAGAATTAATTAGTATTTTTAAGTTAATTTGGTGTTTTATAATTAATTAGGATTTTAGTTTTAATTGTTGAAAAGAAAAAGGAAAAGAAAATTGAAAAGGAAAAGAGAATAAGAAGAGGAAAATCTGGTTGGGCCAATTTAGCCAGACCCAAAATCAAAACTCAGCCAAACCCATTGAGAATAAGAAGAGGAAAATCTGGTTGGGCCAATTTACTAATTGAGAAGCTTCTAATAGTGGTAGGGTAGTATTTGTATTATCAAATTAACTAAAAGCACTAATTGAGTGGACAATTAAGTAGATGATTAAAGAAATGAAAAGTTGAATTGGTAGTGAAAAATGCACTAATTTAATGCCCATATAAGGGAGCTGAAAATTAGATTAGAGAGGGAAAAAAAAGAGGGGGGGGGGGGGGGGGAGAGAGCGGTATACACTCGATATACACTCTGGATACACTGGATATATAGGGGCAGAGAGCTAAGAAAACTTGGAAGAGATTCTGAGATAGGGAGAACATTCAAAGAGGGTAGAAGGCTAGGAAATTCGGAGAGAAAAAAAAAGAAGGGGGCGGAGAGAGCGGTATACAATCTGGATACACTGGATATATAGGGGCAGAGAGCTAAGAAAACTTGGAAGGGATTCTAAGAGAGATATAGGAAGAGAGATACACAGAAATAGATACAGAAAAAAAAATCAAAAACGATTGCAGAATTTCAGAAAAATACACTGTTTCATTGAGTCATTTGGTATTTTCTGAAGTTTTCTTCTAGTATGGGAGCAATTCCTGGTTAGTTGATAATAAAAAGGGTTTAAGTCGAGTCGGGTTTGAGGTCTGCTGATTCACTAAGATTGAAATTAGGGTCTGACTATCGTATCACATCCCTTGGTTTCAAAATTAGTCTGCTGGTTCATTTTCAGGTGTTGAATACTACTGCTGCTGTTGGTTACTGCTGATACCTCATTTTTCTGCTTCCTTCTTTCATTTCCAGGTGCACACTTGAACTCAAATTGATGTAGCTTTGAGATGAACATGAAATGAAAGTACTCAGACATTTGTTTACTGGATGATGCATGTTTGGACGACTATACATCTGTAGTTAAGTAGATATTAATGATATGTAATTGTGTAGTGTAGTCTAATTGGATTTATATTCACATGAAACTCGGACTACGTAATTTGTACCTAATTGGACTGTTTGGGACTGTTAATTTGTGGTTATCCAGTTGTAGCCTTAGTATAGCTTAGAACTTGCTTTAGTTTAACGGTTTTGTTTTAAAAAATAAAAAAATCAGAAATAGTTTGGGTGTTGCAATTGATTTTGAGATCATCGTATGATATCCACATTAATTTTAATTTCAAGCTGAAGAGACGTCTCAAACAACTTTGTATTGCAGTAACTAAGATCAGTAGATTAGTTACTCATATCAACATCTGCGTTTCATTAAGTAGTTTAGTTTAGCTGTATGATGATTAGATGTGAATAAAGTGTGAAGTTAGGCTATTAACCTGTTCGTGTTAGTGTAAGTAAAATCTCGTAATTAAGTTGCTTAGCCTGCTCATCTGAGGTTTATAATCATGACTATTTTTGTTAAAATTCAATTCACGTTTCCTAGTTTGTTTTGCCTTTAGTAATATCTAGAAGTTCACTAGTAGGTAAATAGATAAGAAAAATCTGAATTTTAGAATATAAATCCAATCTAGTCAGTTTAGACGTCTAGCTGTTTTGAATTTTATTGAGATGAGCATATGAGTATGTCAAGTGTTGATTTGAATAAATGTGAAATAGCTCCATCATTTGCAAGTTAATAAGCCTGAATGTCAAGGGTGGGCCTGAATGAAGTCTGTCCGAAGCCCAACTTGAGTTTTGACTGTGTCTTATTCTTACTGGGCTGAGCTTGAAGCCCAAGGGAATTACTAAAATTTTGAATAAAAGTCAAGGACATAAGTATATTAGTTCTTGAACAATACTAATTAATTAGGGCTTTTTCTGTTATTATTAGAGACAAACTAAGTAGAAAATTGTAGTTTGCTTTAGGTTGGCCTTTTAATAATAAATGAGGCGAGCCCTGCTAAACAAAAATGCATAAATTGCGGGGTCCTCTTAAATGTCTATAATAAAATACTTAGAATTCGAGATGGTCCGTTTAGCGAATTTCACAGCCCTCCCCAAAGATAATAACACATTAGTCACTTTAGGTGTGCTTTTAATAATTTACCTTCTTAAACTCGGGTGTGCATTTCATGTGACCCAAATCAAATCCCAAAAATGTTGAATAAAATGTGTTCAGGATTGCGGGTGTATTTCATGTGACGCAATCCAAAGACACGATTTAAACGACGTTCAATTTTCTTTAAAAATAATTGAATAAAAGCGGTTGAAAGCTAAAATTGGCATATAGGTTGAACATGTATTAAAATTAGATAAATAAGCTAAATATGACAGTTAAGCGACCATGCTAGAACCACAGAATCCGGGAATGCCTAACACCTTATCCCGGGTTAACAAAATTCCTTACTCGGATTTCTGGTTCGCGGACTGTTAAACAGAGTCATATTTTCCTCGATTCGGGATTCAATCGGTGACTTGGGACACCATAAATCTCCCAAGTGGCGACTCTGAATTTCTTAAAATAAATTCCGTTTCGATTGTCCTTTAATTAGAAAAACTCCCTTTACATATACCATTTTCCGGGGTGTAGGTGAAAAAGGAGGTGTGACAGCTCTGGCAACTCTGCTGGGGATGCAAACCCAGAATCTATGGTTCAGGGTTCAAGAATTTGAGCTTAGAATAATTGTTATAGTTGGCTTTATCCATTATCTGATTTAGTTACATGATTTGGGCCTAATGTGCTAATTGATTGCTTTTACCGCTTTGATATTCCGTGAACTGTATATAAACTGTTGCGAAATCCCTCTTCTCTCTGAGTCTTCTAAATCATGAAGAAGTGTGCACTTCGTGTAACTTCTTTTCTATTAGAGTCATATCCCAAATTTAGAACGAGGTTCGGACAAGTTGCAAAGCCGGCGAAGCTTCTTTATTCCCGGTACGCTGCCCCCCCTCGGCTCGAGCTGTCCGCTCGGGTAAGCCAGGTCTAGAATAAACACCCAGGTTCTGAACCTAGAACAACTCAACTTCAAGCCGGATCCCTAGTAGGAACGCTTATTTGCATCATGTGCATTTGACTTAGGGGACTCAACACAGGGGTTGGGTTCGTCTAGGACAAGCAACCTGAAATGAAAAAGACCATCCTGATGCATCCTACTTGTTTTCTGTGCATTTATTTGTTCAGACTTGCATGCTGACCGGCTTCTAAATCTCGGGAATATCAGAAATTTGAGAAAAAGAAAAAGGAGAGAGAGAGGAAATAGCAGTGTAGAGAGTTAGTTACCTATTTTTAGAATAAAACCAAAGCCCAAATACTGTCGAAACTCTGCTGAAATTTTGAGAAAATAAAAAGAAAATATTTTATGTTTTTAAAATTGTTTGTTTTACTCAAAAAGCAAAAATCAGTGAAAAAGAGTCTTTTATTTTAGTTTGTCTTATTTTCAAAAACGGAGAAGAAAAATAGATTGTTTGTTTGTTATAAAAGGAACAAAGGAAAAAGAATCTTATTTTAAAAAATAGCTAGTTTCTCTGCCCGAACTACGCAGGTTTGATTCTCACCGAATGTGAGATACGTACGCAACCCTCATCGGGTCCAACCTCCCCTTTTGCAAAAATAGCCAAAAATGTCAAATTTTAATTTTCGTCATAAATAAGTCGGGTAATGCCGTTTCTGTCAAAAATAGCCGAATGTCCCCAAAAGGGACGCCGGAAGGCCGATTTTGCATAAATAGCCACCTTTGGTCATTTTTAAGATTTCGATCGGTTAATCCACACAGCCTTAAAATCTTCGTCTCCGAAATGCTGAATGGCCGTGTTTGAAAAACCGAGTCTTTCATTTTAGTTTGAAAATAATTTAAAAAAATAGTAGTTTTGTTTTGAAACAAATAAATTTACCTTTTTCTTAATCACCTTAATAAATGTGCAGGATGAGTACAAATGCAAATGAATCTTTCACCATACTTAATGAGGTCCCCCTCCAGCTCCACATGTGGTGGAATGATCTGGGAGAAGGCAACAAAGAAATAGTGGCTAAAATCCTGGGAGGTCTTGTCGGTCTACTAAATGTCAAACCAAAGTCGGATGTCATCGAGGCCTTAATACCTTTTTGGGACCCGACCCACAATGTGTTTCACTTTGGGGGTTTTGAGCTTACGCCCACGCTAGAGGAAGTCGCGGGTTATGCGGGTCTGAATGGAAATCTGAGGGATCAATATTTGCTGTCACCAAGACCGGTATCTCCGCACAAATTTTTGGATTTGCTAAACATCACTCGGAGTGTTCAGAATGATGATTTGTCGGGAGGATGTTGCACTCTTCAGTTCCTGTATCAGCGTTATGGTAATCCTCGAGGTTTCGAAGAACCAAATTTGGGACTAACCCATGCTGGGAACAGAAGTAAATGGGAAGCAAGGCGAACCTTGGCGTTCATAACGGCATTCTTGGGAATCGTGATTTGTCCACGAGAATATAAGAAAATAGAGACAGGTCTCGTGGGGATGGTTGATGTTGCAATTAAAAAGGCATATAGCACTATAGTTCCCCTGATTTTGTCAGAAATTTACCGAGCATTGACTGTTTGCAGGGAGGGAGGACATTTTTTCCAAGGTTGCAATTTATTACTTCAGTTGTGGATGCAAGAGCATCTGTGCCACTGGGCGGGGTACATGAACTATGGGCTGACTGGGTTAAGCTGTATCGAAGAATTTGAAAAGCGAGTAAGGGGTATTGCATTTCCTGAGGGTACCGAAGCTTGGCTCATACGACTGAGGTCATTGACTGCCGATCAAATTGAATGGGCATTTGGGTGGTTTCCCGTTACCGAGCTGCTATTTATGTCAGCAGGAGAGTGTCATATTCTTTTAATGGGTGTTCGGAGTATCCAACCATATGCTCCCCATCGGGTACTACGCCAACTGGGAAGGTTTCAAGTCATCCCCAAAGATGAAGACTTGAGCAAGCACGTCATTTAGTTAAGTCCGAGAGCCACATTCTCGGAAGATAAAATTCGCAAATTGTGGAACGAATGCCGGTTCCTCGACCCTAAGACTATGGTACGAGATCTGGCTAAAGGTGAGGTGGACCCGAAGTATAATGCGTGGTTTGGGAAAAGGTTCCAGATTTTCCAAAGTCCCGCCAAAAGAGCCCATGTCCAACAGTTTACTAATGATTCACAAGAGCAATGGGGTTGGTTAGCAAAAGAAGAGAGTTACAGGGCAGAAATAGGAAGCTGAAGCAACAGATTAGAGACCTGGAATTTGAAAATAGTCTGCAAGTTGATGCCGATCAGGGAGAAAAGAACAAATTGGCCCAAGAAAATGAGGCGCTGAAAGCCCAAATCCGACAAATGAGGATAGATGCTGACAACTAACAAAGGAGTCGGTCGGATGAGTGGTTAATAAAAGGGTTTAAAAAGGAAATTAGTGAGTGCCGGGATGATTTGAAGAAATCTGAGGGTACCATAGCACAACTCCAGGCACAATGGGAAAAAAGATCAAAAGAGCGCACACAGTACTTACAGCAGGCGAGGAAGGATTATGAAAAGACCATTGCCAGTCTAAAAAGGAAGGTGACCACCCTAGAGAGCGAGGCGGCTAAACAAGCCAAGGCTTTTGAAACCGAAAGTGAACACTGCTATGATCTAATGGCCTTGATGGAAGATGAAATACAGCAGTTACAGAAACAACATCTGCATGATTCTCGGGTTTTGAAGGCTAGAGGGGATCAGATAGAACGCCTACTCCTAGAGAACGACCGAACCAGGGACAATATTTTGACTATTGCTCATGCTATTACCAAGAAATGTCGGGTGAGTGAAAACATGACCCGCACTACTTTCTTCTCGGCAGTGATGATATTTGTGAAGCAAATCATGTATAAATTGGAACAGCTGGAAAGGGGCCTTACACCTAAGCCCGCGACAAGGCCGAATGACGCCCCGCGGGCACCCAAATTTAAAACTTTAATGTATTCGTAGTTCGAGTCTGCATTTTCTTTTTCCTTAGAGTCTGTTGACTGTTAGAGTCTGTTTTTCCTTTCGCATCAGAGTCTGTCAGAAGTTCTTAAGTTTGTACTTGGTTTGGTTTCGAGTCTGTTATTTTTCTTTCCGAAAACGTCTAGTTTGTAATAGAATGTTTATTAATGAAAAATCAAAAATTTCCAAAAATTGTCTCTTTGCTTTTCGCACTTATTTCGATAGAACTACGCATAGTCTGATTCATGCGGGGACCTGATACGTAGGCAATATCTATAGGATTCGACCACCACTAAAAAGAAAAAGGGGAAATAAAGAAGGATAGAATAAAAGAAGCTTAAAAGAAGGGGCACAATTATGAGAGGCCAGGATGACGCACGCAACCGAAGCAAATGCATGATAGAAAATGGTTAATTGCCTAGGTGCATTGCATCCCAACGTGTAATTACATATGTGTTAAACTCTAAGAACTAACAAGTTTGTTGTTTTCCAGAGAGTTCAAGCAGTTTGTTTATTTAGAGGATACTGGCACATTATCATTACCAAACCAGATCAAAGGGACCAATACCAGAAATCATGTCTATCCCAGAGGTCGACACTAGTGTTGAGGTAGAGGAGTTGGACGTCAATAAAATGAAAGAGGAGATGTTCAAGCTTAAGCAACAGATGGCCGAAATGTACCAGGCCTGGTCCCAAGGGCAATCACCACCGCCTTACCCAGCCAACCCGGCTTTTACCCCACCATTAGCTCAGTCTCAGGATCATCCCACCACCGATCCAGGTTTTCCCATTTATCAACACTACCATGGCACTACTTCTCATACGCCACAAGCTCCACCACCAAAATCAATTCCATACCCTCCTCCGCCAATCACCCTGTCTTTGTGGCATCTCCACCATCTGCACTCCATAAATCCCCGAGTGAACCTGTGTTCCAAGCTCAGGACAACCAGTATTATTCCCCAGAGCCCACTTTCAAAGTTCCCGAAACCTACCCCTATGATCCACGTTCTGATCTCCCGAGAGAAGCTGAAAGACCAGCAAAAAATCCTGAACATGAAGAGATGTTTAGAAAAATGAAAAGTATAGAACATCCTTCAGGGATATGAGAGGGCTAGGAGGTCAGGTAAATGTGGCTTACAAAGACCTATGTTTATTCCCAAATGTACAACTACCGGCAGGTCTCAAAATGCCCAAATTTGACTTGTACAACGGACACGGTGATCCGGTGGCTCATTTGAGAGGTTTTTGAAGTAAGATGAGGGGAGCCGGAGGAAAGGATGAATTGCTAATGGCTTACTTCAGTCGGAGTTTGAGCGGAGCAGCATTGGAGTGGTACACCCGCCAAGATCACGGAAGATGGTACACATGGGATGACCTGGCACAAGCATTCGCTTGTCACTTTCAGTATAATCTTGAGATCATTCCAGACCGACTATCTTTGACTAAGCTAGAGAAGAAGCACAGTGAAAGCTTTAGAGAATATGGTTTCCGGTGGAGGGAGCAAGCAGCAAGGGTAGATCCCCCAATGAAAGAGAGCGAGATGGTTGATTACTTTTTGCAGGCTTTGGAGCCAACTTACTTTGGTCATTTGGTGTCCGCAATTGGCAAGTCTTTTAATGAGGTTGTAAAAATGGGAGGCATGGTCGAGGAGGGGCTTAAGTCCAACAAAATCATGAGTTATTCAGCGATCAAGGCAACCACTCAGGCCATTCAAAGCGGCACTGGGGGTGTACTAGGGAAGAAGAAGAAAGAAGATGTCACGACTGTTGAATCTGGTGCCTGGTTCGGACCTAGAGGCCCGTCACCCTACTATAGCCAACCACGACCCTACCACCAAAATTACCCCCACACTCCATATAGCCCTCCATAACATTACTACCTACCACCAGATCCCCATTTTTCCGTCCATCATGCACAAACCTATACCCAAACTTTGGCACACGCACAATGGAGTGCGCCGGCTCCACCAAATCCATACCCAGCTCTACAAAATACATATCCACCCTCAAGAGCCTACAGAAATCCCCCCAGAATGGGTTTCTGACCAAACCAAGCCTTCAAGAATGAGAGGTTACAGAAGCAAAAGACTTTCACTCCACTGGGGGAATCATATACCAGTCTTTTCCACAGGTTGAGGCAGTTGGGCATGCTGAATCCAATTGAGCCTAAAATGCCAAATCCTCCTCCTAGAAATCTTGACCACTCGGTGAGTTGTGAGTACTGTTCAGTTGCCCCGGGGCATGATACAGAGAAATGTTGGAAACTAAAAACAGCTGTGCAAGAGCTTATTGATACTCATCGGATCGAGGTTCAGGCCCCAAAAACACCAAATATCAATCAGAACCCACTACTAGCTCACCATGATACCCATATGATTGAGTTGATACACAAAAGAGGGGATCCCAAGAAGCCCTCGCAGATGGTAATGATGGTCCGTTCCAGTGAAACCAGCTCAAAGGAAACGGTACTAATGGTAAATCAATGGTCCAGTTGAAAGGTGTAGACAATAAGCCAGCTATGGTAGCCGAGAAAGGGTCGTCAAACATTGTTGCAGTGAAACTCAAGAAAGCTAAAGTGGTAGTACCAGAGGTTGCAAGTGAACCTGTTGTGGTCATGAAGGGGGCTCGCACAAAGCCTGTTATTATAAAACCAGTAACTCAGCTTCCAGTGATCAACAACAAAGTTGTTCCTTGGAATTATGAACGAGTGATAGTGATTTACAAAGGAAAAGAAATCAAGGAAGAAGTTTGTGAAGCACAAGGTTTGAGTCGCTCAGGAAGGTGTTTTACTCCCGAGGAGTTAAGAAGAACTAAAGATGATCCAACGCTGGTGAAGAAAGCTGTAACTAAAGAAGAGGCAGAGGAATTTTTGAGGAAAATGAAAGTGCATGACTATTCTGTTGTAGAGAAGTTGAGGAAAATGCCCGCTCAGATCTCATTGCTTTCATTGCTAATCCATTCAGATGAGCATCGCCGATCATTGATGAAAATCCTGAATGAGGCCCATGTTCCTGACAAGATCTCGGTGAACCATCTGGAAAAGATAGCCAGCAAGATTTTTGAAGTAAACAGAGTCACTTTTTCCGATGATGAATTGCCCATAGAGGGTACTGAGCACAACAAAGCCCTTTACTTTACAGTAAAATGCGAGGATTCCGTGGTTACCCGGTTATTGGTTGACAATGGGTTAAGTGCGAACATCTGTCCACTCTCCACTCTAAGCAAGCTGAAAGTAGAAGATGAGAGGATCCATAAGAACAGTATCTATGTGTGAGGATTGACGGCGGAGGCAAAGACTCAGTCGGGGACATAATGTTGGAGCTGACTATAGGTCCAGTAGAATTCACAATGGAATTCCAAGTGCTGGATATAGCTGTTTCCTACAATTTGCTATTAGGACGACCATGGATCCACGCCGCTAAAGCAGTACCATCAACACTCCATCAGATGGTCAAGTTCGAATGGGACAGACAGGACATAGTTGTGCACGGCGAAGATAATTTATGTGCTCACAGCAACACCATTGTGCCATTCATTGAGTTGGAAGATAACAAGGGACCATGGGTCTACCAAGTTTCTGACACAATGTCAGTCGAGAAAGTTCCAGAGGGAAGTGTATCCCAAATTCGAAGATAACCGCCGCATCAGTCATGGTAGCGTATGAAATGCTGAAGAATGATTTTGTACCAGGAAAGGGTTTGGGGTCAGATCTGCAAGGCATCATACATCCCGTGTCTCTTCCTGAAAACTTGGGAACATTTGGTCTGGGATTCAAGCCCACAGTTGCAGACATAAAAAGAGCCAGGAAATTGATACAGAGGACATGGGTCCTTCCAAAGCCAGTCCCACGTCTTTCCAGATCATTTGTCAAGTCCGGTACGAGGAGTCGCCCAGTAACAGCAATTCCTAGTTTTGTGATTGATCCAGACAAGGAGTTAATGGAAAGATTTGAGAAGTTGTTCGACAGTGTGAACATGGTGGAAATTTGAGAAGGTTCTAGCAACGCGGAAGTTCAATTTGTCGGGCTAACAACAAAGCTTAATAATTGGAAGGCTACTCCTCTCCCTACTCGGAAGGAGTCTTGGTAGTTTGCTTTGATTTTCCTTTAAGTTTGTACAGATTATTCTAGGGTTGTAATCCGAATTTCATTTTTTTTAGTCTGTTTGAGTGTGCAAACCTTGTTATCTTTTATCATTCAATAAAATACAATTTCCCTTTCTTCATCATTCCTGATGGTTTTCCTTTTTGTTTTGCTTTCTTTTCTATACAGTTCTTTTTACGCTGGATCTAATGACGTGGTATACATAAGGAATCCTCAGCCCAGTCTTAAAAATTAATCTGATTCCGAAATGTTAGTTCAAGAAGTAGATTGTGATTACGAATCAGAATACGATTATGAGGATGAAGCCTTCGAAGAAATTAGTAAGGAGTTAATTCGCTTCGAAGAAAAACCCAAACCCAACCTGAATGACACAGAAGCCATCAATTTAGGGGACACAAACAATGTCCGAGAAACTAAAATAAGTATCCACCTCTAGCCAAAAATCCGGGAGGAGTTAATCAAAACACTCATCGAGTACAAAGATATTTTTGCGTGGTCATATGACGACATGCCGGGTTTAAGCATTGATTTAGTGGTCCACAAATTGCCCACTGATCCAGCATTCCCTCCCGTAAAACAAAAGTTGAGGAAATTCAAAACTGATATGAGTGTGAAGATTAAAGAAGAAGTTACCAAGCAGTTGGATGCAAAGGTTATTCGGGTCACTCGATATCCTGTTTGGTTGGCTAATGTTGTGCCTGTACCGAAGAAGGATGGCAAGATCAGAGTATACGTCGATTACTGCAATCTCAACAAAGCAAGTCCAAAATATAACTTCCCACTACCCAATATCCACATTTTGATTGATATTGTGCCAAGCGTGAGATTGGATCTTTTGTGGATTGTTATGCCGGGTATCATCAGATTCTAATGGATGAAGAAGATGCAGAAAAGACGGCATTCATCACACCCTGGAGAACTTATTGCTACCGGGTAATGCCATTTAGTTTGAAGAATGCTAGGGAAACTTATATGAGGACAATGACTACTGTGTTTTACGATATAATACACAAGGAGATTGAGGTATACGTAGATGATGTGATCATAAAATCAAAGCATCAGGCCGACCACGTCGAAGATTTGAGGAAATTCTTCCAGAGGCTTCGTAGGTACAACCTCAAGCTTAACCCCGCCAAGTGTGCATTTGGTGTTCCATCCGAAAAACTGTTGGGATTCATAGTCAGTCGGCGAGGCATCGAGTTGGACCCATCGAAGATCAAAGCCATACAAGAATTGCCCCCTCCGAGGAACAAGACTGAAGTGATGAGTCTGTTAGGAAGGTTGAACTATATCAGCAAATTTATTGCTCAGCTCACGACAACTTGTGAGCTTATTTTCAAGTTGCTGAAGAAGGACGCTGCGATCAAGTGGACTGATGAGTGTCAAGAAGCATTCAATGAGATAAAGGGATACTTGTCTAACCTGCCTGTGCTGGTACCGCCAGAACCAGGGAGACCTTTGATTCTTTACTTGACTGTCCTGGAAAATTCATTTGGCTCTATATTGGGGCAGCATGACGTAACCGGCAGGAAAGAACAGGCCATCTACTATCTTAGCAAGAAGTTCACGACTTATGAGGTTAAGTACACTCACCTGGAAAGGACATGTTGCGCCCTAACTTGGGTGGCACAGAAATTGAAATATTATTTGTCATCCTACACTACTTACCTCATTTCGCACTTAGATCCATTGAAGTTTATCTTTCAGAAGCCTATGCCGACAGGGAGACTTGTGAAATGGCAGATATTGCTCACAGAGTTTGACATCATCTATGTGACTCGGACCGCGATGAAAGCCCAAACATTGGCTTATCATTTGGCCGAAAACCCGGTCGTTGAAGATTACGAGCCATTGAGAACTTATTTTCCCGATGAAGAAGTGATGCATGTCGATGAACTAGAACAGGCCGAAAAACCAGGTTGGAAACTTTTCTTTGATGGGGATGCTAACATGAAAGGAGTGGGGATAGGAGCTGTGCTTATTTCTGAAGTAGGGCATCACTATCCTGTTACAGCTCAACTTCGTTTCTATTGTACCAACAATATGGCTGAGTACAAAGCATGCATTTTGGGTTTAAGGCTAGCTGCAGGCATTAATGTCCAGAAAGTCTTGGTTTTGGGAGACTCGGATCTTCTGGTACACCAAATTCAAGGATAATGGGAAACACGAGATTTGAAGCTCATACCATACCGACAATGTTTACATGATCTTTGTCAACGGTTTCGATCAGTGGAGTTCAGGCATATTCCGAGGGTCCATAATGAGGTCGCTGATGCTTTGGCTACCCTGGCGTCAATGTTGCACCATTTGGACAAAGCTTATGTCGATCTTCTACATATTCAAGTACGAGATCAGCATGCTTACTGCAACATGATTGAAGAAGAACTTGATGGCGAACCGTGGTTTCATGATATCTAGGAGTACATCAGAATAGGGATATATCCAGTGCAAGCCACGGGGGATCAGAAGAGAACAATTCGACGGTTGGCAAGTGGATTCTTCTTAAGTGGAGGAGTTTTGTATAAAAGAACACCAGACCTTGGATTGTTAAGATGCATAGATGCTAGACAAGCTACGGCTGTCATGTCCGAAGTATATTCAGGAGTTTGCGGACCACATATGAGCGGGTATGTGCTGGCAAAGAAAATTCTCCGAGCAGGTTATTATTTGCTCACCATGGAGTAGATTGTATCAGTTTTGTGCGCAAATGTAATCAATGCCAGATACACGGAGATTTGATTCATTCTCCACCATCGGAATTGCACACAATGTCGGCACCATGGCCCTTCGTTGCTTGGGGCATGGATATCATTGGGTCAATTGAGCCAGCAACATCCAACGGGCATAGATTCATTCTGGTACCCATTGATTATTTCACCAAGTGGGTTGAGGCCAAAACTTTCAAATCAGTGACGAAGAAAGCAGTGGTCAATTTTGTCCACTCAAATATTATCTATCGATTCGGCATCCCAAAGGTGATCATCACGGATAATGGTGCTAATCTTAATAGTAAATTGATGGAAGAGGTATGCCAACAGTTTAAAATTACACATCGCAATTCTACCCCATATCGTCCCAAGGCGAATGGAGCAGTTGAGGCCGCCAACAAAAACATAAAGAAGATTCTCCGGAAAATGGTAGAAAGTTCCAGGCAATGGCATGAAAAATTACCGTTTGCGTTGCTGGGCTATCGCACTACTGTTCGTACTTCAGTAGGTGCGACTCCTTATTTGTTGGTATATGGAATTGAAGCAATGATACCTGCGGAAGTTGAAATCCCATCCCTTCAGATTGTCGTTAGGGCTGAAATCGATGATAATGAGTGGGTGAAGACCCGTTTGGAGCAGTTGAATTTGATTGATGAAAAAAGATTAGCAGCAGTGTGTCATGGCCAGTAGTATCAAAAGAGAATGGCAAGAGCATACAACCAAAAAGTACATCCCAGGAAGTTTGAAGTGGGCCAGCAGGTGCTGAAATGTATTCTTCCACATCAGGTTGACCAGAGTATTATCCAATGGCACTCTATGTTTAATAGATATCGAAGGAAAATGCATAAACATGACTATCAATTCTGATGCAGTAAAAAGATATTATGTATGATTTCTTTGTTATAACTGTTGATTGTTTGTATTTGGCATTATTTCGAAGATTGGAATGACGAAGACAATTTGTTCTGCTATCTAAACACTTCACCCTTTGTTCCCCCTTTTTGAGCCTTATTTATTTCTTTCATACCCCTTTTTTGGAATCAATAACGAGAAAGAGAGAAAAAGAAAGAAAAGAAAAAGAGAAGAGAAAAGAAGTGAAAAGTATAACAACAAGGAAATTCACGTGTGAACTACGTTTGACCTGATTCATGTTAAGGATACATAGGCAGCTTCCCGGCTCGGTCATAGTAAAATAAAATATCCAAAGATCCCCAAGCAAGAAACTGGGGCAGAAGTTGTACTTGTAATAAGAAATGTGATTCCAAAAGTTGTAATTTTAAACCCGTGTCGAAATTGCTTTGAGCCTTTGATACCCTTTCTTTGTAACCCCATCCAAAAGCCCATATTACGGTCCAAATAAAGACCTTCCGATCAGTCTCTTAGAGATGCCAAGTCGAGCAATGTACAGAGAATTCATATTAGGGGCAACACTCCAGTTTAAGTAAGAAAAATCAAAAAATGAGAGAGTCTTATTGGTGAAAACCTTCACGGGCACCATCAGGCGACAAGTAATTGAGGAATCAACAAATGAGAGAGGTTTGTCGGTGAAAACCCTTCAGGGCACTGCAACTCGAACGAGGTCCGTAAGTTGGCAGAAAGTAAAATTGGGTTGTGGAAATCTTGGAGAACAAAGTAAAACAATTGGAAAGGAGATTGGTTAAATAGACTGGGCTGATTAATCCAAATGCATACCATGATCATTGGTGCCGGTGATTCCGCTAAGATAAGTCCTGTCACACCTCCTTTTTCCGCACCCGCGAGGGTACAAGGGAATTTTTCCAATTAAAGGACAATCGAAACAGGATTTATTTATTTATTTCAGAGTCGCCACTTGGGAGATTTAGGGTGTCCCAAGTCACCAATTTTAATCCCGAATCGAGGAAAAGAATGACTCCATATTACAGTCTGCGTACTAGAAATCTGGATAAGGAATTCTGTTAACCCGGAAGAAGGTGTTAGGCATTCCCGAGTTCCGTGGTTCTAGCACGGTCACTCAACTGTTATATTCGGCTTGATTATCTGATTTTATACTAATATGAACTTATGTGCAAATTTTAACTTTTTACCGCTTTCATAATTATTATTATTAAGAATGTGAACATCACTTAAAACATGTCTTTGGACTGCGTCACATGAAATGCACCCACAATCCGGAACATATTTTATTTGACGTTTTGGGATTTGGATTTGGGTCGCATGAAATGCACACCCGAGTTTAAGAAGGTAAGGTTTATTAAGGCGCGTCCTAAAGAGACTATCGTGTTATTATTTTGGGGAGGCCGTGAAATTCGCTAAATGGCCTTCCTGAATTCTAAGTAATTTTTTTTAAAAACAAGTATTTACTGAGGGCCCCGCAATTTGTATTTTTATTCGGCGAGGCTCATCTCATTCTTATTTTTTAAAAGGATATCCTATAGCGGCTATGTTTTCTTGTCACATTTGTTCTACCAATTGAAAGTAAAATGATCCTACTCAATTATATGCTTGCAGGTTATTTATAACGGAATTCCGAAAGCCTTTGTAGAATAAGAAAACATGCCCACGCCCGTGGGCAGCTAATTGGACCTCATGGGCCCAAACCCAGCTTATGCAGGATTCACCAGGCCTGGGCCACCGATTTTTCTAGTGAAGGCCTGCTTGGCCCGTTTCGACTTGGGCTCGGCCTTCGTGAGGTTGAGGCCGAAAACTTGTGTTTTTGTTCTAAAGGGGTGGTTTATCAGTTATAACAGGGCAGTTTATCAAAAGGGAATGAAATTAGCTTAACAATGGATAGCTTTATATATGACAGGCATTTAATGGCATGCT
Organism: Nicotiana tabacum; assembly: GCF_000715075.1. Lineage (NCBI taxonomy): Eukaryota > Viridiplantae > Streptophyta > Magnoliopsida > Solanales > Solanaceae > Nicotiana > Nicotiana tabacum. The sequence continues at coordinate 129,351,031 of NC_134087.1, forward strand.
GAACAAAATTGGCTAAAGTCTAATATGTACCCTACTGTACCGTGAATCCTTTTATCTGCCAACCTATATACATAATCTGAAATCAAACTACCATACATTAACATTCACTAAGCATGAGGGCTGCCTCCAGTATCCAAGCAAAAACGTAAACTATTATACATCACATGGTAATTAATATAACAGGCTATATATAAAATAACATCTTCAACTCTTCTCTTTTGTATTCATGATCGACTTTCAAATTACATTGGTAGTGTATTAGTCGTGTACCTGGTAAGGAAAGCAAAGGAAGAAGGAGAGTAATCAGCTGAGTAGTATGCAACAAACAACAGCAACAACAGACAAACAGCAACAACACATCAACAATGCAGTAATAGTCCACAGGCAAACAGCAGCAGTTTCCACCATAAGGAAAACCCAATAGTTGGTCGAGCACCAAACAAACAGTCTCAGAAACAGAGTAATGAACCAGCAGAAACAACAGAGTATTCAATGTAATAGCACCAGCAGTTCAACAATCACAAGCAGCTCAACAGACAACCAACAACAATTGGCCAAGACAGCTTGACCAACATGCACTCTTATGTAATTTTCAGACAGTGTTTGGTTACAATATTCTGAGACTTTTTGTTTCTTGTTTTTCTCTGAAGACTAAAAAATGTCCCCTGTTAAGTTTTGCAACAGCTCTATTTATAGGTAGAAATGGCAAGCACTCAGCTGCCTTGAACCCCTCCCCTCTTTCCTGCCCATAACTTCCTTTTCTAAACTAATCAAAATATTCCCCATACCCATCCATTCGACAGGCTTTTAGCCTGTATTTTCTGCCTAACAACATGGGCACCCCTTTTTTATTCAATTAGCCCCATGCCAACAAGTTTGGCTCCCCACTATTACCTTATTTTATTCCTAATCCAGTACCCCATTTGTCAGCTCATTTAAACTAATCATTTCTATTCTTTTTTACACCCAAACTACCCTTGTTAAGCCCTGATTATTACTGTCCTAAACCATTGCAGCATCAGGGCCTTTTGAACTTCTGAAAGTTCAGATTCAGAACTGCCCTGGACTGAATCTTTTTCAGTCATTTTGCAATGCAAACAAACCAATTTCAAACAATGTCGGGCATTCAGTCAATGACAGGGTTCAATCAGTCATGTGAAATTATTAGTCCATTTGATCATTTAGTCATAGAAAACTAATCGACGACGTTTATCGAGTCGACTATACTAAATATAACAGGTAATAATCAGTCGTTCATATAAACAACACGTACAGGGTCCCGAATGACTTCAGACAACTTTTGTTCAATTACTGGGAACCCATATGAATTAACTATTTGACGATTAATCTAATTGACGAGCATGTATATCACCAGATGTATTCACATATACAGAAGAACAAACGACCAAATAAAAGGTCTTTGACAGAGATGGAAAAACTTTGACAGAAAAAAATCAGAAATTACCAAACAATCACAACAGAAACATGCTAACAAACTTAATCAGCACACAAATAAAACGTAAAAAGAAAAGAAAAACTTACTGAAAACTTTTAAGAAAAGTCGACCCAGGTCCGAATCAGATTTGGCCTTTTGAAGCCGAACAGAGTTTAATCGGGGTGTTCTCAACCGAGAACACCCTGATTAAAGTCTATTAGACCCCAAACCCTCTATGAAACAGGTCAGATTCCCCAGGTTCTGGTGTTCTAGGGTTTGGATCTTCAGATTTAAGATTCTAGGAGTTGTGGGTAGATTCGGACCAAACCCAGCTTGGTTTGGTCACGAGGGAGGTCAGGGGAGTGTCTGGTACGAATATGGTGTGGTTTGGTGTAGATCGAGTTTTGTCTCAAATCTTCCAATGAAGATTCGAGAAGGTCGAGGAGGATTCGAGGCTAGGGGATAACAGATTTGGGTTCGGGGTGGTGAGATGCATCAAGGGTGTTAAGGGGGTGGTCACCGGCATCCTTGCCGCCGGGTTCTGGTGAAAGGGAAGCCATGGCGGCTGCTAGGGTTTCGGGGGTTTGGGATCCCTTCTGAGAGAGACGAAGGAACGGGGGTGGGTGTTCGGATAGGGGGGCGGGTAGAAGGGTTAGGTTTATATATGCCTTGGAGGTTTAGATCCTGGCCGTTGGATCAAATGAGATCTAAGGCCAGGAACTATTCACTTAGGAAAGACGGTGTCGTTTGGGTGTGATGGTGGGTGAGACCGGGTAAGGCTGGATCGGGTCAAAATTTGACGGGTTTAGGGGAAAGCCTGGGTCCGTTGGATCAAAGGGGTTGGACGGCTCAGATCAACTTGCCTGAAACGGCGTCGTTGAGGTGAAGTGAGAAACCTGATCAGGACCGTTCGTTTGAGTCAGATCAACGGCTCTAATAGGGACGCTGATACGGCGTCGTTTGAGTCAGTGCTTGGGCAGGCCTGACTTGGACTGGACCTGTGTGCCGGTTTTGGGCCTCATTTTGGGGCCCAATCTGATTTTCCACAACCATTTTTCTTTAAGGACCAAATTTAAACAAAATTCTTAAGTAAATTGTAAAACTTAGAAAAATTAACAAATAAATTTACACACATATTGGTTAACCCCTATAATAATTATCACAAGATTTAACATTAAGTACGACTCACTAAATGACAAGACATATATTTTTTTGATTTTCTTTTCTTTTGGAGTAATTCCCGTGAAGCAAAAATCACGTGCTTACAGCTGCCCCTCTTTGCTCGAAGACACGAAGGGTTTTCGCGCAAAGATAAAGCGGGTGATTTTTGCTCGTCCGAGTACTCCGTGTGAAGCATTTTTTCGAAAAAGATTTGACCGAACCTTTGCTTCAGAGGTTTCCTACATATCCTGGGCTGAACAGGAATCAGGTCAATGTAGTTCGGGAAGTTTCGGTAGCTGGGACTACCGTATGACTGTAGTGTTCGCTGCTGTTGTGCGCTGTTGCATGCCGCTGTAGGATGCTACCACTCACCGATCTCCTTGTTACATCGTTCTAAAAGGAAAAACAAGAAGCTAGGCTAGACTGTGGATCATAAGATCTCATCCATCTTCAACTTGTTCTTGCCGCCTTGCTTTCTTGTCGGCTAGCGCTTTCCTCCGATGCCTTTATTTTGTGAACTTGGGGGATGATACCGGTCTTTCGCCTTTTTTCTGAATGCCAGTTTTCATCACTTCGCCTGGTCTCCTGGGGACATGGCCCTCTTCCTTAAGCCTTTCAATGGTTTCTTCAGTGGTATGGCTTTCTTCATCAAAATTGTTATGCTGGGCATGCTATAGCGTTCCCAAGCTGCTTCTTTCAAGACGCGTCCCTTCTTCCTTTTGAATCGCGCGCTTGCCTTTGCAGCCTTCTGCTTCTTGGTGCTGGAGATTTTATTGTTTCCTGCTTGGGGATCTCTGTTGTAACCTTCCGCCTTCTGGTGGGGTTACTGATTCCAAAATCTGTAATATAAGACCAAAAGTTGTTTAAATGCAAAATTATGAAATGCATGCCCGCATTTTACTGGTGGGCGACCTAGAACTGAAATGTATTCCCGCATTTTGCTGGTGGGCGACCTAGAACTGAAAAGTATTCCCGCATTTTACTGGTGGGCGACCTAGAACTGAAAAGTATTCCCGCATTTTACTGGTGGGCGACCTAGAACTGAAATGTATTCCCGCATTTTACTGGTGGGCGACCTAGAGCTGAAAAGTATTCCCGCATTTTACTGGTGGGCGACCTAGAACTGAAAAGTATTCCCGCATTTTACTGGTGGGCGACCTAGAACTGAAAAGTATTCCCGCATTTTACTGGTGGGCGACCTAGAACTGAAAAGTATTCCCGCATTTTACTGGTGGGCGACCTAGAACAGAAAGTATTCCCGCATTTTACTGGTGGGCGACCTAGAACTGAAATGTATTCCCGCATTTTACTGGTGGGCGACCTAGAACTGAAATGTATTCCCGCATTTTACTGGTGGGCGACCTAGAACTGAAATGTATTCCCGCATTTTACTGGTGAGTGACCTAGAACTAAAATGTATTCCCGCATTTTACTGGTGGGCGACCTAGAGCTGAAAGTATTAAAATTGTTTCCTCGTTCTTCTTGAGAATTTTTTGACAATCGGCAGAAAATTTTCTGCCCCGGTTTTGGTGATTTCCCTGGCATCGCGTCCTGCTGCCATCATCAATCCTTTCTTTTCCTGCGGCAGACAAAAAGGATTTAGTTAGTTTTAATCATGGTGGGAGGAGGCGCCTTTCCGGTGGATGATTTTTCCTCTCTTTCCCTTTTCTTGCTCTGTGCCCCCATAACTGGTTGGTGGACAAAGTTGCTTGCTGGGGGTTTCCGGCCTGCTGGGGATTGGTTTTCAATTTATCCCCTTTTCTGCTTTCTCTTTACAGTACATGCTGTGAGAGTCTGATTTTACTCCCGAAACCACTCCCTTTAAGAGTTTACTTCCTCCAAAACTGCAGGGCACAACATTGCATTGCCTGGGGCTAGCCTTTAGGACTGTTGGGGTTACCCTGCATCAGATGAATCCCTCTTTGGTCTCTGGTAGTAAGCTTTGAAAAATCCTTTTCAAGACAAATTTTTAGAAAGAGAAATACAAAGATAGAAAAGGAGAAAATCTTTCTGAACCAATACTTGGTGGGAAAAGAAATTCAGAAGAACTTATCTGGATGACATGACTGGTCCCCGTGATCATGACGTGCACCATAGATTCCCGACCCAGTCTATTTGTATCAATCGACTTGCCCGATGGTCTGACTTGCTGGGGATAAATGAGTGTCCATTTCTTTGCGAATGTGGACCCTTTTGTTGATCTGTCTTGTCGCCTCATAGTGCCCTTCGAGGGGTTTTTACTAATGAGACTCTCTCTTTTCTCTCAGCTCCCGGCGTCTTATGGTGCCTGTGAAGGTTTTCACCGATAAGACTCTCTCATTTCATATCTCTCATCTTTCGTCGTCTTGTGGTGCCTGCGAAGGTTTTCACCGCCAAGACTCTCTCATTTTATTTCTTCATCGAGGAATCGGGGTGTTGTCGATACGATCCTCTCTTCTGGAGATCCCTTTTGACCATCAATTCATTCCCAGTCTTATGATCCTCTTCTTTGCTGGGGATCGATGTATTATTCTCGGCTTTATTTGCCTAACTTGGCATCTCTTGGATATTGATCAGGAGGTCTTTTGGACGTCTTTGTTGGTTTTGGTGTGGGGCTAAAAGAAAGGCTATCAAAAAATGAAATAACTTTGATGGGTGATCCGCTACAACTTTTGGAATCAAACCTTGGTTGGAATTTTAAAACATAACCTCAGCCCCAATTTTCTTGCTTGGGGGATTTTATTTTTTTACTCTATGTTGAGCTGTGTGCGTTACGCACACTGTGCCTATTACGCACACTTATGGGCGTTATGCCCCCGTATGACCGAGCCGTGAGGCACCTACGTATCCTCTTTGAGGAATCAGGTCAAACGTAGTTCCCACGGTTTTGTATTTCTTATGATTTTTATCTTCTTTTTCTTTTTTTTTCTCCTTCCTTTTTTTCATTTTCCTTTAAAGATTTTTTTTCTTTTTTTTTATTTTTCTTTCATATCTTTTCCATTAGTGATTCCAAAAGAGGGGTATGAAAGAATAACTTAAGGCTCAAAAGGGGGAAACAAGGGTTAAAAGTGTTTGGATAGAAGAAAGAACTGCCTCTGTCATTTCATTATCCAATAAGCACCAAGTACAAACAAACGAACCGATAATTGCCATAATTAAAGAAATTACGCATAATATCTCTTGACTGCATCAGAATTGATAGCCATGTCGACACATCTCCCCTCGATATCTGTCAAACACAAAGCACTGTTGGACAACACTCTGGTCACAATATAAGGCCCTTGCCAATTTGGGGCGAACTTGCCTTTTGCCTCGACCTGATGCGAGAGGATCTTCTTTAACAACTGCTGCCCTATTTCAAACTTCCTGGGACGTACCTTCTTATTGTATGTTCTCGCCATTCTCTTCTGATACAGCTGACCATGGCACACTGCTGCCAATCGTTTCTCATCTATCAAGCTCAACTATTCCAATCGAGCTCTGACCCATTCATTATCATCAATCTCGGCTTCAGCGACAATCCGGAGGGATGGAATTTCGACCTCCGCTGGTATTACGGCCTCAGTTCCGTACACCAGCAAATAAGGAGTTGCACCTATGGAGGTCCGGACGGTAGTGCGATAACCCAACAGAGCAAAGGGTAACCTCTCGTGCCATTGTCTAGATCCTTCCACCATCTTTCGTAGTATCTTCTTGATGATTTTATTGGCTGCTTCGACCGCTCCATTCGCCTTGGGACGATATGGGGTGGAATTGCGATGTGTAATCTTGAATTGTTGGCATACCTCTCTCATCAGGGTGCTGTTAAGATTCGCACCGTTATTCGTGATGATTACTTTGGGATCCCAAATCTGCAGATGATATGGGAGTGCACAAAATCCACCACCGCCTTTTTAGTTACCGACTTGAAGGTTTTAGCCTCAACCCATTTGGTGAAGTAGTCAATGGTTACTAGAATGAACCTATGATCGTTGGATGCTGCTGGCTCGATAGGTCCAATGACATCCATGCCCCATGCAACAAATGGCCAGGGTGCTGACATCGTATGTAACCTTGTTGGCGGAGAATGAATCAGATCTCCATGTATCTAGCACTGATGGCATTTCCTCACGAAAGTGATACAGTCGTGTTCCATGGTGAGCCAATATTACCCTGCCCGAAGGATCTTCCTTGCCAATACATATCCGCTCATATATGGCCCACAAACTCCAGCGTGTACCTCTGCCATAACCGTCGTGGCTTGACCGGCATCTATGCATCTCAACAATCCCAAATCCGGGGTTCTTTTGTACAAAACTCCTGCGCTGAGGAAGAAACCATTTGACAAACGCCGAAGGGATCTTTTTTGGTCTCCAGTGGACTGTTCCGGATATATCCCCATTCTGAGGTATTCCTTGATATCATGAAACCAGGGCTCACCATCTGGTTCCTCTTCTATGGCGTTGCAATAAGCGTGCTGATCACGGACCTGGATGTGCAGAGGATCAACATACATTTTGTCAGGGTGGTGCAACATTGATGCTAAGGTGGCCAATGCATCCGCAACCTCGTTATGAACTCTCGGGATATGTTTGAACTTCACCGATCGAAATCGCTTGCTCAGATCATGCAAGCATTGTCGATATGGTATGAGCTTTAGATCCCGCGTTTCCCATTCACCCTGAATCTGATGTACCAAGAGGTCCGAGTCTCCCAAGACCAAGACGTCTTGGACATCCATGTCCGCAGCCAATCGTAGACCCAAAATGCAAGCTTCATATTCGGCCATATTGTTGGTGCAATAGAAGCGTAGTTGAGCCGTAACAGGATAATGGCGTCCTGTTTCAGAAATGAGTACTGCTCCTATTCCAATCCCTTTCGCGTTTGCAGCTCCATCGAAGAAAAGCTTCCAACCCGGTTCCTCAGGTAATTCCAACTCATTTGTATGCATTACCTCTTCTTCGGGAAAATACGTTCTTAAGGGTTCGTATTTTTCATCAACGGGATTCTCCGCCAAATGGTCGGCCAGCGCCTGGGCTTTCATGGCTGTCCTCGTCACATAGACGATATCAAACTCTGTGAGCAGAATTTGCCATTTTGCCAACCTCCCTGTAGGCATAGGTTTCTGAAAGATATACTTCAATGGGTCCAAACGGGATATGAGATAAGTAGTATACGAGGACAGATAGTGCTTCAACTTCTGAGCTACCCAAGTTAGGGCGCAGCATGTTTTCTCGAGTTGAGTGTACTTGACCTCGTATACTGTGAATTTCTTGCTAAGATAGTAGATGGCCTGCTCCTTCCTTCCTGTGTCATCATGTTTCCCCAGTACACAACCAAATGAATTTTCCAGGACCGTCAGATAAAGAATTAAGGGCTTCCCTGGCTTAGGCGGGACCAATACGGGTGGATTAGACAGATACCCTTTGATTTGGTCGAAAGCCTCTTGACACTCTGCCGTCCAACTTACCGCAACATCCTTTTTCAGCAGCCGAAATATGGGCTCACAAGTTGTTGTGAGTTGAGCGATGAACCTGCTGATGTAATTGAGTCTACCCAGCAAACTCATTACCTTTGTTTTGTTCTTTGGCGGTGGCAAATCTCGGATGGATTTGATTTTGGATGGGTCTAACTCAATCCCCCGTCGACTGACAATGAATCCTAACAACTTTCCTGCTGGAACCCCGAATGCGCATTTGGCCGGGTTGAGCTTGATATCATACCTTCGGAGTCTTTGGAAAAATCTCCTTAGGTCTGCTACATGATCTTCCTGATGCCAAGACTTTATGATCACATCATCTACGTACACCTCAATTTCTTTGTGTATCATATCGTGAAACACAGCAGTCATTGCTCGCATGTACGTTGCCCCGACATTCTTCAGTCCGAACGGCATTACCCGATAACAGTAAGTTCCCCATGGCGTGATAAATGCTGTCTTTTCCGCATCTTCCTCGTCCATTAAGATCTGATGATATCCCGCATAGCAATCTACAAAGGATCCGATCTCGCGCCCAGCGCAATTATCGATCAGGATATGAATGTTGGGCAACGGAAAATTGTCCTTGGGACTTGCTTTGTTGAGATTGCGGTAGTCGACGCACACCCTGATTTTCCCATCCTTCTTTGGAACTGGCACCACATTGGCCAACCACTCGGGATATCGAGTGACCCGAATGACCTTCGCCTGCAACTGTTTAATCACCTCTTCTTTGATCTTTACACTCATTTCTGTTTTAAATTTCATTAATTTTTGCTTGACCGGAGGGTATGCCGGGTCAGTGGGCAATTTGTGAACCACTAAATTGGTGCTTAATCCCGGCATATCATCGTATGACCAAGCAAAAACTTCTTTGAATTCCACGAGGGTTTTGATCAATTCTTCCCTGACATTCGGCTCAATATGGATGCTGATTTTGGTTTCTCGGACATTATCAGCGTCTCCTAGATTCACAGCCTCAGTGTCATTCAGGTTAGGTTTGGGTTTTTCTTCAAATTGGCACAATTCTCGGTTTATCTCTTGGAAGGCTTCATCTTCGTCACATTCAGGGTCATCATCGCAAACGACCTCTTGTATCATTAAGTCGGATTCAGATTGATTTATTAGACTAGGACAAAGATCCGCTGTGCATGCCATGTCATTAGAACAAGTAAAAAGAGAACTGTTCAGAAAGAAAAAGAACAAAAAAAAATTAAAATGGGACAAAAGGAGAGAACTTTATTAAACTTGCGGGATAAAAGGGTTCACACTTTTACAAAACAAAAGTAAAACTTGGATTACACCCTGAATAATCCGAACAAAACAAAACAAACAAAACATAAATCAAAGCCTACTACCAAGACTCCCTTCGGACAGGAAGAGGAGTAACCGTCCAATTGTTGGTTTGGGCCTCAGGCCCCACAAACTGTATCTCTGCTCTGCTGGAACTTTCTCCAGCTTCTACCATACTGACATCAGCGAATAGCCTCTCAAAACTCTGATTCAGGTCCCCATCCATACCAATCAATGGTCCTAGAATTTTTGGGACTGGCGACCCCTTGGCACTGGCTCTGACAAAGGACCTTGAGAGACGTGGCACCGGTTTGGGTAGAAACCAGACCCTCTTCTTCATTTTTCGCGCTTGCTTCCCATCTGCTACGGTTGGCTTGAACCCCAATCCGAAAGTTTCCAGATTTTTAGGCAGGGAGACAGGTTGGACAATCCCCTGAAGCTCGACTCCCAGGCCTTTTCCCGGCACGAATCCATTACCCAGCATTTCCGAGACCATCATGACTGTTGCGGCAGCGACCCTAGGGTGCGGGATGATTTCTCCTTCAGAAATTTTGTTTGCCGACACTGTATCGAAAATCTAGTAGACCCAAGGACCTTTGTCATCAGCGGTCTCTATGAAAGGTACAATGGCGCCACCCATGGTGCATGCCGTATCCTCGCCGTGTAGCACGACCTCTTGTCTTTCCCATCTTTACCATCTGATGTAGGGTGGAGGGGACTGCTTTGGCTGCATGAATCCACGGTCGTCCTAACAGAAGGTTGTAAGAAACTGTGGCATCTAATACCTGGAACTCCATGGTGAATAGGACTGGACCGATAGTCAATTCAAGTACAACATCCCCTATAGTGGCTGTTCCATTTCCGTCAAACCCTCGGACGAAGATTCTATTCTTATGGATTCTTCCGTGGTCGACCTTTAACTGGTTCAGAGTGGATAATGGACAGATATTGGCACTTGAACCGTTATCTACCAATACCTGAATAACTACCGAGTTTTCACATTTGACAGTTAGGTAGAGAGCTTTATTGTGCTCCGTACCTTCCACCGATAGGTCATTGTCTGAGAATGTTACCCTGTTCACCTCGAAAATCTTGTTGGCAATGGTTTCCAGGTGGTTTACAGAGATCGCGTTGGGCACATGAGCTTCGTTCAATATCTTCATCAAGGCCCGACGATGCTCCTCAGAATGGATTAGTAATGACAGCAGCGAGATCTGGGCCGGTGCTTTCCAGAGTTGTTCGACCACGGAGTAGTCATGCACCTTCATCTTTCTCAGGAACTCCTCAGCCTCTTCTTCGGACACAGGTTTCTTGGTTGCAGTCGGGTTGGTTCTTCTTAGCTCCACCGGAGCAAAACACCGACCTGATCGAGTCAGCCCTTGCGCTTCACAACTAACTTCCTCCACCTGTTTTCCTTTGTACATCACCACTACCTTATCGTATTTCCAAGGCACAGCCTTGCTATCAATCATCGGTAGCTGGAGCACAGGTTTTATGGTGACCAGATCCCTGTACACCCCTTTCAACACAACTGCGGGTGTGGGTGGAGCTCCTGATATTACCAACTTGTTTGGCTCGAGTTTGCTTGTTATGGCGGATGGGATCTTTCCCAATATCACTACTGGCTTGACGCCTTCTTTCTGCGACTGTACCCCGGTTCCTCCACTGGTCGATCCTTCTTTCGGAGCGGCCTGGATCATCATAACTGTCTGTGAAGGTTTTCTCAACTCTCCTCCCTCATACACCAACTCGATCATGTGAGTCTCATGGTGCGCTGGCAGTGGGTTCTGGTTGATGTTAGGAGCCTCCGGTGTCTGGACCTCGATCTTATTGGTGTCAATAAGATCCTGTATGGCATGCCTCAATTTCCAACACTTTTCGGTATCATGCCCCAGCATCCCTGAGCAGTATTCACAACTTATTGATCGATCCAAATTCTGGGGTGGGGGATTTGGTTCTTGAGTCTGGACAGGACTAACCAAACCCAGTTGCCTCAATTTGTGGAACAAAGCGGTGTAGGTTTCTCCCAACTCCGTGAAAGTTCTGTGTTTCCGCAGCCTGTCATTCCTAGCATCTGGATTTCCCCGAAAGCCTGCCCCTGGCGGGTTTCTATACGCCCTTGGTGGAGGATAGGTGTTTGGTGGTGGTGCATACGTGTTCTGGGGAGCTGGCGCACGCCATTGTGGGCGAACCGGAGGCTGAGTGTATGTCTGGGCCTGGTGTACGGAACAATGTGGTTCTCGAGGTGGATAGCAATGTTGTGGTGGGTTGTATGGGTAGTTTGGCCTGTGAGGTCTGGGTTGGTTGTAGTGTGGCTTGCTAGCCCTGGACCAACTGTATGCCTCAATCGTGGCAATTTCTTCTTTCTTTCTTCTTCCTAACGCACCTCCGGAGCCGCTCTGAATAGCTTGGGTCGTGGCCTTGAGTGCCGAATAATTCAAGATTTTGTCAGACCTCAACCCTTCTTCTATCATGACCCCTATGTTGACCACCTCGTTGAAGGATTTTCCAACCGTTGTCACCAAGTTACCAAAGTAGGTTGGATCCAATGTTTGTAAGAAATAATCCACCATCTCTCCCTCTCTCATGGGAGGATCGACTCTGGCCGCTTGCTCTCTCCAGCGGAACCCGAACTTGCGAAAGCTTTCCCCGGGTTTCTTCCCAGTTCTCAATAATGTGAGACGGTCAGGGACTATCTCGAGATTGTATTGGAAATGACCCGCGAAAGCCTGCGCCAGATCATCCCAAGTGTACCATCTACTGGAATCCTGCCTGGTATACCATTCTAGTGCAGGTCCGCTCAGACTTTGGCCGAAATAAGCTATCAGCAGCTCATCTTTGCCGCCTGCCCCTCTCATTTTGCTACAGAATCCCCGCAAATGTGCCATGGGATCACCGTGCCCTTCGTACAAATCAAACTTAGGCATCTTGAACCCAGCCGGGAGTTGGACGTCCGGGAAAGGGCATAGATCTTTGTAAGCTACGCTGACTTGGTTGCCCAATCCGTGCAGGTTCCTGAAGGACTGCTCCAGGCTTTTGAACTTTCTCAATACCTCATCCTGTTCAGGGGCTTTAACCGGCTTTTCAATCTCTGCCGGTACCTCCAAGTGCGGATTGTAGGCCTGTGGTTCGGGGGCATGGAATGTAGGCTCAGGGGGATAGTATTGCGTATCGTGAGCCTGAAACAAAGGCTCACTGGTCGTTCTTTGCAGGGTGGCTGATGTGGGTCCCACAAAAGTGGGAATATTTGGTGTTGGGAGAGGTTGATGGGGTGGTGGAGCTTGGGAATCAAGTGGGCTTCTTTCCTGATGATAACGGGGATTCGGGAGGCTTGTTGAAGGGCCGGAGTGAGGGTATTCCGGCATGTGCCCCAGTGGCTCAGGGCTCTTTTGTGCTTTGGCTAGAGCTAGCTGCATTGCATTCATCTCTAGTCCCATCCTTTCAATATTTTCCATCGCTTCTTTTAACAACTGGCTCATCGGCCTTTCTTCCTCATTACTATTCTCTGAAGTAGTCATGCTTGTTGCTACTGGTCCTTTGGATCTGGTTTGGTAAGAGTGTGTTGCCAGAATATTTAACAACTAACTGTCTGGATTCAGACAACAACAAACTTTGTTAGCTTTAGAGCTTAACAGATTTGATCATAACACATAGAGGATGCAATGCTCCTAGGCAGTTAACCATTTCTACTTGCTTTGCTTCAAACAACATGCGTCCTCCCGGCTTGCTCATTTGTCCCTTTTTAACAGTACTTTGGGTAACCCTGTATTTTATTTTATTTTGGTATTTTTCTTTTCTTTCTTTATTAAAGCGGTCGAATCTTATGGGGATTGCCTACGTATCACGTCCCCGCGTGAATCAGACCAGGCGTAGTTCTGCCACAAAGTAAAGACACACAAAAATTCTTTTGGAATCAATTAATTTCATTCTCAAAATTTTGCTATTACAAACTACTTCAAACAAGGAACAGCAATAGTACAGACTCCACAGTTCTTAACCCGATTTGACTAAAAGAAAAGAAAACAACATATGGGAAAGCAACAAAGCCAAATAAACAGGACTCGACCAAATATTAATTCTCCAACTTAGGGGCCCGCGAGGCATCATTCGGCCTTTCCGCGGCCCTTGGCGTGAGGTCCCTCTGCAAGCTCTTCAACTCGTTCATAATCCTGTGGACGCAGCCCATGATGGAAACAAGGAGGGTCTTTCGAGGTATTCGCTCACATGCTAGGCATTTCATGTAGATGTAATGCCCAATCTCGTCAATCCTTCCTCGAATGTTGTCCCTTTCAATGAACAATTGTCTGATTTGTCGGTTCTTCAATCCCAATGCCTGAGCATTGTCGGCAAGTCGATCCTGGAACAACTCCATTTGTCTTTCCATGCAGGCCATCGCGTCGTAACAATGTCTTCTGTCGGCCTGGGCGTCTCGTGCTTGTTTGATGATCCGATCATGTAAAGTGGAGTTCGTTTCCCTTAATATCCCGATGCTCATTTCACAATCCCTCATGACTTGTTGCAGGCACTGCCTTCGGGCCATTGTGCATCTTGCCCATCTGACCTTCATCCTTGCTACGCGAGCTTCTGATTGTTATAATTCTTCTTGGCTTTGGACGACCTGATTTTTCAAACTTGCTATCAACCTTTCGTCGAAGCGACGTTTCTGTCGGTCAATGTTGCTTTTACTGGCTTGGCGTAGGCGAGCCTTTAGTGTCTGGTTCTCTTGGGCTAGCTTGTTCTTTTCGCCCTGCTCCGAGGCGACTTGCACGTTGTTCTCAAATACAAGCCTCTCGACTTGTTGCTTTAGCTTTCCGATTTCAGCTCGGTAGCCTTCTTCTCTTTTTAACCAGCCCCACTCTGCCTGTGAGGATTCGTCAAAGCCTTGGATGTGAGCTCTCTTAGTTGGTCTCTGATGTTCAAGCTCTCTTCTGTACCACGGGAGGTATTTCGGAGACACTTCGCCCTTAGCCCGATCTCGTACACAGGTATTTACCTTCAAGGTTTGACATTCATTCCAGATCCTCCGAACGAATGCTTCAGGGAACTGCCCACCAGGTCCGATTTCAACCACCTGGCTACTGAGATCTTCTTCCTTCGGGATTACTTGGTATCGTCCCAACTGCCTCAACACCCTGCATGGTGCTTAGGGCTGGATACTTTGGAGACCCATCAACAACAAATAAGATTCGGTGGCTGACATGTGTATAACCTCATCTAGGGGTAGCCACTCGAATGCCCACTCTATCTGGTTTGCTGAAACAGAGCGCAGTAGCGTGACCCATTCGGCGACCCCTTCCGACAATCTGAACCCGTTGATCCTGGCGGGGAACTCTTCTATACAAGTTTTTTGCGACTACCCATATTTCAGAATTTGAGGGCGACATAGATGATCTATCACCTACATTTGCAGTAGTACATTGCATCCCTCAAAGAAACTTCCTCCGGCCTTGCAGATAGTGAGTGCGCGGAAAATTTCTGCATTTATCATTGGTGCCAGAGTGCTTTTTTCTTGTCTGATCAGAGTATTGACTACCCCAGCGATTTGTAAGTTAATTTTTCCATCTTTTCTAGGGAACACCAAAAACCTCAGAAAAGCTATCATAAAAGCAATACATCTGTGTTTTTCCCATTCTAACCGGCTCTCCCCACTGCAGATCTTACTCTCGGGATTGTTGAACCCTCCCAGGTGACCGTATCTGTCGTACAGAAATGCCAAACTACAAAACCCTTTTGATAACTCCGGATTATGTACCGTTCTGCGGATCTTTACGATATCCAGGAACTTGTGTATAGTTACGGTCCTTGGTGCAATGAGGTACTGTTCTTTCATAGGGACATTAGGTCGTCCAATATACCCTGCCAATTCCTCCAGTGTTGGGGTGAGCTCGAAGTCTGAGAGGTGAAACACATTGTGTGCCGGGTCCCAAAATGAAATTAGAGCCCTGATAACGTCTCCTCGTGGCTCGATGTCCAGTAATCCAACCAAGTTTCCCAAGTATACTTTGACCGTATCTTGCCGTGATCCTCCCAAGTCGTTCCACCATGTGCGTAAGCCCAGAGGAACTTTGTTTATAATGGCCTTAGACGAACTCCTACTTGTGCTCATTCTGCACATTTATTAAGGTGATTTATTAAGGTGAAAGAAATAACATATGTATATACATACATGGGCGTATATATATAATATTTTGGTAAAACAAAATCGGGGAGTTGGACCCGATAAGGGTTGCCTATGTATATATATATATACATATATACATATATACATATAGATACATATATATATATATATAATATTTGGTAAAACAAAATCGGGGAGTTGGACCCGATAAGGCTTGCCTACGTATCCCACATCCGGTGGGAATCAAACCGACGTAGTTCGGGTAATTTAAATGAACAAGCATCTCTTTTTCATTTTTTATTGCAAGACGAACCATTTTTGGAAACAAGGTAAAATAACTCTTTATTTTCAACAAGATACAATGACCTATTTTTTTCAAAAAGACTCATTTTTTCATTTTCTTTTCGACAAACGATTTTCCAAAATAAAGATAAAATAACCTATTTTTCAAACTAAAATAAAATAACTCATTTTTTTTATATTATTTTTTTATTTTTCCTTAAAATAATCAATTAGCACCTTAACTGTTGTGTCTCTTTTTGTTTCCTTTTTTCCCCTTTTTCCTCTTTTTCTCAACATTCCCAAGGTTCAGAAACCAGTCAACATGCAGGTTTGAAACAAATATTTGTACGCAGCAAGTAAGATGCATCAGGATGGTCTTTTCTGTTTCAGGTTGCTATTCCTAGACGGACCCAACCCCTGTGTTGAGTCCCCTAAGTCAAAATGCACATGATGCAGACAAGTGTTCCTACTAGGGATCCGGCATGAAGTCTTGTTATTCTATGTTCAAAACCTGGGTATTTGTTCTAGACTGTGTACCCGAGCGGACAACTCGAGTCGAGGAGGGGGCTACGTACCGGGGACCCGCGGGGTCGTCCGGCTTTGTAACTTGTCCGGCCTCTTTCTTATTTCAGGTATTGACACTAACAGAATAGGGAGCCTCGACCAGCGAGCTTCTCCCCGGAGGTAAGAAGAGAAGGGTTTCGGCACAGTTTATATGTACAGTTCAAATAATATCAAAGCGGTAAAAGCAGCATTTAGCACATTAGGCTCAAGCATGTAAAAATCAGATAAAACCAAATATAACAATGTTCTTAATTTTATTTTTAATTTTGAACGTATGGTTTTTTTTATAATAAAAATATAAAAAATATTGTCACACCTCCTTTTTACATACCCGTGAGGGTACAAGGGAGTTTTTCCAATTAAAGGACAATCGAAACAAGATTTATTTATTTATTTCAGAGTCGCCACTTGGGAGATTTAGGGTGTCCCAAGTCACCAATTTTAATCCCGAATCGAGGAAAAGAATGACTCCATATTACAGTCTGCGTACCAGAAATCTGGATAAGGAATTCTGTTAACCCGGGAGAAGGTGTTAGGCATTCCCGAGTTCCGTGGTTGTAGCACGGTCGCTCAACTGTTATATTCGGCTTGATTATCTGATTTTATACTAATATGAACTTATGTGCAAATTTTAACTTTTTACCGCTTTCATAACTATTATTATTAAGAATGTGAACATCGCTTAAAACATGTCTTTGGACTACGTCACATGAAATGCACCCACAATCCGGAACATATTTTATTTGACGTTTTGGGATTTGGATTTGGGTCGCATGAAATGCACACCCGAGTTTAAGAAGGTAAGGTTTATTAAGGCGCGTCCTAAAGAGAGTATCGTGTTATTATTTTGGGGAGACCGTGAAATTCGCTAAATGGCCTTCCTGAATTCTAAGTAATTTTTTTAAAAAATAAGTATTTACTGAGGGCCCCGCAATTTGTATTTTTATTTGGCGAGGCTCATCTCATTCTTATTTTTTAAAAGGATATCCTATAGCGGCTATGTTTTCTTGTCGCATTTGTTCTACCAATTGAAAGTAAAATGATCCTACTCAATTATATGCTTGCAGGTTATTTATAACGGAATTCCGAAAGCCTTTGCAGAATAAGAAAACATGCCCATGCCCGTGGGCAGCTAATTGGACCTCATGGGCCCAAACCCAGCTTATGCAGGATTCGCCAGGCCTGGGCCACCGATTTTTCTGGTGAAGGTCTGCTTGGCCCGTTTCGACTTGGGCTCGGCCTTCGTGAGGTTGAGGCCAGAAACTTGTGTTTTTGTTCTAAAGGGGTGGTTTATCAGTTATAACAGGGCAGTTTATCAAAAGGGAATGAAATTAGCTTAACAATGTATAGCTTTATATGTGACAGACATTTAATGGCATGTTGAACAAAATTGGCTAAAGTCTAATATGTACCCTACTGTACCGTGAATCCTTTTATCTGCCAACCTATATACATAATCTGAAATCAAACTACCATACATTAACATTCACTAAGCATGAGGGCTGCCTCCAGTATCCAAGCAAAAACGTGAACTATTATACATCACATGGTATTTAATATAATAGGCTATGTATAAAATAACATCTTCAACTCTTCTCTTTTGTATTCATGATCGACTTTCAAATTACATTGGTAGTGTATTAGTCGTGTACCTGGTAAGGAAAGCAAAGGAAGAAGGAGAGTAATCAGCTGAGTAGTATGCAACAAACAACAGCAACAACAGACAAACAACAACAACAACACAGCAACAATGCAGTAATAGTCCACAGGCAAACAGCAGCAGTTTCCACCACAAGGAAAACCCAATAGTTGGTCGAGCACCAAACAAACAGTCCCAAAAACAGAGTAATGAACCAGCAGAAACAACAGAGTATTCAATGTAATAACACCAGCAGTTCAACAATCACAAGCAGCTCAACAGGCAACCAACAGCAATTGGCCAAGACAGCTTGACCAACATGCACTCTTATGTAATTTTCAGACAGTGTTTGGTTACAATATTCTGAGACTTTTTGTTTCTTGTTTTTCTCTGAAGACTAAAAAATGTCCCCTTTTAAGTTTTGCAACAGCTCTATTTATAGGCAGAAATGGCAAGCACTCAGCTGCCTTGAACCCCTCCCCTCTTTCCTGCCCATAACTTCCTTTTCTAAACTAATCAAAATATTCCTCATACCCATCCATTCGACAGGCTTTTAGCCTGTATTTTCTGCCCAACAACATGGGCACCCCTTTTTTATTCAATCAGCCCCATGCCAACAAGTTTGGCTCCCCACTATTACCTTATTTTAATCCTAATCCAGTACCCCATTTGTCACCTCATTTAAACTAATCATTTCTATTCTTTTTTACACCCAAACTACCCTTGTTAAGCCCTGATTATTACTGTCCTAAACCATTGCAGCATCAGGGCCTTTTGAACTTCTGAAAGTTCAAATTCAAGACTGCCCTAGACTGAATCTTTTCAGTCGTTTTCCAATGCAAACAAACCAATTTCAAACAATGTCGGGCATTCAGTCAATGACAGGGTTCAATCAGTCATGTGAAATTATTAGTCCATTTGATCATTTAGTCATAGAAAACTAATTGACGATGTTTATCGAGTCGACTATACTAAATATAATAGGTAATAATCAGTCGTTCATATAAACAACACGTACAGGGTCCCAAATGACTTCAAACAACTTTTGTTCAATTACTGGGAACCTATATGAATTAACTATTTGACGATTAATCTAATTGACGAGCATGTATATCACCAGATGTATTCACATATACAGAAGAACAAACGACCAAATAAAAGGTCTTTGACAGAGATGGAAAAACTTTGACAGAAAAAATATCAAAAATTACCAAACAATCACAACAGAAACATGCTAACAAACTTAATCAGCACGCAAATAAAACATAAAAAGAAAAGAAAAACTTACTGAAAACTTTTAAGAAAAGTCGACCCAGGTCAGAATCAGATTTGGCCTTTTGAAGCCGAACAGACTTTAATCGGGGTGTTCTCAACCGAGAACACCCTGATTGAAGTCTATTAGACCCCAAACCCTCTATGAAACAGGTCAGATTCCCCAGGTTCTGGTGTTCTAGGGTTTGGATCTTCAGATTTAAGATTCTAGGAGTTGTGGGTAGATTCGGACCAAACCAAGCTTGGTTTGGTCACGAGGGAGGTCAGGGGAGTGTCTGGTACGAATATGGTATGGTTTGGTGTAGATCGAGTTTTGTCTCGAATCTTCCAATGAAGATTCGAGAAGGTGGAGGAGGATTCGAGGCTAGGGGATAACAGATTTGGGTTCGGGGTGGTGAGATGCATCAAGGGTGTTAAGGGGGTGGTCACCGACATCCTTGCCGCCGGGTTCTGGTGAAAGGGAAGCCATGGCGGCTGCTAGGGTTTCGGGGGTTTGGGATCCCTTCTGAGAGAGACGAAGGAACGGGGGTGGGTGTTCGGATAGTGGGGCGGGGTAGAAGGGTTAGGTTTATATATGCCTTGGAGGTTTAGATCCTGGCCGTTGGATCAAATGAGATCTAAGGCCAGGATCTATTCACTTAAGAAAGACGGTGTCGTTTGGGTGTGATGGTGGGTGAGACCGAGTAAGGCTGGATCGGGTCAAAATTTGACGGGTTTAGGGGAAAGCCAGGGTCCGTTGGATCAAAGGGGTTGGACGGCTCAGATCAACTTGCCTGAAACGGCGTCGTTGAGGTGAAGTGAGCAACCTGATCAGGACCGTTCGTTTGAGTCAGATCAACGGCTCCAATAGGGACGCTGATACGGCGTCGTTTGAGTTAGTGCTTGGGCAGGCCTGACTTGGACTGGACCTGTGTGCCGGTGTTGGGCCTCATTTTGGGGCCCAATCTGATTTTCCACAACCATTTTTCTTTAAGGACCAAATTTAAACAAAATTCTTAAGTAAATTGTAAAACTTAGAAAAATTAACAAATAAAATTACACACATATTGGTTAACCCCTATAACAATTATCACAAGATTTAACATTAAGTACGACTCACTAAATGACAAGACATATATTTTTTTGATTTTCTTTTCTTTTGGAGTAATTCTCGTGAAGCAAAAAACACGTGCTTACAAGTCCCTTTTCCTGTCTCCAATAGTCATCCAAATTTGGATTCTTTTCTTTATTCTCAAAATCCTTGCATTTCATTGCTGTTAACTTTACTTCTTTAAAGCTCTACCAAGTTTAGCCTTGTAAGAAGGAATTTCAAAGCTTACTACCAGTTTCGGAATTGCACAAAGCAAAATGCAGCTAGAACATGCCAAAGATGATATGATGAAAAATGGGACCTATAACGTAAGCAAAAGTTAAAACTGTGGAATGGTTCAGTAATGTCGTGGGAGATGTACGGTTTCAGGCAGAAAGGTCAGGAGGGGAAAATAGCAGTTGGGGATCTTGCAGTTAAGGATCAGTTAAAAGGTCAAAACAATCTTTTTCGATCAGTTCTAGGCAGTTGGACGAAGCAAAGAATGGCAAAGAGAAAACCACCTCCAGCAAGAATGCCACGATGAACCACCACGTTTTAAACTGATGAAATTTTCTTTGATTTGAAACAGGGGAAAAAATGGCATTTGTTTTGGGAAATCATCCGTAGGAAGAGTAAGTACCAGGCAGAATTGATTGCGGAAATTCTCAGGACCCTCCTGGAAAATAGGACTTAGTTTAAAATTCAAAATAATCATGAGTAGCGGAATTTGGCATGAGTGTACCCTAGAAGATTATAAGTGGAACTTTGAAGTTTGTATGTTTGAGATACACTTTGGACATTACCCCATGAGAACAAAGATTCTGACTTATCTTCTTTCCCAGATTAATGATTATGATTTTCTGTTTCCTCAACATTTTTCCCAAGCAGAAACGCCATCTTTTTCCGCCTTTTCCAAATTTAGTCGGAAATTTTCAGGACCCTCATGTAAAATGGGACCTATTTTTTTTTTAAAAAAAAAATCAAAACAATCATAAGTAGCATGAATATACCCCAGGGAATATAAGTTGGTTTCAAAGTTTGCATGTCTAAGATAGGATGTAATTAGGAGTTTTCAGGACCCTCGTGGATAATGGGATAACTTTAAGACCCTCTTAGATAACAAGATTTAGCGGAAGTCACACACCTTTAGAAGATATAACTTTGATTTAAAATTGTCGTTTAGGTAAGAATTGTCAGGACCCCCTGGATAATGGGACCTAGCTTTCGAATTCTTAGTAATATTTGGTAATATGATTAAGTTTAACACTCGCAAATGTGCCCAACCTCCAAACGAGGGCAGAAAGTTTTCTTTGTTTTATCTGTTTCGTTGAAGTCAGGAGCCCGCCTGGAGAGCAGGGAATACTTTCAAGTGCAGAAATCAGGAGCCCACCTGGAGAGCAGGTAATACATTCAACTTCAGCAGTCAAGAGCCCGCCTGAAGAGCAGGGAATACATTTCAAGTTAGCAGTCAGGAGCCCGCCTGGAGAGCAGGGAATACATTCAAATTCAGCAGTCAGGAGCCCGCCTAGAGAACAAGGGAGTACAATTCAAATTTTAGTTTTCAAGTTCTTATTGATATTTGGTAAAGTGATTCGTTTTACACTTACATATGTTCCCAGATACTCAAACTGGGGCAGAAAAATTTCCTTTGTTTTCATCTATTTTGGTTGAATTCAGGAGCCCGCCTGAAGAGCAGGGAATACATTTCAAGTTAGCAGTCAGGAGCCCGCCTGGAGAGCAAGGAATACATTTCAAGTCTAGCAATCAGGTACCTGCTTGGAGAACAGGGAGAAGCAGTTCAAGTTTAGCAGTCAGGAGCCCGTCTGGAGAGTAGGGAATACATTTCAGTCTTTACATTTTTCAAGGTTTGAAGTTGGGAGCCCGCCCATATAACAGAGGAATACATTAAAGTTTGAAGTCAGTAAAGCGGAGGGTTACAACAAAAATCCCCAGCAGAAATCAGAAGGAAGACCACAAGTCGAGCCAGAAGTAAAGAAACAGCAGAGGAAGCACAAATCGACAAGGCAACATCAGTCATAAGATCAAGTTTGGATATAAATCTTTGTAAAGCATAGATTATAGCTTAGTCTAGCTTCTTCATTTTTGCCATGGTGTAATAAGGAGGTCAGTAGGCAGTATCAGCAGCAGTAACAGCAAAACCGCAGCTTCATGGTAGTCCCAGCTACCAAAACTTCCCGAACTACATTGACCTGATTCCTTTATAGCCAAGGATATGTAGGAAACCTTTGAAGCAGAGGTTCGGTCAAATCTTTCAAAAATGCTTCCCCACGGAGTATTCAAACAGGCAAAAATCGCTCGTATCCGCTCACTATATCTTTGCACGAAAACTCTTCATGTTTCCGGACAAAGAGGGGCAGCTGTGAGCACGCGATTTTTTGCCTCATACGAATTACTCCAAAAGAATTCCCAAAATTAGATCTTTTCTTTATTTATGTGTTATTTTTAGGAATTATTGTGTGATTTCCCTGATTGTTCACATATATTTGTGTGCATGTTTAATTTTGTTAATGTATTAAAAATACAAAAATATAGCATTTTCATTTGAGATTTGATTTTTACATTTTTTGGAATTAATTAATAATTAGATGTTTTACAAAAATAAAAATTCAAAAAAAAAAATATAATATATTTTTGTAATTTTAGTCAAATTGTGTGATTTTCTTTTAATTTGGCATTTAATTATTTGTGATAATTATTAATTAGAATTAATTAGTATTTTTAAGTTAATTTGGGGTTTTATAATTAATTAGGATTTTAGTTTTAATTGTTAAAAAAAAAGGAAAAGAAAGTTGAAAAGGAAAAGAGAATAAGAAGATGAAAATCTGGTTGGGCCAATTTAGCCAGGCCCAAAACCAAAACTCAGCCAAACCCACTGAGAATAAGAAGAGAAAAATCTTATTGGGTCAATTTACTAATTGAGAAGCTTCTAATAGTGGTAGGGTAGTATTTGCATTATTAAATTAATTAAAAGCACTAATTGAGTGGACAATTAAGTGGATGATTAAAGAAATAAAAATTTGAATTGGTAGTGGAAAATGCACTAATTTAATGCCCATTTAAGGGAGCTGAAAATCAGATTAGAGAGGAAAAAGAAAGAGGGGGGCGGAGAGAGCGGTATACACTCGATATGCACTCTGGATACACTGGATATACAGGGGCTGAGAACTAAGAAAACTTGGAAGAGATTCTGAGAGAAGGAGAACATTCAAAGAGGGTATAAGGCTAGGAAATTCGGAGAGGAAAAAATAAAGAAGGTGGCGGAGAGAGCGGTATACACTCGATATACACTCTGGATACACTAGATATACAGGGGCAGAGAGTTAAGAAAACTTGGAAGGGATTCTAAGAGAGATATAGGAAGAGAGATACACAGAAATAGATACAGAAAAAAAAATCAAAAACGATTGTAGAATTTCAGAAAAATGCACTGTTTCATTGAGTCATTTGGTATTCTCTGAAGTTTTCTTCTAGTATGGAAGCAATTCCTGGTTAGCTGATAATAAAAAGGGTTTAAGGTGAGTCGGGTTTGAGGTCTGCTGATTCACTAAGATTGAAATTAGGGTCTGACTATTGTATCACATCCCTTGGTTTCAAAATTAATCTGCTGGTTTATTTTCAGGTGTTGAATACTACTGTTGCTATTGGTTACTGCTGATACCTCATTTTTCTGCTTCCTTCTTTCATTTCCAGGTGCACACTTGAACTCAAATTGATGTAGCTTTGAGATGAACATGAAATGAAAGTACTCAGACATTTGTTTACTGGATGATGCATGTTTGGACGACTATACATTTGTAGTTAAGTAGATATTAATGATATGTAATTGTGTAGTGTAGTCTAATTGAATTTATATTCACATGAAACTCGGACTGCATAATTTGTACCTAATTGGACTGTTTGGGACTGTTAATTTGTGGTTATCTAGTTGTAGCCTTAGTATAGCTTAGAACTTGCTTTAGTTTAACGGTTTTGTTTTAAAAAATAAAAAAAAACCCAGAAATAGTTTGGGTATTGCAATTGATTTTGAGATCAGCGTATGATATCCACATTAATTTTAATTTCAAGCTGAAGAGACGTCTCAAACAACTTTGTATTGTAGTAGCTAAAATCAGTAGATTAGTTACTCATATCAACATCTGCGTATTATTAAGTAGTTTAGTTTAGCTGTATGATGATTAGATGTGAATAAAGTGTGAAGTTAGACTATTAACCTGTTCGTGTTAGTGTAAGTAAAATCTCGTAATTAAGTTGCTTACCCTGCCTGCTTATCTGATGTTTATAATCATGACTATTTTTGTTAAAATTCAATTCACGTTTCCCAATTTGTTTTGCCTTTAGTAATATCTAGAAGTTCACTAGTAGGTAAATAGATAAGAAAAATCTGAATTTTAGAATATAAATCCAATCCAGTCGGTTTAGACGTCTAGCTGTTTTGAATTTTATTGAGATGAGCATATGAGTATGTCAAGTGTTGATTTGAATAAATGTGAAATAGCTCCATCATTTGCAAGTTAATAAGCCTGAATGTCAAGTGTGGGCCTGAATGAAGTCTGTCCGAAGCCCAACTTGAGTTTTGACTGTGTCTTATTCTTACTGAGCTGAGCTTGAAGCCCAAGGGAATTACTGAAATTTTGAATAAAAGTCAAGGACGTAAGTATATTAGTTCTTGAACAATACTAATTAATTAGGGTTTTTTCTGTTATTATTAGAGACAAACTAAGTAGAAAATTGTAGTTTGCTTTAGGTTGGCCTTTAAATAATAAATGAGGCGAGCCCTGCTAAACAAAAATGCATAAATTGCGGGGTCCTCTTAAATGTCTATAATAAAATACTTAGAATTCGAGATGGGCCATTTAGCGAATTTCACAGCCCTCCCCAAAGATAATAATGTATTAGTCACTTTAGGTGCGCTTTTAATAATTTACCTTCTTAAACTCGGGTGTGCATTTCATGTGACCCAAATCAAATCCCAAAAACGTTGAATAAAATATGTTCAGGATTGTGGGTGCATTTCATGTGACACAATCCAAAGATACGTTTTAAACGACGTTCAATTTTCTCTGAAAATAATTGAATAAAAGCGGTTGAAATCTAAAATTGGCACATAGGTTCAACATGTATTAAAATCAGATAAATAAGCTGAATATGACAGTTGAGCGACCGTGCTAGAACCACGAAATTCGGGAATGCCTAACACCTTCTCCCGGGTTAACAGAATTCCTTACTCGGATTTCTGGTTCGCGGACTGTTAAACAGAGTCATATTTTCCTCGATTCGGGATTCAATCGGTGACTTAGGACACCATAAATCTCCCAAGTGGAGACTCTGAATTTCTTAAAATAAATCCCGTTTCGATTGTCCTTTAATTAGAAAAACTCCCTCTACATATACCCTTTTCCGGGGTGTAGTTGAAAAAGGAGGTGTGACAAGACATATAGAGAAAATATGTACCATTTATCAGTTCATCAACATAATAGGCATATAGAGAAGATATGCTTACAAGAGCATGTACACAATTCTAGAGCTAACATATAGAGGAGATATGCAATGAAAATCATGTTTACACCCAAGGATTTTGCATATAGAAAAGATACCCAAAACCCAACACTAATCGGTTTTCCATAACCGTGTGTACATCATCAAGGATAAACATGAGAGGAAAACCCTAGGGGGATGGATCATTATCCACACGTTGCACAGGAAACTCACTGCCATAATCATAACAACTGCACAGACAACTCACGTGCCATATTCAAATCAACCCGAATAGATAACTCACGTTCTATCAAACTAGTCCGTAACACATAACACATATACAAGAATGCATGTATACAGTCAATGGATATCAAATCACATACTTCTCGAGTGATAAAATAGCATTCCACAGTATGCATATGCAAAATGTACGACTATAGCTCATATTAGGCATTTATGCCACACTAGAGAAAGTATCATGTTCAAACAGGAACAAAAACCTAGACATGATCTGTAGCATGGTTCACGAGGTTACATAGTCATACAAAAATAATAAGCATGATAGCAAGAATCACAATATCCAAAACAATGCATAATATAGCCTAAGGACTAACCCGAACATGGATGAACCTAGTGATCGGACATGGGCTCGACCCCTCGCATGTACACCACCCCTAGCACGTAGCCAATATCAACAGTTCAAGAAACTATTCCCTCAACCAAAGGTAGGCAAGATACTTACCTAAAATGAGCCAAATCAACACCCCAAAAATTCCTATCCTTGCGAATCGAACTCTAACGGCTCGAATATAGACAAACAACACATTATGATATCAAATAATTCTAAAGGAAATAATTGTGGAGCATAAAGGCTCAATCTTAATCAATTACACAAAGTCAACCAAAAGGTTAGTCAGGGCATGCTTCCTGAAATCCAACCAAACACTCAAATTTCGACTTCCCGTTCGAACAAGATTCCAATTATATAAGTTTCATCTAAAATCGACTCCAAATCGGGGTTCAAATCTCAAATATTCACTTTCCAAAAACTATTCCAAAAACCCAAATTTTCTCTTTCAATTTCATGTTTCAAATGTACAAATCTACGTTGAAACAAGATCTAATATCAACATCAAGTAGAAATCAGTTACCATCAAAAGTACGGTAAAATTCCCTCCAAAAATCGTCTCTAGCCGAGCTTCAAATTTTGAAAAATGAGCAAACCCTTGAAATATAGGATCCTCCCAGCAATTCTGCATATGCGTGCCTGTAGGTGGCATCCAGATTTGTGCATTTGCCACCATCTCTCAACTGGCCAATCCTCGAAGGTGCAGAAACACTTTGCAGATGAGATGTCTGCATCTATGGACTTTCCTCACAGAAGCTACCCAACTTCATACAAGCAACCAGTGCCTAACTGGACTGCTCTTCGCATCTACAAACCCCCTACTCTCAGGTGCGACTTCGCACCTGTGCACCTTATCTCTGCAAGTGCAATGCACCAGCATTAGACATGCCAACAAACACCAAAATGGTTCAGAACCCATCCAAACATACCCAAGCCCTCTGCGACCCTGTCCAATCATACCAACAAGTCCTAATAACTCTCCCAAACCTATTCAAAGGATCAGAATACTGCAAAATAATATCAAAACCAAGAATCGTCGATCAAAACACAAATTGAACTTCTCTTAAGTTCAATAACTTTCAAGCTTCAAACCAAGCGTCTAATTCAAGCCTGACTAATTCGGATTACATCCAAACTTTGCACGCAAGTTCCACATGATACAACAAACATATTCCAAGTACCAAAGCAACAAACGGAACTCTATATCATCAAAGTCAACTCCCGGTCAATCTTAGGAACTCTTCAAATCTTCAAATTGCCAACTTTTGGCAAATAGTGCCAAAACATCTTGAATCTCCAAATCTATGTTCGAACATATGACTAAGTCCAAAATCACCATACAAAGCAACTATAACCATCAAATTACCAATCCAAGATCGTTTACATAAAAGTTAAACCTTGATCAACTCTTACAACTTAAGCTTCCAAAATGAGACTAATTGTCTCAATTCACTCCAAAACCTTCCCAAAGCCAAACCAACTGTCACGGCCCAATTTTCCACTATAGGCCGTGATGGCACCCAACGTCGCCGCTAGGCAAGCCAACGGTGAACTATCCATTTAATTGTTCATTTTAATATTTTTAAAGTCATTGATTTTATTTAATAAAGAAACTTAGAGTAACTGACCGTAATGATATAAAACATAAAATAAATATAAGAGTAAAGTAGCGAAATTAATAGACAAAAACCATGAATATCTACTAGAAATTCCCAAAATCTAGTATCACAAGTGCACGAGCAAACTAGTAGATATATAAAACATACTACAACTACTATTTGAAATAAGATAGATAGAAAAAAAGTAAATACAACAAGAGGAGATCCAGGTGTTGCAGAATATTCCCAGGATCGAAATCCTAAATGGGACTCGATAGCACCAAAGTCTACTTCAAACTAAATTTAACGAACTTAAAAACCTTTAATACGCCAACTTTCAACATTAAGCGTTGAAACGCTTCCGAATTACTCGAAACTCGATCCGAACACACGCCCCATGTCCAAAATCATCACACAAACCTATTGGAATAATCAAATTCTGGTTCCGAGGTCTTTTACTCAAGTCAAACTTGACCATCGTATGCCATTATTAACGAACTAAGCATTCCGATTGCAACACAAACCCTTCCAAAACCAAACCAACCATCCTCGCAAGTCATAATACAGAGAGTCTTAATTAAGGGAATATGGATCTAGAAAGAAAACGACTGTTTTGTCCTTGAACAGGTCTAGAATCATACTTGGAGTGCTGAATAATTATGGATATCTTCTTCGCGTGTCCTCCTCGGTCTCCCAAGTCGCCTCCTCGAATAGTTGATCCCTCCACTAGACCTTTACCACAGAGATCTTCTTAGACATCAACTGGCAAACCTGCCTGTCAACAATGAAATCTGTCTCCTCCTCATAACCTAAGCTCTCATCTAGCTAGACCATGCTGTAATCTAACATATGCGACCTATCGATATAGTACTTCCGGAGCATAGACACATGGAAAATCGGATGGATTCTCGATAGACTGGGAGGCAAAGCAAGCTCATAAGAAACCTCCCCAACTCGTCTCAACACCTGAAATGGGCCAATAAATCTCAGATTCAGCTTGCTTTCTTTCCGAACCTCATGAAACCCTTCATCGGTGAGACTTTTAAGAGAAATTTCTCGCCCACCATAAAGGATAAATCACGCACTTTCTGATCCACGTAACTCTTCTGCCTGGACTGTGCTGTGCGAAGTCATTCCTGAATCAACTTTACCTTCTCCAAGGCACCCTTCACTAAATCAATGCCATATAATCTAGCCTCGTTAGACTCAAACCATCTGATGGGCGAACGACATTGCCAACCATATATCGCCTCAAATGGAGCCATCTCGATGCTGGACTGATTACTGTTATTATAAGCAAACTTAGCTGAAGGCAAGAATCGATCCCACTACCCTCCGTAGTCAATCACACATGCTCTGAGCATATCCTCTAGAATATGAAATGTCTGCTCTGACTTCCCTTCGGTCTGCAGATGAAAGGATGTGTTGAGCTCTACCCGGTTACCCAACTCGCTTTGTACTTCTCTCTAGAAATGCGAAGTGAACTGAGGGCCTCTATCAGAAATGATGGAAACAGTCACCCAATGCAACCAAGCAATCTCCTGAATATAAATCTTGGCCAATCTCTCTGAGGAGTACATAGTCACTGTAGACACCTGATTTTTGACCCTCCCCGAGAATGTTCACATTTTTAGCATAAATATGTAATTTAGGCCTAATATAGCTATTTTGACTATTTTTGCTTTATTTCGTCGCAAAAAAAAGGAAAATTACAAAAATATATATATAAATTTTAGTTTATGTATTTATCATAAACTTGAAAAAATACAAAAATTGTACTTTATTTTGTACTTTATATAATTTCGAAAATTACCAAAAATATGGTTCTATTAATGTTTTATAGTCATTTTAATTTTGAAAAATACGAAAATGTTACTTTATATTTTATCTTTATATTAAAAAACGAAAATTACCAAAAATATAGTTCTATTAATGTTTTATAGTCATTTTAATTTTGAAAAAAATACGAAAATGTTACTTTATCTTTTATCTTTATATTAAAAAAAACGAAAATTACCAAAAATATAGTTCTATTAATGTTTTATAGTCATTTTAATTTTGAAAAAATACAAAAATGTTACTTTATATTTTATCTTAATATTTAAAAAACGAAAATAACAAAAAATAGTTTTATTAATATTTTGTAGCTATTTTAAATCTTGAAAAAATATTTAAAAAGATATAGTTTTGTTAAATACTAGTCTTATTTTTTTGGTAGTTATTTTGCTTACATAGGACCAGTTAAGCAACGTGTTCCTATTTCTCGGGTCCGGGCAAAAGAATAATATTCGGGTTCAAATCACCCGCTTTTAGGCCTAATTTCGGACCTAGCCCATAATAATCCGAGTCCACCACACATGAGGGGACACGCGTGGGGAACACGGACGAAACACGATACACGGGGAACACCACCACGCGTGGGGGACACAAGTCTCGAACCCCACCACGCGTGGGGCTCATTTGTCTTGGCAAAAACTATACAAATGCACGGACAAACAAGCCAAAGAGGAGGACTTTGGAATTTTTTAAGAACAAAGACACTGTTGATCTTCTTCTTCAAAAAGAAGAGAAGAAGAAGAACGAAAACAACCCTAACCACCTGCTTCCACCTCCGTCAAACCACCCAAACAACCACCCCTTCTTCCTCCTCCATCACCACCGTCGACAAACCACCATTGTTACCCAAACCAGTCCGGCAGCAGCGTCGTCAACCCGTCAGCAGACCTCACCTCGTCGTAACTAAAACCAGTCGCGACAGTGACGACCATCGCCTTCCTCCTCCTTGAATCCGCCATTGTTGCCGTTACTAGCTCCGTCCTCGACCACTGCCCCGACGACACTGCTGTTCGTCGTCACTGACCCTCCGCCAACGTCCAAACACCATGTCCAAACCAGGCGCACCCCCGTCGCAACGAGCTCCCTCCGTCGACCACTGCCCCAAACACCACCATAACACCACCACCAAACAGACTTCTCCACCTCCAGCCATAACCAGTCGCACCCCCCAACGTTTGAAGCACCAGCAACCTTTCGTCGCCACCCTCTCACGTCCAAACTCCAACCATCGCCACCAACCTCACGTCCAAGCACCATCACTAAACTCCGACGTCGCCAAATGACCCCCAGTCCAGCGACGCCTCCCTCCTTGAACCACTGCCCAAACGACCCCTTGCAAGCTTGCAACCAGTAGCCGCGTCGACCACAGCCCCAAACGACCCTCTATAGCTGTTTCCTCCTTATATCTAGACAATCCTTGGTTGTTGACAGTTGTGGGTCCGAGCTTTCTATTTCCATCGAGGTCGTCTTTAGTTCATCGAGGTCCGGTACGTCGAGGCGTTTGTCCGAGGTTCCGTCGTTGTTCAGTGAGATCCGGCTTGAGTTCCGTCGGGGGCGCTATTTGTCGTTCTAGGTTTGTCGAGGTTCGAAGGTTAGTGTTCTTCGTCCTTTGTTTCATTTCGTTCGATTCACATATTATGGTTTAAGATGAATGTCAACAATGCAATTTTTGTCGTTTTTGTTAAAAATGTTCATCTTATGATTAGTTACTGCATATGCTTAAAGTAAATGTGAGAACATATTGTGAACTTAAGTTTTTGTACGAGAATGTCTACTTCTATGCATATATTTGTGTTTATTAAGGGAACAATTTGACATCCAGTGATTTGTTGCGAACATATGTGCTCGCATATATTATGTACTCTCGGTGTAATGGGTATGTGAACGTCTGAATGAAAAAATCATGACTACTAGCGTTTAAACCTTATTTCTCATTTGTTAGTAATGGAAGTTGGGTTTAATAACAATAACAATACGTTAGCAAAGTTAGGAAAAATAGGAACCCTATTAAAATTCTTAGAATTCGGGACAGGCCGCTTAGCGAATTTCACGGCCTTTCCCAAAATAACAATACGCTAGCTGCTTTAAGCGCGTATTTAATAATGTTACCTTCTTAACTCGGGTGCACATTTATGTGACCCAAATCCAAGTCTCAACGGAGTCGAAATGTGTTTCTAATCACGGGTACATTGATTGTGACGTGGTCTGAGACACATTTCCATAACGTTGCAAATTCTTTTTTAAAAAAAATAATAATAATAAGATGAGGCGAGCCTCGCCAAATAAAAGGGACAAACTGCGGGGCCCTCACAAAATATATGTATTAAATACTTAAATTCCGGGATGGGCCGTTTAGCAAATTTCACGGCCCTACCCCAAAAATAATAATGCGCTAGTTGCTTTAGGCGCGACTTTAATAATGATATCTCCCTAAATTCGGGTGCACATTTATGTGACCCAAATTCAAATCTCAACCGAGTCGAGATATGTCAATAACCCGTGTGCATTGATGTAACGTGGTTCGAGATATGTTTTCACGACGTTGCAAGTCCTATAAAAATAACAGTGAATGATAAAAGCGGTTAAAAGATAAAATTGGCACATAAGTTCACATTTGTATAAAATCAGATAATCAAGCCGGATATAACAGTTGAGCGACCGTGCTAGAACCACGGAACTCGGGAATGCCTAATACCTTCTCCCGGGTTAACAGAATTCCTTGTCCGGATTTCTGATACGCAGACTATAGTATAGAGTCATTCTTTTCCTCGATTCGGGATTAAAATTGGTGACTTGGGACACCCTAAATCTCCCAAGTGGCGACTCTGAAATAAATAAACAAATCCCGTTTCGATTGTCCTTTAATTGGAAAAAACTCCCTTGCACCCCCTCGGGTGCGGAAAAAGGAGGTGTGACAGCTCTGGCGACTCTGCTGGGGATAACACCCAGAACCAATGGTTCAGGGTTAAGAATTCGAGCTTAGAATAATTGTTATTATTTGGCTTTATTTATTATCTGATTTTTACATGTTTGAGCCTAATGTGCTAAATGCTGCTTTTACCGCTTTGATATTATTTGAACTGTATATAAATTGTGCCGAAACCTTTCTCTTCTTACCTCCGGGGATGTGCTTACTGGTTGACACTCCCTATTCTGTTAGTGTCATACCCTGAATAAAAGAGGCTCGAAAAGCTTCTAAGCCGGCTGGCCTTTTGGTTCCCGGAAAGGAGCTCCTTCCTCAGCTTGAGTTGTCCGCTCGGGTACACTGTCTAGAACACCGACCCAGGTTTTTGAACATAGAATAACGTGACTTCATGCCGGATCCCTAGTAGGAACGCTTATTTGCATCACGTTGCATTTGACTCAGGGGACTCAACACAGGGGTTGGGTCCGTCTAGGACTAGCGACCTGATATGAAAAGGCCATCCTGATGCATCCTATTTGTTTTCCGTGCATTTATTTGTCTCGTACCCGCATGCTGACCGGTGTTTGAATATTATGAATTTTGTGAAATTGAAAAAAGAGAAATAACGGTTAAGGGATTAATTGTTTATTTTTGAAAAAAAAACCAATACCCAAATACTGTCAAAACTCTGCCGAAATTTTGAGAAAATGAAAAAAAAACGTCTTATTAGTTTGTTTTATTAAAAGCAAAGGAAAAATAGAAAAATTGTTGTTCTGTTTTGTTTTTCAGAAAAATATAGAAATATATAGTTTGTCTTGTTATAAAAATAATTTTTTTTTAAAAAAAAGTCTTATTTTAAAATAGTCTTATTTTAAAATGTTTTTTTTATGAAAATTCAAAAAATAATAATAATAAAAAAAGAGTCTTTCATTATTTGTCACAAATATATACATGTATATATATATATATCCAAATTTTTTTTATTTCCAAAAAATATATATATGTCTTTATTTGTTGCAAAAATATTTGTCTTGCCAAAAAGTTTAGAAAAGTTTTTAGACTCCCAATTTTCAAAAACAAAAAAAAAGATCCAAAAATATTTTCCATTATTAACTTCTTTAGAAAGTCTTTTAATTATTATTTTTTTAAAAAAAAATGTATAATAAGAATAAAAATCCGAAAATGTTTTGATTCTTCTTTCAAAATTGAAAAGAAAATGCAAAATTCAAAAAAACATTTTAGAAGCATTTCTTTTATTAAAGGGAAAATTCCAAAAAAATATATTCTTCTTTTCTTTAGAATAAAAAATAATGCAAATGAAAATTCAAAAAATATATCTTAGAAGTGTTTCTTTTAAAAAGAAAATCAATCAAAAATAAAAAATATACTTCCTTTCTTCCTTTATAGTAGTTCTTTCACAAATTCAGAAAAAAAGTTAGTTCATCTACTTATTCTTGATTACCCGAACTACGCGGGTTTGATTCTCACCGGGTGTGAGATACGTAGGCAACCCTCATCGGGTCCAACCCCACCTTTTTGCTAAAAACCAAAAACAAATAAAAAAAAAAGAAAAAAAAATGTCAAATATTTTTAATTTTGTCGTAAATAAGTCTAGCGATGTAACTTCCCCCTTTTTACAAAAAAAAAATAGGAAAAACAAATATGTCAAATTTTAATGGTCATAAAGAAGTCGGGTGCCGCTGTTTTATCAAGACATAGCCGAATGTTCCCGAAAGGGACGCCGGAAGGCTGACTTTGCATAATCAACCACCTTTGGGTCATTTTTAAGACTTGGTCCAGTCGACCCACATAGCCTTAAAAATCTTCGTCCCCGAGGCATTGAAAGGCCGTGTTTGCAATGTTGAATTTTCTATTTTTGAAAAATGATAAAAGAGTCATAAACAAGTCCGGGTGATGCCGCTTATGTCAAAAATGGCCAAATGTTCCCGAAAGGAACTCCGGAAGGCTGCCTTGGTACAGACGGCCACCTCGTTTTTTTCCTCACACAACCTTAAAAATCTTCATTCATGAAGTGCTGAGAGGTCGTGTTCAGTAATCCTTTTGAGAAAAATCGCATATATTTTTGTTTTTATCAGAATAAGTTTCGTTTGTTAAAATCTTATTAATAAATGTGCAGAATGAGCACGACTCCAAATGAACCCTTTTCAATCATGAATAAAATCCCCCTCCAATTGCGGCTCTGGTGGAATGATTTAGGCAAAGAAGGGCATGACGAAATCAAGAAGTATCTGAAAGGCGTCACGAGTTTGTTGGATATCAGGCCACGAGGAGATATCATAAGGGCACTAGTCCCCCACTGGGATCCTGCGCACAATGTCTTCCATTTCTCGGACTTTGAACTTACCCCAACTTTAGAAGAAATAACAGGGTATATCGGCAGCGCTGAGACTCCTTTGAGGCACAAATATCTGATTGCTCCAAGAGTCGTAGCAATACACCGGTT
Organism: Nicotiana tabacum; assembly: GCF_000715075.1. Classification (NCBI taxonomy): domain Eukaryota; kingdom Viridiplantae; phylum Streptophyta; class Magnoliopsida; order Solanales; family Solanaceae; genus Nicotiana; species Nicotiana tabacum. The sequence goes on from NC_134087.1 coordinate 129,386,231, forward strand.
TCTGGACTCCTTAAAGATAGTCAGAACAATTCATAACTCTGACTTGGCAAAAGGTTTTTGCAGCATGAGTTTCATATATCAAAGATATGGTCGCATAGGAGGATTCGACAAGCCAGAAAACCAGTTGTGCAGCAAAAGTAATCGTCAAAAGTGGGAAGAACATAGACAGATTGCTTTCATGATAACTTTCTTAGGACTACTAGTATTCCCAAGAAAAGACGGGAATATTGACATAAAGATAGCAGGGGTCGTCAGTACGTTGCTCACACAGAGAGATAGTACGTTGGCGCCCATGATAGTATCTGATATGTTCCGGGATCTCACGTCTTGCAAAGCCGGAGGAAACTTTTTCGAGGGTTGCAATTTGTTGTTGCAAATGTGGATGACCGAACACCTATGTCACCGAGCCCAGTTTCTGAGCCATGGATCCGCTGAAAAGACCTGCATAGAGGAGTTCTATACCAGAGTTAATGAGACCTACCTACCTGAAGGAGTCACAGCATGGACCTCATATTTCCATACCCTCAACGCCAGTCAAATACAGTGGGCGCTAGTATGGTTACCGATCGACGAAGTCATATACATGCCAGCAGCCAGGCCCCATTTTCTCTTAATGGGACTTAAGAACATTCAACCATACGCGCCGCATCGGGTTTTAAGGCAACTTGGGAGGTGTCAGATAATGCCGAAAGACGAGGATCTAAGCACCCAGGTGATTGAGATCAGTCCCGACGGCCAGTTTCCTGAAGCAAGGGTTCGCCAAATTTGGAGCCAATGTCAATACTTAGAAGCAAATACTTGTGTAATGAATCGGGAAAAAGGGGAAGTTTCGCCCGGGTATCAGGCCTGGTACAAAGGGGAGACATCATCTGGAAGGCCGACCAAAAGACCTCACCTGCAAGAATTTGCCGAATCTTCACAAGAGCAGTGGGGCTGGTTGGCCAAAGAGCGGGAATGTCTTGCCGAAACAGGCAAACTGAAGCAACAAGTTCAGGATATGAGGTTTGAATGCCAATTACAGTCTGCTTCCCACAAGGGAGAAAAGAACAGATTAATCAGAGAAGGCGAGATCCTCAAAGCTCAGATCCGGAGGATGAAAAGGGAGGCTGATAACCAGCTGAGAAGCCGGGCGGATAAAAGATTGATAGCGGGGTTAAAGGATCAGGTTGCGGAATGCCAGGAAGATTTGGAAAGAGCCAAGGCTAGCACAGCAAGATTGCGGACCAAGTGGGCAAAGGGTACAATGGCCCGGAGGCAGCGCCTGCAACAAGTCATAAGGGATTATGAACTGAGCATCGGGACATTAAGGGAAACGAATTCCTCTCTTCAAGAGAGGATCTTCAAGCAAACACGAGATGCCCAAGCCGACAGAAGGCGATGTTACGATGCAATGACCAGAATGGAAATACAAATGGAGATGTTCCAGGATCAGCTTGCCAACAATGTGCAAACACTAGGATTGAAGAACCGACAGATAAGGCAGTTGTTCGCAGAAAGGGACAACATTCGAGGAAGGATCGACGAGATTGGGCATTACATCTACATGAGATGCCTGGCATGCGAGAAAATGCCTCGGAAGACCCTCCTTGTTTCCATCATGGGTTGCATCCACCGAATCATGAATGAGTTGAAAAGCCTGCAGAGGGACCTCACACCAAGGGCCGCGGAAAGGCCGAATGATGCCTCGCGGGCTCCTAAGTTGGAAAATTAATCTTTGGTTGAGTCTTGTTTATTTGGCTTTGTTGCTTTTCCATATGTTGTTTTCTTTTCTTTTAGTCAAAACGGGTTAAGAACTGTGGAGTCTGTACTATTGCTATTCCTTGCTTGAAGTAATTTGTAATAGCAAAATTTTGAGAATGAATTTAACGATTTCACAAGAATTTTGTGTTTCTTTACTTTAAGGCAGAACTACGCCTGGTCTGATTCGCGCGGGGACGTGATACGTAGGCAATCCCCATAAGATTCGACCGCTTTTAATAAAGAAAGAAAAGAAAATATAAAAATAATAATAAAAAAAAAACAAGAAAAGGGGATAAATGAGCAAACCGGGATGACGCATGTTGTTTAAAGCAAAGCATGTAGAAACGGTTAACTGCCTAGGAGCATTGCATCCTCTATGTGTTGAGATTAAATCCGTTAAACTCTAACGCTAACGAAGTTTGTTGTTGTCTGATCAAGACAGTTAGTTGTTAAAGAATTCTGGCAACACACCCTTACCAAACCAGATCCAAAGGACCGGTAGCAATAAGCATGACTACTTCAGAGAATAGTAACGAGGAAGAAAGGCCGATGAGCCAGTTGTTAAAAGAAGCGATGGAAAAGATTGAAAGGATGGGACTAGAGATGAATGCAATGCAGCTAGCTTTAGCCAAAGCACAAAAGAGTCCTGAGCCATTGGGGCGCATGCCGGAATACCCTCATTCCGGCCCTTCCACAAGCCTCCCGAATCCCCGTTATCATCAAGAAAGAAGCCCTCATGATTCCCAAGCTCCACCACCCCATCAACCTCTCCCAACACCAAATATTCCCACCTTTGTGGGACCCCCATCAGCCACCTTGCAAAGAACGACCAGTGAGCCATTGTTTCAGGCCCACGATACGCAGTACTACCCCCTGAGCCTACATTCCATGCCCCCGAGCCCCAGGCCTACAATCCGCACTTGGAGGTACCGGCAGAGATTGAAAAGCCGGTTAAAGTCCCTGAACAGGATGAGGTATTGAGAAAGTTCAAAAGCCTGGAGCAGTCCTTCAGGAACCTGCACGGTTTGGGCAACCAAGTCAGCGTAGCTTACAAAGATCTATGCCCTTTCCCGGACGTTCAGCTCCCGGCTGGGTTCAAGATGCCTAAGTTTGATTTATATGAAGGGCACGGTGACCCCATGGCACATTTGCGGGGTTTCTGTAGCAAAATGAGAGGGGCAGGCGGCAAAGATGAGCTGTTGATAGCTTATTTCGGCCAAAGTCTGAGCGGATCTGCACTAGAATGGTATACCAGGCAGGATTCCAGTAGGTGGTACACTTGGGATGATCTGGCGCAGGCTTTCGCAGGTCATTTCCAGTACAATCTCGAGATAGTCCCTGACCGTCTCACATTGTTGAGGACTGGGAAGAAACCCGGGGAAAGTTTTCGCGAGTTCGGTTTCCGCTGGAGAGAGCAAGCGGCCAGAGTCGATCCTCCCATGAGAGAGGGAGAGATGGTGGACTATTTCTTACAAACATTGGATCCAACCTACTTTGGTCACTTGGTGACAACGGTTGGAAAATCCTTCAACGAGGTGGTCAAGATAGGGGTCATGATAGAGGAGGGTCTGAGGTCTGACAAAATCCTGAACTACTCGGCACTCAAGGCAACGACCCAGGCTATTCAGAACGGCACGGGAGGTGCGCTGAGAAGAAAGAAAGAAGAAGTTGCCTCGATCGAGGCAGGCAGTTGGTCCGGATCTGGCAGGCCACACTACAACCAACCCAGACCTCACAGGACAAACTACCCATACAACCCACCACATCACTACTATCCACCCCAAGAACTGCATTTCACCGTCCATCAAGCCCAGACATACGCCCAACTTCCGGTTCGCCCACAATGGCGTGCGCCGGCTCCCCACAACACATACCCAGCTCCACATAATAACTACCCACCACCACAAAATACCTACCCTCCGCCCAAAGCATACAGGAACCCTCCAGGGACAGGTTTTCGAGGGAGTCAAGCAGCTAAAAATGATAGGCTACAGAAACATAGAGCCTTTACTGAGCTGGGGGAGTCCTATACCGCAGTATTCCACAAATTGAGACGGTTGGGTTTGGTAAGTCCTGTCGAACCCCGAGAGCAAAACCCCCCACCTCAAAATGTGAACAGGACGATAAGCTGTGAATATTGCTCAGGGATGCTGGGACATGAAACTGAAAAATGTTGGAGGCTGAAACAGGCAATACAAGACCTCATTGACACTAACAAAATTGAGGTCCAGACACCGGAGGCTCCTAACATCAATCAGAACCCACTGCCAGCGCACCACGAGACGCATATGATCGAGTTGGTGTATGAGAGAGGAGAGTTGAGAAAGCCCTCGCAAACAGTGATGATGATCCAGGCCGCTCCGAAAGAAGGATCAGCCAGTGGAGGAGTGGGGGTACAGTCGCAGGGAGAAGGCAAAAAGCCAGTAGTAATATGGGGAAAGAGCCTGTCCGCCATAACAAGCAAACCCGAGCCAAACAAGTTGGTAATATTAGGGACTCCGCCCACACCTACGGTTGCGTTGAAGGGGGTATATAGAGAATTGGTCACTATAAAGCCTGTAGTCCAGCTGCCAATGATTGATAGCAAGGCTGTGCCTTGGAAATACGAGAAGGCAGTAGTGATGTACAAAGGAAAACAGGTGGAGGAAGTTAGTTGTGAAGCACAGGGGCTGACTCGATCAGGTCGGTGTTTTGCTCCGGCGGAGCTGAGAAGAACCAACCCGGCTGCAACCAAGAAACCTGTATCTGAAGAAGAGGCTGAGGAGTTCCTGAGAAAGATGAAGGTACAGGACTACTCCGTGGTCGAACAGCTGAGGAAGACACCGGCCCAGATCTCGCTGCTGTCATTACTGATCCATTCTGAGGAGCATCGTCGGGCCCTGATGAAGATATTGAACGAAGCTCATATGCCCAACGAGATTTCTGTAAACCACTTGGAAACCATTGCCAACAAGATTTTCGAGGTGAACAGGGTAACATTCTCAGATGATGACCTGCCGATGGAAGGTACAGAGCATAATAAAGCTCTTTACCTAACTATCAAATGTGAAAACTCGGTAGTTACTCGGGCATTGGTGGATAACGGTTCAAGTGCCAATATCTGCCCATTATCCACTCTGAACCAGTTAAAGGTCGATCACGGAAGAATTCGCAAGAATAGCATCTGCGTCCGAGGATTCGACGGAAATGGAACAGCCACGGTAGGGGATGTTGTACTTGAATTGACCATCGGTCCAGTCCTGTTCACCATGGAATTCCAGGTGCTAGATGCCACAGTATCTTATAACCTTCTGTTAGGACGACCATGGATTCATGCAGCCAAAGTAGTGCCCTCCACCCTACATCAGATGGTGAAGTTCGAGTGGGAAAGGCAAGAGGTCGTGCTACACGGCGAGGACACGGCGTGCACCATGGGTGGCGCCATTGTACCTTTCATAGAGACCGATGATGACAAAGGTCCTTGGGTCTACCAGATTTTCGATACAGTGTCGGCAAACAAAATTTCTGAAGGAGAAATCATCCCGCACCCTAGGGTAGCTGCCGCGACAGTCATGATGGTCTCGGAAATGCTGGGTAATGGATTTGTGCCGGGAAGAGGCCTGGGAGTCGAGCTTCAGGGGATTGTCCAACCTGTCACCCTGCCTAAAAATCTGGAAACTTTCGGATTGGGGTTCAAACCAACCGCAGCAGATAGGAAGCAAGCGCGAAAAATGAAGAAGAGGGTCTGGTTTCTGCCCAAACCGGTGCCACGTCTCTCAAGGTCCTTTTTCAGAGCCAGTGCCAAGGGGTCGCCAGTCCCGAAGATCCTAGGACCATTGATTGGTATGGATGGGGACCTGAATTAGAGTTTCGAGAGGCTATTCGCTGATGTCAGTATGGTAGAAGCTGGAGAAGGTTCCAGCAGAGCAGAGATACAGTTTGTGGGGCCTAAGGCCAAAACCAACAACTGGACGGTTACTCCTCTTCCTGTCCGAGGGGAGTCTTGGTAGTAGGCTTTGATTTATGTTTTGTTTGTTTTGTTTTGTTCGGATTATTCGAGGGTGTAATCCAAATTTTTACTTTTGTTTTGTAAAAGTGTGAACCCTTTTTTCCCGCAAGTTTAATAAAGTTCTCTCCTTTTGCCCATTTTAATTTTGTTTTGTTCTTTTTCTTTCTGAACAATTCTCTTTTTACTGGTTCTAATGAAATGGCATGCACAACGGACGTCGACCTAGTCTAATAAATCAATCTGAATCCGACTTAATGACACAAGAGGTCGTTTGCGACGATGAATCTGAAAATGACGAAGATAAAGCCTTCGAAGAGATAAACCGAGAACTGCGCCAATTTGAAGAAAAACCCAAACCTAACCTAAATGACACTGAGGCTGTGAATCTAGGGGACGCTGATAATATCCGAGAAAGCAAAATCAGCATCCATATTGAGCCGAATGTCAGGGAAGAATTGATCGAAACCCTCATGGAATTTAAAGATGTTTTTGCATGGTCATATGATGATATGCCAGGATTAAGCACCAATTTAGTGGTTCACAAATTGCCCACTGACCCGGCATACCCTCCGATCAAGCAAAAGCTAAGGAAATTTAAAACAGAAATGAGTGTAAAGATCAAAGAAGAGGTGATTAAGCAGTAGCAGGCGAAGGTCATTCGGGTCACTCGATATCCCGAGTGGTTGGCCAATGTGGTACCAGTTCCAAAGAAGGACGGGAAAATCAGGGTGTGCGTCGACTACCGCAACCTCAACAAAGCCAGTCCCAAAGACAACTTTCCATTACCCAACATCCATATCTTGATCGATAATTGCGCTGGGCGCGAGATCGGATCATTTGTGGATTGCTATGCGGGTTATCATCAGATCCTAATGGACGAAGAAGATGCGGAAAAGACCGCATTTATCACGCCATGGGGAACTTACTGCTATCGGGTAATGCCGTTCGGACTAACGAATGTCGGGGCAACGTACATGCGAGCAATGACTGCTGTGTTTCACGACATGATACACAAAGAAATTGAGGTGTACGTCGATGATGTGATCATAAAGTCTTGGCGTCAGGAAGACCATGTAGCAGACCTAAGGAGATTCTTCCAAAGACTCCGAAGGTATGATATCAAGCTTAACCCGGCCAAATGCGCATTCGGGGTTCCATCAGGAAAGTTGTTAGGATTCATCGTCAGTCGACGGGGGATTGAGTTAGACCCATCCAAAATCGAATCCATCCGAGATCTGCCACCGCCAAAGAACAAAACAGAGGTAATGAGTTTGCTGGGTAGACTCAATTACATCAGCAGGTTCATCGCTCAACTCACAGCGACTTGTGAGCCCATATTTCGGTTGCTGAGAAAAGATGCTACGGTAAGTTGGACGGCAGAGTGTCAAGGGGCTTTCGACCAAATCAAAGGGTATATGTCTAATCCACCCGTATTGGTCCCGCCTCAGCCAGGGAAGCCCTTGATTCTTTATCTGACGGTCCTGGAAAATTCTTTTGGTTGTGTATTAGGGCAACATGATGACACAGGAAGGAAGGAGCAGGCCATCTACTATCTTAGCAAGAAATTCACAGTATATGAAGTCAAGTACACTCAACTCGAGAAAACATGCTGTGCCCTAACTTGGGTAGCTCAGAAGTTGAAACACTACCTGTCATCGTACACTACTTATCTCATATCCCGTTTGGACCCATTGAAGTATATCTTTCAGAAACCTATGCCCACAGGAAGGTTGGCAAAATGGCAAATTCTGCTCACAGAGTTCGATATCATCTATGTGACGAGGACAGCCATGAAAGCCCAGGCACTGACTGATCATTTGGCAGAGAATCCTGTTGATGAAAAATACGAACCTTTAAGAACGTATTTCCCCGACGAAGAGGTAATGCATACAAACGAGCTGGAGTTACCCGAGGAACCGGGTTGGAAGCTTTTCTTCGATGGAGCTGCAAACGCGAAAGGGGTGGGAATAGGAGCAGTACTCATTTCTGAAACGGGATGCCATTATCCTGTTATGGTTGAACTACGCTTCTATTGCACCAATAATATGGCTGAGTATGAAGCTTGCATTTTGGGTCTACGATTGGCTGCGGACATGGATGTCCAAGACGTCTTGGTCTTGGGAGACTCGGACCTCTTGGTACATCAGATTCAGGGTGAATGGGAAACACGGGACTTGAAACTCATACCTTATCGACAATGCTTGCACAATCTGAGTAAGCAATTTCGATCGGTAAAATTCAAACGTATCCCGAGAGTTCATAACGAGGTTGCGGATGCATTGGCCACCTTAGCATCAATGTTGCACCACCCTGACAAAATGTATGTTGATCCTCTGCACATCCAGGTCCGTGATCAGCACGCTTATTGCAACGCCGTAGAAGAGGAAGCAGATGGCGAGCCCTGGTTTCATGATATCAAAGAATACCTCAGAATGGGGATATATCCGGAACAGGCCACTGGAGACCAAAAGAGAGCCCTTCGGCGTTTGTCAAATGGTTTCTTCCTCAGCGCAGGAGTGCTATACAAAAGGACCCCAGATTTGGGATTGTTGAGATGTATAGATGCCGGTCAAGCCACGGCGGTTATGGCAGAGGTACATGCTGGAGTTTGCGGGCCACATATGAGCGGATATGTATTGGCAAGGAAGATCCTTCGGGCAGGGTTTTATTGGCTCACCATGGAACATGACTGTATCACTTTCGTGAGGAAATGCCATCAGTGTCAGATACATGGAGATCGGATTCATTCTCCGCCAACAGAGTTACATACGATGTCAGCACACTGGCCGTTTGTGGCATGGGGCATGGATGTAATTGGACCTATCGATCCAGCAGCATCCAACGGTCATAGGTTCATTCTAGTAACCATTGATTACTTCACCAAATGGGTTGAGGCTAAAACCTTCAAATCAGTAACTAAAAAAGCAGTGGTGGATTTTGTGCACTCCCATATCATCTGCAGATTTGGGATCCCAAAAGTAATCATCACGGATAACGGTGCGAATCTTAACAGCAGCCTGATGAGAGAGGTATGCCAACAATTCAAGATTACACACCGCAATTCCACCCCATATCGTCCCAAGGCGAATGGAGCGGTCGAAGCAACCAATAAGAAAATCAAGAAGATACTGCGAAAGATGGTGGAAGGGTCCAGACAATGGCACGAGAGATTACCCTTTGCTTTGTTGGGTTACCGCACTACAGTCCGGACTTCCATAGGTACAACTCCTTATTTGTTGGTGTACGGAACTGAGGCCGTAATACCGGCGGAGGTCGAAATTCCGTCCCTCCGGATTGTCCTTGAAGCCGAGATCGATGATGATGAATGGGTCAAAGCTCGATTGGAACAGTTGAGCTTGATAGACGAGAAAAGATTGGCAGCAGTGTGCCATGGTCAGCTGTATCAGAAAAGGATGGCGAGAACGTATAATAAGAAGGTACGCCCCAGGAAGTTTGAAGTAGGGCAGCAGGTATTGAAGAAGATCCTCCCACACCAGGTCGAGGCAAAAGGCAAGTTCGCCCCAAATTGGCAAGGGCCTTATATCGTGACCAGAGTATTGTCCAATGGAGCTTTGTGTTTAACGGATATCGAGGGAAGATGTGTTGACATGGCTATCAATTCGGATGCAGTCAAGAGATATTATGCGTAATTTCTTTTGATTATGGCAGTTATTGGTTCGTTTGTTTGTACTTGGTACTTATTGGATAATGAAATGACGGAGGCAATTCTTTCTTCTATCCAAACACTTTTACCCTTGTTTTCCCCTTTTGAGCTTTAAGTTATTCTTTCATACCCCTCTTTTGGAATCACTAACGGAAAAGATATGAAAAGAGAAAGAAGAAGAAGAGAAAATTTTAAAAGAAAAATGAAAAAAGAGAAAAAGAGAAGAAGAAAAAGAAAAGAAGAAGATAAAAATCACAAAACAGCGGGAACTACGTTTGACCTGATTCCTCGAAGAGGATACGTAGGCGCCTCATGGCTCGGTCATAGTGTGCATCATAGTGAATATAGGATGCATAATGTACATAGTGTGCATAATAGGCACAGTGTGCGTAACGCACATAGCTCAACATAAGCGTAAAAAAATAAATTCCCCAAGCAAGAAAACTGGGGCAGAGGTTATGTTTTAAGTTCCAACAAAGATTTGATTCCAAAAGTTGTAGCACATCACCCATCAAAGTATTTTCATTTTTATAGCCTTTCTTTAACCTCACACCAAAACCAACATCAACATCCCAAAGACCTCCCGATCAATGTCCAAGAGATGCCAAGTCAGGCAAATGAGGCCGAGAATAATACACCGATCCCCAGCAAAAAAGAGGATCGTAAGACTGAGAATGAATTGATGGTCAAAGGAATCGCCAGAAGAGAGGGTCGTATCTACAGCACCCCGAGTCCTCTAAAGAAATAAAATGAGAGAGTCTTATCGGTGAAAACCTTCACAGGCACCGAGAGGCGACGAAAGATGAGGGATATAAAACGAGAGAGTCTTATTGGTAAAAACCTTCACAGGCACCATAAGGCGCCGGGAGCTGAGAGAAAAGAGAGAGTCTCATTAGTGAAAACCCCTCGAAGGGCACTATGAGGCGACGAGACAGATCAACAAAAGGGATCCGCGTTCACAGAGAAATGGACGCCCATTTATCCCCAGCAAGTAAGGTCATCTGGCAAGTTGATTGATACAAATAGACTGGGTCGGGAATCTATGGTGCACGTCATGATCACAAGGACCAGTCTGTTGTCCAGATAAGTTTTTTCTCTTTTCCTTTTTCCACCAAGTATTGGTTCAGAAAGATTTTCTTCTTTTTCTATTTCTTTCGTTTTTCTTTCTAAGAATTCGTGTTGAAAGAGATTTTTCAAAGTTTACTACCAGTCCAAAGTGGTCAGACGCCACAGGAAAGGGAAATCAATCCAGTACAAGATATCCCCAAGAAATGCAATTCTATGCCTCACAATTCCGGGGGAAGTGAACTCCTGAAGGGGGTAATTTCGGGATTAAAAGCAGACTCCCAGCAAGAACCACCCCAGCAAGCAACGTCGTCCACCAACCAGTTATTGGTGCACAAAGCAAGGAAAAGAAAAGGGAGAAATCATCCCCCAACGGAAAGATCACCGTTGCCCCACCATGATTAAAACTAATTAAGTCTTTCTGTCTGCTGCAGGAAAATAAAGGTCGATGAAGGCAGAGGAACGCGATACCAGAAAGGTCAGCAAAACAGGGGCAGAAAATTTTCTGCCATTGTCAAAAATTTTCTCGGAGGAACGGGAAAATAAATTTCATGTCTTAGTTTAAATAGGCGCCCACCTGTATAACGAGAGGAATAATTTTCAGTCTTAGTTTAAATAGGCGCCCACTTGTATAACGAGAGGAATAAATTTCATGTCTTAGTTTAAATAGGCGCCCACCTGTATAACGAGAGGAATATTTTCATGTCTTAGTTTAAATAGGCGCCCACCTGTATAACGAGAGGAATAATTTTCAGTCTTAGTTTAAAATAGGCGCCCACCTGTATAACGAGAGGAATATTTTCATGTCTTAGTTTAAATAGGCGCCCACCTGTATAACGAGAGGAGTAATTTTCAGTCTTAGTTTAAATAGGCGCCCACCTGTATAACGAGAGGAATAATTTTCAGTCTTAGTTTAAATAGGCGCCCACCTATATAACGAGAGGAATAATTTTCATGTCTTAGCTTAAATAGGCGCCCACCTGTATAACGAGAGGAATATTTTTATGTTTTAGTTTAAATATTTCAGGTTTTGAGAGCAGTAACCCCACTGGAAGGTAGAAGGTTACAACATGAATATCCAGCAGGGAACAATAAAAATCCCCAGTACCGGGAAGCAGAAAGCGGCAAACTCAGGCACACGAGTCAAAAGGACGCGTAAGGACGCATTTTGAAAGAAGCAGTTTGTAAACATTGAGTCATGCCCAGCATGGCAAATCTGATGAAGAGAGCCATACCGCCGAAGGAACCATTGAAAGGCTTGATGAAGAAGGCCATGTCCCCAGCGGATCAAGCAAAATGAAAACTGTTACTCAGAGGAGCAAAAGGCCCGTACCATCCCTCAAGTTCACAAAATAAAAGCATCGGAGGAAAATGCAGGCCGACAAAGAAGAAATCAGCCGTCCACCTGGAGAACAAGGACAAAGAAAGGAAGTAATCAGGCGTCCACCTGGAGAACAAGGACAAAGAAAAGAAATCAGGCGTCCACTTGGAGAACAAGAAATCAGGCATCCACCTGGAGAACAAGGACAAAGAAAAGAAGAAATCAGGCGTCCACCTGGAGAACAAGGACAAAGGAAGGAAGAAATCAGGCGTCCACCTGGAGAACAAGGATAAAGAAAAGAAGTAGAAATCAGGCACCCACCTGGAGAATAAGGGAATACAATTGAAGTATTGAAGCCAAAATCCCGCTCATATGAGAAAGGAGCACATTTAGAATCAATAAAGCAGAGGAATACAACAGGAATCCCCTGCAGGAAACAATAAAAATCCCCAGCACCGGGAATCAGAAGGCTACGGCTAAAATCCCCAGCATTCAACCAAGTCATAAATAGCAGAAGCTCGCCTCAAGAAAGCGAGTCAACAGTCTAAGATGGTCAACAAAAGCTGGACACAAAAAGGGTATCAAGGTCTGCTCAAGAACTAGCACCTGCAACTAGCAAGTAGCAAGGTTCGAATCCAAAGTCTGTGTGAAGCACCATTCAAGACTCAAGATCAAGTTTCAGAAGACTTAAAGATAGGAATCCTTGTAACTAGTAGCTGATAGGCTTAGTTAGTCTTTTTCAGTTTTCATTTTTGTTGTAATGACAGGACCGCAGACCGGAACCTCAACGGAACGGCACCTCGATCGACTCTTCACCTCGGTACACTCTACCATCTCTCTCTCTCGTTTCTGAACTACACGTGGCCTGATTCCTGTATAACCAAGGATATGTAGGCAGCTCAGATACCAGGGCTCGGTCACATCCCCTTCCTTCCCGTAGTGTAGTCCCTCCAAGTAATGGTCGGGTCAAAAACATGTCTAGTCGTTCTTTGTCGGAAAACTCTTCGTGTTTCCAGGCAAAGAGGGGCAGCTGTAGACACCTGATTTTTGACCCTCCCCGAGAATGTTCACATTTTTAGCATAAATATGTAATTTAGGCCTAATATAGCTATTTTGACTATTTTTGCTTTATTTCGTCGCCAAAAAAAAGGAAAATTACAAAAATATATATATAAATTTTAGTTTATGTATTTATCATAAACTTGAAAAAATACAAAAATTGTACTTTATTTTGTACTTTATATAATTTCGAAAATTACCAAAAATATGGTTCTATTAATGTTTTATAGTCATTTTAATTTTGAAAAATACGAAAATGTTACTTTATATTTTATCTTTATATTAAAAAACGAAAATTACCAAAAATATAGTTCTATTAATGTTTTATAGTCATTTTAATTTTGAAAAAATACGAAAATGTTACTTTATCTTTTATCTTTATATTAAAAAAAACGAAAATTACCAAAAATATAGTTCTATTAATGTTTTATAGTCATTTTAATTTTGAAAAAATACAAAAATGTTACTTTATATTTTATCTTAATATTTAAAAAACAAAAATTACAAAAAATAGTTTTATTAATATTTTGTAGCTATTTTAAATCTTGAAAAAATATTTAAAAAGATATAGTTTTGTTAAATACTAGTCTTATTTTTTTTGGTAGTTATTTTGCTTACATAGGACCAGTTAAGCAACGTGTTCCTATTTCTCGGGTCCGGGCAAAAGAATAATATTCGGGTTCAAATCACCCGCTTTTAGGCCTAATTTCGGACCTAGCCCATAATAATCCGAGTCCACCACACATGAGGGGACACGCGTGGGGAACACAGACGAAACACGATACACGGGGAACACCACCACGCGTGGGGGACACAAGTCTCGAACCCCACCACGCGTGGGGCTCATTTGTCTTGGCAAAAACTATACAAATGCACGGACAAACAAGCCAAAGAGGAGGACTTTGGAATTTTTTAAGAACAAAGACACTGTTGATCTTCTTCTTCAAAAAGAAGAGAAGAAGAAGAACGAAAACAACCCTAACCACCTGCTTCCACCTCCGTCAAACCACCCAAACAACCACCCCTTCTTCCTCCTCCATCACCACCGTCGACAAACCACCATTGTTACCCAAACCAGTCCGGCAGCAGCGTCGTCAACCCGTCAGCAGCCCTCACCCCGTCGTAACTAAAACCAGTCGCGACAGTGACGACCATCGCCTTCCTCCTCCTTGAATCCGCCATTGTTGCCGTTACTAGCTCCGTCCTCGACCACTGCCCCGACGACACTGTTGTTCGTCGTCACTGACCCTCCGCTAACATCCAAACACCACGTCCAAACCAGGCGCACCCCCGTCGCAACGAGCTCCCTCCGTCGACCACTGCCCCAAACACCACCCTAACACCACCACCAAACAGACTTCTCCACCTCCAGCCATAACCAGTCGCACCCCCAACGTTTGAAGCACCAGCAACCTTTCGTCGCCACCCTCTAACGTCCAAACTCCAACCATCGCCACCAACCTCACGTCCAAGCACCATCACTAAACTCCAACGTCGCCAAATGACCCCCAGTCCAGCGACGCCTCCCGCCTTGAACCACTGCCCAAACGATCCCTCGCAAGCTTGCAACCAGTAGCCGCATCGACCACATCCCCAAACGACCCTCTATAGCTGTTTCCTCCTTATATCTAGACAATCCTTAGTTGTTGACAGTTGTGGGTCCGAGCTTTCTATTTCCATCGAGGTCGTCTTTAGTTCATCGAGGTCCGGTACGACGAGGCGTTTGTCCGAGGTTTCGTCGTTGTTCAGTGAGATCCGGCTTGAGTTCCGTCGGGGGCGCTATTTGTCGTTCTAGGTTTGTCGAGGTTCGAAGGTTAGTGTTCTTCGTCCTTTGTTTCATTTCGTTCGATTCACATATTATGGTTTAAGATGAATGTCAACAATGCAATTTTTGTCGTTTTTGTTAAAAATGTTCATCTTATGATTAGTTACTGCATATGCTTAAAGTAAATGTGAGAACATATTGTGAACTTAAGTTTTTGTACGAGAATGTCTACTTCTATGCATATATTTGTGTTTATTAAGGGAACAATTTGACATCCAGTGATTTGTTGCGAACATATGTGCTCGCATATATTATGTACTCTCGGTGTAATGGGTATGTGAACGTCTGAATGAAAAAATCATGACTACTAGCGTTTAAACCTTATTTCTCATTTGTTAGTAATGGAAGTTGGGTTTAATAACAATAACAATACGTTAGCAAAGTTAGGAATAATAGGAACCCTATTAAAATTCTTAGAATTCGGGACAGGCCGCTTAGCGAATTTCACGGCCTTTCCCAAAATAACAATACGCTAGTTGCTTTAAGCGCGTATTTAATAATGTTACCTTCTTAACTCGGGTGCACATTTATGTGACCCAAATCCAAGTCTCAACGGAGTCGAAATGTGTTTCTAATCACGGGTACATTGATTGTGACGTGGTCTGAGACGCATTTCCATAACGTTGCAAATTCTTTTTAAAAAAAATAATAATAATAAGATGAGGCGAGCCTCGCCAAATAAAAGGGACAAACTGCGGGGCCCTCACAAAATATATGTATTAAATACTTAGATTCCGGGATGGGCCGTTTAGCAAATTTCACGGCCCTACCCCAAAAATAATAATGCGCTAGTTGCTTTAGGCGCGACTTTAATAATGATATCTCCCTAAATTCGGGTGCACATTTATGTGACCCAAATTCAAATCTCAACCGAGTCGAGATATGTCAATAACCACGTGTGCATTGATGTAACGTGGTTCGAGATATGTTTTCACGACGTTGCAAGTCCTATAAAAATAACAGTGAATGATAAAAGCGGTTAAAAGATAAAATTGGCACATAAGTTCACATTTGTATAAAATCAGATAATCAAGCCGGATATAACAGTTGAGCGACCGTGATAGAACCACGGAACTCGGGAATGCCTAATACCTTCTCCCGGGTTAACAGAATTCCTTATCCGGATTTCTGGTACGCAGACTATAATATAGAGTCATTCTTTTCCTCGATTCGGGATTAAAATTGGTGACTTGGGACACCCTAAATCTCCAAAGTGGCGACTCTGAAATAAATAAACAAATCTCGTTTCGATTGTCCTTTAATTGGAAAAAACTCCCTTGCACCCCCTCGGGTGCGGAAAAAGGAGGTGTGACAGTCACAACTAGAATAAAGTTTGGCGACTTGTTCAGCCTGTCTACAAGACAACATCAAACTTCCTCAATGTTCGTGGTAATCCAACAACGAAGTCCATAGTAATGCGCTCCCATTTTCACTCAGGTATAACTATCTGCTGAAGTACGCCACCTGGCCTTTGGTGTTTATACCTAACCTGCTAGCAATTTAGACATCTCGTTACATACTCAACTATGTCCTCCTTCATCCGCCACTACTAATAATGGTGCCCCAGGTCGCAATACATCTTTGTAGCACTTGGATGAATAGAATATCGTGAACTGTATGCCTCTTCTAGAATCATCTCCCTCAAGCCATCAACATTAGGAACACATAAATGACCCTGGAGTCGCAGAACACCATCGTCACTAATAGTAACCTCCTTGGAGCCACCCTGTAGCACCGTCTCTATAAGAACCAACAAGTGTAGATCATCATACTAACGAGACTTGATCCGTTCAAATAATGAAGACTGAGCTATGACATATGCAAGAACTCAATTGTGCTCTGAAATATCCAACCTCACAAGTCTGTTAGCTAAGGAATGAATGTCCAAAGCCAATGGCTTCTCCTCTGCTGAAACAAATGCCAAACTGCCCATACTCTCAGCCCTTCTGGTCAATGCATCTGCAACTACATTCACCTTGCCCGAATTACAAAGGATAGTAATATCATAATCCTTCAGTAACTCAAGCCACCTATATTGCCTCAAATTAAGATCCATCTACTTGAACAAATATTGCGAACTGCGATGATCGGTGTAAACCTCGCAGGACACCCCATAAAGATAATGCCTCTAGATCTTGAGGGCATGAACTATCATAGCCAACTCCAAATCTTGAACAAGGTAATTCTTCTCGTGGGACTTCAACTGACGTGAATAATATGCAATAATTTGCCCTTCCTGCATCAATACACAACCCAAGACAATGCGTGAAGCGTCTCAATACACAATATACATCCCTAAGGTGGAGGGCAACAGTAACACTGGTGTTATAGTCAATGCTATCTTGAACATCTAAAAACTTGCCTCACAATCATCGGACCATCTGAACGGAGCTCCCTTATGGGTCAATCTAGTCAAAGGTGTTATGATAGATGAGAAGCCATCCACACACCGATGATAATAACCCGTTAACCCTAAGAAAATCCTTATATCGATCACTATGGTAGGACGAGGCCAACTTTGAATTGGCTCGATCTTCCTTGGATCTACCTTAATACTCTCACTTAATTTAATATGTCTCTAGAATGCTACATAATCTTACCAGAACTCAAACTTGGAGAACTTAGCATATAGCTTCTGTTCCCGCAAGGTCTGAAGTACAACTCTCAAATGTTGCTCATGCTCCTCCATACTACGCGAGTAGATCAATATGTCATCAATGTAGACAATGACAAATGAGTCATGATATGGCTTGAACACCCCAATCATCAAATCTGTAAACACCATAGGGGCGTTAGTCAAGCCGAAGGACGTAACTAGAAACTCATAGTGCCCATATCTAGTCCAGAAAGCCATCTTTGGAACATTTGAAGCACAAATCTTCATTTGATGATACCTAGACCTCAAGTAGATCTTAGAGAACACCCTAGCACCATGTAATTGGTGGAACAAATCATCAATCCACGACAACGAGTACTTGTTCTTAATGGTAACTTTATTTAATTGGCAGTAATCAATGCACATCTGCATACACCTATCCTTCTTTTCACAAACAATACTGGTGCGCCCCAAGGTGACACACTTTTCCAGATGAACACTTCGTGAGCAACTCCTCAAGCTATTCCTTCAACTCCTTCAACTCTTTTGGATCCATGTTGTATGGTAGAATAGAGATAGACTGGGTACCTGACACCAAATAAATACTAAAATTGATATCATGATCTGGTGGCATGCCTGGTAGATCATAATGAAACACATCGGAGAACTCCTGTACCACGGGAACTAAATCAATCATGGGAATCTCTACAAAAGCATCCCAAACATAAGCCAGATAGGCCAAACAACCATTCTTGGCCATATGTCGAGCCTTCAAGAAAGAGATAAACCCATGTAGATATACTTATAGATGAACCCTTCCACTACAATCTAGGTAACTCTGGCATTGCCAAGGTAACAGTCTTGGTATAGAAATCGAAAACGGCATGGTACAAAGATAACCAGTCCATGCTTAGGATGACCTCAAAATCGGTCATGTCGCGCAACAGAAGATCCGCTCTGGTCTCATAACCATATAAAGTCACAATACAGGACCAGTAAACTCGATCCACAACAACAAAACTGTCCACTGGTGAGGACACATATACAAGAGCACCCAAGGACTCACGAGAGACATCTATATATTGAGCAAATAGAGATGAAACATATGAATATATAGACCCTATATTAAATAGTACCGAAGCTTCCCAACCGCAGACAGAAATAATACTTGTGATCACGGTGTTTGAGGCTACTACATCTGGTTTGGATAGAAAAGCATAGAACCTAGATGGAGAACCACCTGATTGGCCTCTACCTCTAGGGCGACCCCTACTCACGTGTCCTCTGCCTCTGGCCGGGCGGGCGGTGTGACCGCTGGTGCGGTGATTGTGGGTGTTGCACCCTATTTTGCACAAGTCAAAGCTAGATTCAACTAGTGGTTTCCCTGTTGATGATAAAAAAGAGCCGCCACCTAATATTTAAAGCTATACTGGGGTACCTATTTAATTATTAAGATTATTATCCTATTAATCTACTAACCGATGAGATTTTGAGTAAGGGTTCTTATTATTCTAATGGGAAGGAGTTAGGCGCCCCTTAAAAACTAACTAAAGTAGCTCCATAGGACTTAGATTATGTTTAACAAATTAAATGTCTATATTCTACTTCGTTAAAGCTTAAAGGTTTTATAACTTATTCTATGTCTTGTTTAAAGATTGTCGTTTTGAAAGAAAATAGTATATGTACTTTAAAAGAGGATATAAGTTTCACTTATAAAAGCCTTTGAGAAATGTTTACAATAATTGAAAGAATTTTTGAAGTATACCTTTAGTACTTATATTTGCAAGCTTTGTAAAATATGGCTAAGTTTAAAATACTTCATCCTTTAAAATGGTGTGGTGTCGCGCCCCCTTTTTCCTTCGCGGAGTCTGGGTTTCGACATTTATTAGGAACAACTCATTTCCTTTTAGGAATCGGGTATTTGAAGAGTCGTCACCTAACGAATTATGGTGCGTTAGGGCACCTAGAGCAATTAACTCATGTAACCAGTTTGCATTACCAGAGATTAGGGTATGAGATAGAAATAACCTTGAGGGGAAGGTGTTAGGCACCCCTCGCGGTCTACAATGGGGGTTCCCGACCGAACTTAGTTATGTGAATTAGTCATTTAACAAGTAAGTGGTCTAAGCACACATTTGCAAATAAGGGTAGTTTATGCAGTCTAAGCATATATATAAAATCAAGAAAGTTTAGATGGTCTGAGCATACATAAATTAAGGAAGTTTGAATAGTCCAAGAATACACACATAAACTAAGGAAGTTAGGCAGTCTAAGCACACATATGTTAATTGGGAAAGGAAAGTCATAAGTTTATTAGCTTATAGGATCACATCTGTACAATACCCGGTAAGCCTTCCTCAACTAAATGGGTTAGACGTGGTATTAGCACACATGTCATCATATCCTTTTACTACCCATTACCCTCTCCTTAGTGGTTATATAAGCGAGTTTAGTTAACGAACTCTAAGTGTGCTTTACCCGTCCCTTCCTTGTGGTCCTGGAGGCATTTAGGACCTCTATACTTAGGCAGTTCTAGACACTCTTACGGTATTTAAAAGGTAAAATCTAAGCGACAACAAAGAACACATACGACTGTCAAATAGGGAAGCAATTAGGGGGCTCATGTTTACCTCCACAAATAATCAGATACATAGCACGTCTCAAAAAACTAAATTTAAAGAAATTTAGAAAGCCTTAGAACATTATATCTAGATGAACATCACATATACGGAATATGCAGCATTTTGTTTAAAAGCAAAGTGGCAAAACCCTAATCAGCTTGCCTATTGATTTTATAGCCTATTAAACCTGGACAATTTCACACACAAACAGAACTTGATTTCACAGTTATAAGACCATTAATTACCTAAGGCTTGCCTAGGCATGGATCTGTATGCAATCATAATTCTGGGAATTGGTCAAGACTACTTGAGGTTATTCAATCCTATAGGCGTACTGAATTAGTTGATTAATGTCACAGAACTAATTTCACGCATGTTTACACTATAACATGATATCTATGTGTTGAACTATTCTTAAACCTTTTTATAGACAATTATTCATTCAAGCAACATAGACATGGTTTAGAGCCAATGCAAACATAGTCCTAAATCAGGATTTCTAGAGAGATGATCATTTTATTAAGCCTGATTACAACAGTAGTTTAATGACATGATTTACAGATGATAATAACTTATGCAGAGTCATAGAAAGAAGTGATGAATTTATAGCATGTTTCTAATATCAAAATATAAACGTGAGTGTCCTAAGACAGGTTTTCTATTGAAAATAATATGGACATATGACATGTTTTGATGCAAGTAACATAGCATATGAGCCTAAAGCATGATTTCTATCATAATATAAACTCAAAGCAGGATTTCTATTGAAAATATATATATAAACTAAGAGCATGATTTCTACTATGTATCAACCTAAAGCATGATATCTACCTAGTTTCCCACAAACATCATATAGGAACCATCCCCTTTTACTAATCACCCCAACATCTGTTTACAAATAATATTATTACAGACTAGGATCAAATGAATTACAAAAGTAAATGAAACTATACTATAAGGAGCCTAAATCAGCCCAAAGTAAACCTGGGAATGCCAGGCCTTCAATAGAGTCTCAAAGCCAAAGATCTCACATCCAGTAATGTATGTCTTGGTGTGTCAGAGTTCCCTAAGGAACTCAAGGATCCCAGGCAGTGCTCATACCAAGACCTTTCATAAAATAGGGATTGGTTATGTGTAGTATGGAAGGGCCAGCCCTGGTATGCTAGAGTTTAGAGAGATCTCAAGGATCCCTAAGCAGTACACACACCAGAAGGGCAAAACTTAATAGTCTAAGCGTAGGGTAAGAATGCTTGACATAGTGTTAAAAGACTTAATAAAACAGTTTAGAAGTGAAAAGATTCAGAAACAGTTTTTTAAAGATACTAGGAGTGACCAGTTTTGAGAAGAATGCTAGGAGTAGGAGCAGCAATTTTAAAATCATTCTTTGAGGAAAGCATACTCAGCAAACTATCCAATTAATCATAGAATACCCAGATTTACTTGACAAGCAGACTTACAAATAAGGGTGAAGGGATTGGGAACATATAGGGTTGAAACCACATAAACAAGGAAATATTTGATACACCAAATATACAAAACAACTAGGAGTCTACTGAACAAGGTAACAGACAGTTAAAACATAGGGAAAGAATGCAACGGGATCATGTTGAAGACAAGAGTTTGTTGAACAAAATTTGACACACAATTAAGGCCAATAAAATGCACTAGAAGACTAAGTAACTACATGGTCATAACAGTTGGGGGGGGGGGGATAACGGAACTAAGTAAACATGCTGGACAAGTATCAAAGAACTAAGTGAGGCTAGACATGCTGATTACACTTAAGGCAGAATTTAGACATGCTTAATAACAACAAACAAAGAAACAAATTAAATAACTAGTACATGAATAAGCATGGATGTATAGACATGGAACACATAAAGTTGAGTTTTAAAATTTAACTAGAGACATACCAGTTAAAGAAGAAAATGCATAATGTGAAAACAAGTGCAATTCCGCTATCTAGCCTTGGCTTTTAGCCGGCTAGATATAGTTAGCACAAGAAGAAAAGAAAGAAGGGAGAGTTTGAATGTATGTGTGTGTATTCTGAACAGTGTGTTCGTGTGTTGAAGGAGCATATTGAGAGTGCTTATATAGTAGTTCAAGAGTAGAGCCAATAAGGTAAAAGAATCAGAAATCAACAATTAAAGGCCATCAAAATCCAATCACATAAGGGGTTCAAAATATACTCCTTAAAATTAGGGGCAATTAAAAAACGGTAATAATAGGGAGTCTAATTAAGCAAAGAAGTTCAAATCAAACCAAATAAAGGAGTTCAGAATAAAATAATCAGTGTTCAAATTAAGGGAAGAATCATTGTAATGACCCGGCCAGTCGTTTTAAGAATTAACACCCCGATATCCCATTAACTACTTTTCCCGTGTTTGTTTCTGCTATTTTGATTTGCCAGGATGATTTGTTTTGAGTTTCGGGGTGTTTTGGGACACTTAGTCCCTAAAAGAGAGCTTAAGCTTTAGAAATTAGACCGTAGTCGGAGCAACTTAAAGACGGCTTCAGAATGGATTTATGTCGGTTTCGTTAGCTCCTTTGGGTGATTTCAAACTTAGGGGCGTGTTCGGATGGTATTTTTAAGGTTCGTAGCTTATTTAGGTTTGAAATGCCAAAAGTTGAATTTTTAAAATTTTCGGTTTGATAGTGAGATTTTGATATCGGAGTTGGAATGAAATTGTGGAAGTTGGAGTAGCGCCGTAGTGTTGAATGTGATGTTCTTGCAAAATTTTCGGTCATTCGGATGAGGTTTGATAGACTTTTTGATCGAAAGCGTAATTTGAGAGTTTTTGGAGTTGTTATGCTTGAATCCGGTGTTAAATTGGTGTTTTGATGTTGTTTTGAGCCTTTGGAAGGTTGGAACAGGTTTGAATGATGTTTTAGGATTGGTTGGCATGTTTGGTTGAGGTCGCGGGGGCCTCAGGTGTATTTCAGATGCTTAACGAACCATTTTTGGACTTGGAAAAGGATCAGATTTTTGGGGTTTTCTGTTGCAGACTTTTCTTCACCGCGATCATGTGAGGAGGCTCGCGATCGTGAAGGCTTAGATGAGGTATAGGGGGGAGTTTGTTCTACGTGATCGCGTGAAATGGAGTGCAAACGCATAGTATTGGTAGAAGTTGAATTGCGAATGCGTGGGCTTCGCCACGTTCGCGAAGAGGAAGAAGTGAGGCAGCTGAGGAGTGGAAGATGCTCTTCGCGATCACGTGAGGTCAATCGTGATCGCGTAGAGCTGAGCAGCGCAAACATCATGTTCGCGTAGGGAGTATCGCATTTGTGTAGGGTAAATCTGGGAACCAGCGAATTTGCTCTTCGTGATCGCGATTAAGGTTGCGTCTGGGAAGAACATAAAGTTCAAAATCGAGGGTTTTGAGTTCATATCATAAAATTGAATTGGGAGCTCGGTAGGATACGAATTTTGGAGAGATTTTCGAAGGGATTTTGCGGGTAATGATTCTTAACTCCTTTTTGCCTATAACCCTTTAATCTAAACATGAATTCATCATCTAATTTCGGATTTGGGGTGAGAAATTGGGGAAAAATTTGGAAAAGTTATTAGGCCTAATTTTCCAGTTTTGATTGGGGATTTGACATCAGATTTGGATAATTTTGGTGTGGTTATACTCGCGAGTGAATGGGGATTCATAATTCATAACTCTTACCCGATTCTGAGATGTGGGCCCGGGGGACTTTTTGGGCAATTTTCTTAATTTCATGTGTTAGCTTCGAATTAATTAGTTGAATTAGTTACTTGAAGTTATATTTATATTATGCAATTACTTTGAATAGATTTGGGCCATTTGGAGTCGGATACTCGTAGCAAGAACGTGGTATTGAGTTGATTGAGCTAGTTCGAGGTAAGTGGCTTGCCTAACCTTGTGTGGGGGAACTCCCCTTAGGATTTGGTATTGTTGATATTTGAAATTCCTTGTACATGAGGTGACGATTGTGTACTTGTGCTAATTGTTGAAAATCATGTTCTCATTAAGTAACTATAACTGTGTTTCCTTTCCTGTTTATACTACTTGCAATTTAAGCATACTGTCAGCTTAGGGAAACATGTCTAATTGACTTAATTGCTTTACTTACTCAAACTGCCTTATTTGGATTCTGTGCAACATGCTAGGATAGAAATACATAGTTTACCTTGGTATGAAATTTGGATTGAATTGAGTATTCCTCGTGTTGCTGCTGTGTGTTTACTTTGGGACTACAGGATAGTATCCCGGGAGATCCCCCCGCCTATTTACTTTGGGAGTACGGATTTGTATTCCGGTAGATCCCCCTGCACATTTATATTGGAACTATGGGACTACACCCAGTAGATTCCTCCAGTACTGGGTATTTATATTTTGGGACTACGGATCGGGATTTCGGTAGATCCCCATGCAGTATGAGTTGGACTACGGGACGACACCCGGGAGATCCACTGGATATTTACATTTGGGGACTATAGTACGGTATCTTAGGAGATCCCCGGTTGTTATCTCTGTGTTGAGTTGTATTCCTTCTGTGATTATTTCAATCTGTTATAGTTGTTGCTACTCTTATTACACCGTGTTACTTTAATACTGCTTCTTTTCCTTATACATTATTTTATATGACCGGTAGGGCCCTGACCTTCCTTGTCACTACTCGATCGAGGTTAGGCTTGGCACTTAGCGGGTACTACTGTGGTGTACTCATGCCCTTTTCTGCACATGTTTTCCCCATGTGTAGATCTAGGTTCTTCGACTCAGCCCTACTATCCTTGAGGCGAGGCGATTCTTCAGAGACTTCGAGGTATATCTGCCACGTCCACAGACCGAGGAGTCTCTCTCCATTCTCTCTTGTAGTTATAGCCCTTATGTATTTACTCTTGTTTAGACATTCTGGAGTTAGACACTTGTAGTTATTCAACCGCTTGTGATTTCATGAGATTCCGGATTTTGGGAAGTGTTCAGTTTGAGAGTTATATTTATATATGCCTAGCTGTATTTTAGACCTTCATTATGTTTATTCTGCAGTTTTTATTAGTTTTATCTGTTGTTTTCCCTTTTTCCGAAATTGTTAGGCTTACCTAGTCGTTGAGACTAGGTGTCGTCATGATAGTTCACGGAGGGCAAACGGGGCTCGTGACAAGTTGGTATCAGAGCTTTAGGTTCATAGGAGTTATGCATCACAAGCCGGTTTATTAATGTCTCGCGAATCCATACGGAGATGTCTATACTTATCTACGAGAGGCTATGTAACTATTAGGAAAATTTCACTTCATTTAATTTCCTTGTCGTGCGAGATTTTTGATATTACAAATCTAAACTTCTGTCTTCTATTCTCTTACAGATGGTGAGGACACATGCTACCAGAATTGATCAGGCACCCGTGCCCCCTTCTAGAGCCGTCAAAGGTCGGGACTGGGGTAGTGGCCGAGGACGTGCACATGGTGCAGCCAGAGCATCCATGCGAGCTGCCACCGAGGAGCCACTAGCAGTTCCAGCTGGAGGCCAAGCTCCTGATACGCCTACTGCTACTACCACTCCAGCTCTCCAGGAGACTCTTGCACAGTTCAGAGCATGTACACCACTCTGGCTCAGGCAGGGCTGCTTCCCCTTGCTGCAACCACATCTCAGGCCGGTGAAGGAGCAAAGACTCCCGCCGCCCGCACTCCTGAGCAGCAAGTGCATGTTGATCAAGTCCTATAGATTATTCCTGTACAACCTGCAGGACAAGATCAGCCTGAGGACAGGGCAACGACTTCCGAGGATGAGCAATGGAGGCTTGAGAGGTTCAAGAAGTACAATCCTCCTATATTCAGTGGTCTAGAATCAGATGATGTTCTGGGATTTCTAGATGAGTGCTACCGTATCCTCTGTACCATGGGTATATCAGGATCGAGCTGGGTTTCCTTCACTACCTTCCAGCTTTGAGGAGCTGCCTATGAGTAGTGGCGTACTTATGAGTTAGACTCAGTTTTTAGATATGTTCCTGCGAGAGTATGTTCCTCAGAGCCTCAGGGACGCATGGCGTATAGAGTTTGAGCATTTGCGTCAGGGTGCTATGACTGTCTCAGAGTATGCTATCCGTTTCACTAGCTTGGCTAGGCATGCTCCAGCTTTGGTTTCTACTATTCGTGAGAGGGTTCGCCAGTTTATTGAGGGGCTCATTCCCAGCATCAAGTCTAGCATGGCTCATGAGTTGGAGATGGATATTTCTTATCAGCAAGTGGTGAGCATTGCTAGGAGACTGGAGGGTATGCATGCTCGAGAAAGAGAGGAGAGGGAGGCCAAGAGGTCTCGAGAGTCGGGCCATTATTCTGGTGCCCGTGCTCCAGCTGCAACTCATCATGGCAGGGGTTATATGAGTCACCCCATTCATTTAGATCTTCCAGCAGCTAGTGGTATTCTAGCTCCTCCTAGGCCTCAGAAGCCTTATTATGCACCTCCAGTATCTAGTGTGCCTCCTGTGCGGGGTGTTTTCACTAGTCAGTCCAGCAGATCTTGCCCGAGCCAGCCACAGCTGCCACGTCCTCCCAGAGCTTGTTTTGTGTGTAGTGACACACTCCATATGGTGAGGGATTTACCCAGACTTAGGAGGCACGCACCTCCACAGACTTCTCAGCCACAGCGTGCCCCGCAGAGTTCTCAAGCTATGATTACAACAGCAGTTGCTACCCCACCTGCCCAGCCAGCTAGAGGTGGAGGTCGGGGAGGTAGAGGTCACCCTAGAGGGGGAGGCCAGGCCAGATATTATGCCCTTCCTGTCCATACCGAGGCTGTCACCTCCGATTCAGTCATCATAGGTATTGTCCTGGTTTGTCATAGAGATGCATCGGTTTTATTTGATCTAGGCTCCACTTATTCTTATGTGTCTTCTTAATTCGCCCTACATTTGGGCGTATCTCAGGATTCCTTGAGTTTCCCTATTTATGTTTCGACTCTTGTGGGAGATTCTCTTGTTGTGGACCGCGTTTATCGGTCGTGTGTGGTTGCTCTTAGTGGTTTTGAGACTAGAGCCGATTTATTATTGCTCAACATGGTAGATTTTGATGTTCTCTTGGGCATGGACTGGTTGTCACCCCATTATGCTATTATTGATTGTCATGACAAAATTGCAACGCTGGCTATGCCAGGTGTACCGCGAGTAGAGTGGAAGGGTACCTTAGATCATACTTCTAGTAGAGTTATTTCATTCCTTAAGGCTCAGCGTATGGTTGAGAAGGGGTGTGACACATATCTAGCTTATGTGAGAGATGTCATTATTGATATCCCTATAGTTAACTTAGTCCCAATAGTATGGGATTTCTCAGATGTGTTTCCAGCTGATCTTCCGGGCATGCCGCCTGATTTTGGCATTGATCTATTACCAGGCACCCAACCCATTTATATTCCTCCATATCGTATGGCCCCTCCTGAGTTGAAGGAGTTGAAGGATCAGTTACAGGAATTACTTGATAAGGGTTTTATTCGGCCCAATGTATCATATTAGGATGCTCCTATCTTGTTTGTAAAGAAAAAGGATGGTTCTATGCATATGTGCATTGATTATCGCCAGTTGAACAAAGTTAAAGTGAAGAAACGGTATCCTTTGCCCCGTATTGATGATCTGTTTGACCAGTTACAAGGTGCACGAGTGTTTTCTAAGATTGACTTGCGTTCAGGTTACTATCAGTTGAAGATTCAGGAGGCAGATATCCCGAAGACTGCTTTCAGGACTTGGTATGGTCATTACGAGTTCCTTGTTATGTTATTTGGGCTATTACGAAAGCTAGGATCTTTCAGAAAACGGATGCCCCAGCAGCCTCATGCATTTGATGCACAGTATGTTCCGGTTGTATCTTGACTAGTTCATCATAATCTTTATTGATGATATTTTTTTGTACTCTCGGAGTCAGAAAGATCATGAGCAGTACCTGAGGACAATGCTTCACACTTTGAGAGAAAAGAAGTTATATGCAAAGTTCTTGAAATGTGAGTTTTGGTTGGATTTTGTGGCATTCTTGGGTCACGTGGTGTCGAACAAGGGGATAAAGGTGGATCCAAAGAAAGTTGAAGTAGTTAAGAGTTGGCCCAGACCATCCTCAGCTATAGAGATCCGTAGTTTTCTTTGCTTGGGGGTTATTACCGTCGATTTGTTGAGGGATTTTCATCTATTGCAACACCTATGACCAGGCTGACCCAGAAGAGTGCTCCGTTCCAGTGGACGAAAGAATGTGAGGTGAGCTTTCAGAACCTCAAGACAGCTTTTATTACATCCCTAGTTTTGATATTGCCTACAGGTTCGGTGTCTTATACTATCTATTATTCACGCCTTGAAGATCTGGCGATATTATTTGTACGGTGTTCCTTGTTAGATTTATACTGATCACCAGAGTTTGTAGCATCTGTTCAAGCAGAAAGACCTTAATTTGCGTCAGAGGAGGTGGTTAGAGCTGCTGAAGGACAATGATATCACTATTTTGTATTACCCAGGCAAGGCCAATGTGGTGGCCGATGCATTGAGTCGTTGGGCAGAGATTTTGGGGAGTTTGGAGTATTTACCAACAGCAGAGAGGCCCATGGTGATGGATGTTCACGCCGTAGCCAGCCAGTTTGTGAGATTGGATCTTTCGGAGCCCAGTCGAGTTCTAGCTTGCGTGATTTCTCGGTCTTCCTTATTTGATCGTATCAGAGAGCATTAGTTTGATGACCCTCATTTGCTTGTCCTCAAGGACAAGGTTCTGCATGGTGATGCCAGAGATGTGACTATTGCTGATGATAGGGTATTGAGGATGCATGGTTGGGTATGTGTACCCAATGTTGATGGGATTCGGGAGTTGATTCTAAAGGAGGCCCATAGTTAACGGTATTCCATTCATCCGCGTGCTGCAAAGATGTACCAGGATTTGAGATAACACTATTGGTGGAGGTGGATGCAAAAAGACATAGTTGGGTTTGCAGCTCGGTGCATCAATTGTCAGCAGATGAAGTATAAGCACTAGAGACCAGGTGGGTTGCTTCAGTAGATAGAGATTTCAGAGTGGAAGTAGGAGCGGATCACCATGGACTTTGTAGTTGGGCTCCCACATACTTTGAGAAAGTTCGATGCCATTTAGGTGATTGTGGATCGGCTGACCAAGTCCGCGCATTTCATTCCTGTGTGTACTACTTATTCTTCGGAGCGATTGGTGGAGATTTATATCCGGGAGGTTATTGTCTGCATGGCATTCCAGTTTCCATCATTTCATATAGGGGTACTCAGTTCACATCATGGTTCTGGAGGGCCATACAACATGAGTTAGGTACTCGACTAGAGTTGAGCACAACATTTTACCCCCAGACGGACGGGCAGTCCGAGCGCACTATTCAGATTCTTGAGGATATTCTCTGTGCGTGCGTGATGGAGTTTGGAGGTTCTTGGGATCATTTCTTGCCACTGGCGGAGTTTGCCTACAACATCAACTATCAGTCCAATATTCAGATGTCACCGTATGAGGCCTTGTATGGTAGGAGATGTAGATCCCCGGTGGGTTGGTTTGAACTGGATGAGGCTAGATTATTGGGCACAGACTTGGTTCAAGATGCTTTGGAAAAGGTTAAGGTAATTTAGGATAGATTTCGTACAACCCAGTCCAGACAGAAGAGTTACGCAGATTGGAAGGTTTGTGATGTTTCCTATATGGTTGGAGAGCGGGTTCTATTTCGGGTTTCGCTTATGAAGGGCTTTATGAGATTTGGGAAGAAAGGAAAATTGAGTCTGAAGTTTATTGGTCACTTTGAGTATTGCGGCATATTCGGGAGGTTGCTTATGAGCTTGCCTTACCTCCCAGCTTAGTAGGAGTTCATCCGTATTTCATGTTTTGATGCTTAGGAAGTATCACGGTGATCTGTCGCATGTGTTGGATTTCAGTTCATTCCAGTTGGACAAGGATCTATCTTATGTTGAGGAACCGAAGGCGATATTGGACAGGCAGGTTCGGAAGCCAAGGTCAAAGAACATTGCATCAGTGAAGGTTCAGTGGTGGGGTCAGCCGGTCGAGGAGGCGACCTGGGAGATCGAGCAGGATATGCGCAGCCGTTATCCTCATCTTTTCACCACTTCAGGTATGTCTCTATGCTCGTTCGAGGACGAACGAATATTTTAAGAGGGGGAGGATGTAACGACCCCGCCGGTCGTTTTAAGAATTAATGCCCTGATCCCCCATTAACTACTTTCCCCGTGTTTTTTTCCTGATATTTTGATTTGCCAGGATTATTTGTTTTGAGTTTCAGAGTGTTTTGGGACACTCAGTCCCTAAAAGAGAGCTTAAGCTTTAGAAATTGGACCGTAGTCGGAGTAGTATGAAGATGGCCTCGAAATGGAATTCTGTCAATTCTGTTAGCTCCGTTGGGTGATTTCGGAATTAGGGGCGTGTTCGGATGGTGTTTTTGAAGTCTGTAGCTTATTTAGGCTTGAAATGCCGAAAGTTGAATTTTTAAAGTTTCCGGTTCGATAGTGAGATTTTAATATCGAGGTTGGAATGAAATTGCGGAAGTTGGAGTATCTCCGTAGTGTTGAATGTGATGTGCTTGCAAAATTTCAGGTCATTCGGACGAGGTTTGATAAACTTTTTGATTGAAAGCGTAATTTGAGATTTTTTGGAGTTCTTATGCTTGAATCCGATGTTAAATTGGTGTTTTGATGTTGTTTTGAGCATTCCTAAGGTTGGAACAAGTTTGAATGATGTTTTATGATTGGTTGGCATGTTCGGTTGACGTCCTGGGGGCCTTAGGTGTGTTTCAGATGCTCAACGGATCATTTTTGGACTTGGAGAAGGATCAGATTTTTCTAGTTTTCTGTTGCAGACTTTTCTTCACCACGATTGCGTGAGGAGGCTCGCGATCGCGAAGTCTTAGATGAGGCAGAGGGGGGATTTTGTTCTACCTGATCGCGGGAAATGGAGTACAAAAACGTAGTATTGGTAGAAGTTGAATCGCGAATGCGTGGGCTATGCCGCATTCGCGAAGAGGAAGAACTGATGTAGATGAGGAGTGGAAGTTTCTCTTCGCGTTCGCGTGAGGTCAATCGCGATCTTGTAGAGCTGAGCAACGCAAGCATCGCATTTGCATAGGGAGTATCGCATTCGGGTAGGGTAAATCTGGGAGCCAGAGAAGTTGCTCTTCGCGATCACGTGGGAGTTTCCGCGATCGCGATTAAGGTCGTTTCTGGTAAGAGCATAAAGTTCAAAATCGAGGGTTTTGAGTTCATATCACAAAATTGAATTGGGAGCGCGATAGGATACAAATTTTGGAGAGATTTTCGGAGGGAGTTTGCGGTAATGATTCTTAACTCCTTTTTGCTTATAACCCATTAATCTAAACAAGAATTCATCATCTAATTTTGAATTTGGGGTGAGAAATTTGGAAAAGTTCTTAGGCCTAATTTTTGAGTTTTGAATAGGGATTTAACTTCGGATTTGGATAATTTTGGTATGGTTGGACTCGTGAGTGAATGGGGGTTCATAATCCGTAACTTTTACCAGATTCCGAGATGAGGACCCGGGGGACATTTTGGGCAATTTTCTTAATTTCGCATGTTAGCTTCGAATTATTTAGTTGAATTAGTTAGTTGAAGTTATGTTTACATTATGCAATTACTTTGAATAGATTTGGGCTACTTAGAGTCGGATACTCGTGGCAAGAATGTGATATTGGGTTGATTGAGCTGGTTCGAGGTA
The DNA here is from genome assembly GCF_000715075.1 of Nicotiana tabacum. Taxonomy (NCBI): domain Eukaryota; kingdom Viridiplantae; phylum Streptophyta; class Magnoliopsida; order Solanales; family Solanaceae; genus Nicotiana; species Nicotiana tabacum. The sequence goes on from NC_134087.1 coordinate 129,417,790, forward strand.
AATGGCTCGCCTAACCTTGTGTGGGGGAACTCCCCTTAGGATTTGGTATTGTTGATATTTGGAATGCCTTGTACGTGAGGTGACGAGTGCGTACTTGCGCTAATTGTTGAAAATCCTATTTTTATTAAGTAACTATAACTGTGTGTGTGCGGTGAAATCCAGGGGACTGATTTCTCCTTGACATAATGCTTCGAAGAGTGACCCCGGAAACACGGGATCTCGGGTCAGTCGCTTCCCTCGAAACCTGTCGATGCCCTGCCAAGAATAACATCGGCTGAAGCCCCGACGAACGCAGGAATCCCTCCGAGGAATGCACCCGGGGTCGATCAAATCTACTCAAGCGGCTCGACGTTAGCCTACATGCGAGGTAAGGCTAACAGGCTGTCACATCTCATTCTCTTTTGTCATACTACACATCTTGTACTTAGTTTGGGCCGTCCCCTTCCTATATAAAAGGGGGGTCACCAAGATCTTGTAGAGCAGCTCCAATCATCCTACTCAAGGGCAATAATATCTTCTCTCTTCCTCTTTTCTCTAATTTGTTTATTCCCCTTGGCTCAAAGCCATTCATCTTCAGTCATTCTTCTGGTTTATCACTTGGTATTGGCTCGAGGCCGTCTCTGTATTCATCACCTCTTAACTTGTTCTTCATTATAAAACTTAATATCGGCCGAAAGAGCCTTGTCTAATTATATCTTTAACTGTTATCCCATCCCCGCTATCCCCGATAGTTCGAGATCGATACTAACGCCGACCCCGAGGTCCCATTGACTATCTTTGCATCTGGGTAACAGCCCCCACCTACGGTTTGGTTATTGCCTCTTTTTACCCCGAATTTTATCATTAAACTTAGCATTCTTAGCATTAACTGCTCTAACAACTAGTTCGAGAATAGATCACGTATTCTTAGAATCCCATTTACAAATTTAATAGTTGTTACCATTTTCACGGTAAACTATTTAGCGCCCACCGTGGGGCTAAAAATAATAGTGATTATTTTCTTGCTGGTTTTCATTACATAAATACACATCAGCTTTCACATTTTTCTTGTCCGAGATCCTTTGACTTCAGGCCAAAATGTCCGGATCGGTAAATGGAATTGAGAACGACAACCTCAAAAATTACTGGGAAAATGGCGTGGCTATCCCGGCCACTGGAGCACCTTCGCGGAATCCTGATATCTCTCCCAGACCGATCCTAGCGGACGCAGATTCACAGGACACACAACGAGTCGACGAAACTTCTCAGCGATAGGAGCGTACGACACAGCGACCAACAGGAAGCTCAAAACACCCTGGCCCGAGAAGAACATGAAGTTAGTCTTCATGTTATTTTTGAAATGTTGCAGGCACAACAACTGGCCATTGCTCAGCTGCAAAGCCATCCGAGAATCCTTAGCACAGCGGCGCCAGAGACGGCTCCCCCCGCCGAGCAAGCACTCGAAAGGTCAAGCAACAACGGGTCAGTGGCTGACCCTGCCATCGTAAAAATGATTGAGGACCTCAGCAAAAGGATCGAATCAGGTGAGAGAATGATTGCAGCCAATGACAAAAAATTTGAGACCTACAACTCTAGGGTCGATCAGATCCCAGGTGCGCCCCCGGTCCTCAAAGGTTTAGATTCAAAGAAGTTAATTTAGAGGCCATTCCCCGAGGAAGCAGCCCTGAAGCCTATCCCGAAAAAATTCAGAATGTTGGAACTCCCCAAGTACAACAACACCTCCGAACCTAACGAACACGTCACTGCTTACACCTGCACAGTAAAAGGCAACGACATAAAAATGATAAGATCGAGTCTGTGTTGTTGAAAAAATTCGAAGAAACGCTTTCAAAGGGGGCCATGATGTGGTACCATAACTTGGCTCCCAACTCCATAGATTCGTTTGCCATGCTAGCAAACTCCTTCGTAAAAGCACATGCCGGAGCCATCAAGGTAGCAACAAGGAAATTCGACGTTTTCAAAATCAAGCAGAGAGAAAGAGATGTTGCGAGAATTCGTATCCCACTTCCAGATGGAATGGATGGAGGTGCCACCAGTCTCCGACGACTGGGCGGTGCAGTCTTTCACCCAAGGCCTGAACGAACGAAGCTCGATGGCTTCAAAACAGTTGAAGCAGAATCTAATCGAATATCCGGCCGTGACCTGGTCAGACATTCACAACCGATACCAATCAAAGATTAGGGTCGAGGATGACCAGCTGCGAGCCCCTTCGGGCTCATTATACCCAAACAAACTCCTGGCAAAAGAGTCGAAACCAAGCAAAGAAAGGTACCAACCGTACCATAAAGACAGAAGGAACGCCCGAGGCGCACCTACCCCGCAACGATCAGAGGATAGATCGAGGACAGGATCCTCAGGGGCTCGTCAATAGAACCAGGTTCGATCGGAACATGGTGCCGACAAATGCGCCCCACTTATTGGAATACAACTTCAGCATTGACATATCAGACATCATGTTCGCTATTGGCAAAATCAGGGACGCCAAGTGGCCCAAACCAATACAGTCGGACCCTTCACAAAGAAATTACAACTTAGTGTGTGAGTTCCAAAACACACATGGTCACAGGATCGAGGATTGCCATCAACTATGAGAAGAAGTGGCCCGGCTTATCAACAAAGGGCACCTTTGGGAATTCCTTAGTGATCGGGCCAAAAATCAGTTTCGAGACAGGGAGGCAACCAAGAAGAACGAGGCAAAAGAACCACAACACGTCATCCACATGATCATGGGGGACGCCGATGCCCCGCAGGAACCCATGATGAGGAGAACAAAATTATCCATCACCAGGGAAAAACGGACTCGGGGATATATCACCGAAGATGCCCTCACGTTTAGCGAAGAAGATACTGAGGCCCTATATCAACCCCACAATGATGCCCTGGTAATCTCCTTTCTTATAAATTCTTTTTAGATAAAACGTGTACCCGTTGATCCAGGTAGCTCGACCAATATTATCAGGTTGAGGGTGATAGAATAGATCGGACTGCTTGAACAGATCGTGCCCGCCACTCGAGTCCTCAATGGGTTCAACATGACAAGCGAAACAACCAAAGAAGAAATCGTCCTTCCGATTACCGTGGCCGGTAGAACCCAAGACACCAAATTCCATGCCATTAAGGGAGATATGAGGTATAACGCCTTGTTTGGGCGACCATGGATACACTATATGAGAGCAGTACCATCCACCCTCGACCAAATGATAAAATTCCCGACGAAGGACGGGGTCAAAACCATCTATGGGGAACAACACGCGGCAAGGGAAATGTTTGCAATACACGACGTGTTATCAACGCCCATACCCCCGCTCCCGAATAAGCCAGCGGGCGAATCAGGTCTCAACCCCAGTCGGGTTTGACAACATTAAGTAGAAATCTACATCGCATGTCCGCACTCGAGCGGTCATAATAAGCCAATCTCAAGGTGTCACCAGCATATCTCGTTTCAAGGCACAACTATTCCTTTTGTTTCATTTCGCATTAAGAACTAACCCTCGTGTAGGCACTCGACCGGAGATACCAGAATGCTAACACTATCAGGAGGCCTCGAGACCCCTAAAAGTGCGCCCGTTGCACTCTTTTCCTTCGACCGAGTTTTTATCCCAAAAAAGAACGGTTTTTATCGGTAAGGTTTTTAATGAGGCAACGTCTACGAAGCTACCTAAAGGGGAAACTCCACGAATTGCTCGAAGCCACCCTTACAGCCAACTTTTAAGCGGCGAGGGGCATTTTCCCTGGAAGCCACCCAATTCGAAGGAGGTGGGGAAACGCCAAGCAAAGGTTCCTACAGGGAGAAGATGTATCGGGCCAAACGATCATTGTAATCAGACCCCGCCAAAGCGGGAGCATGTACTATTATATCGGGCAATCAAAAAAATACCCCTTTTTCCATGAAAAAAGAGAAAGGCTCTTTCTCAGACTACGACAATGTGAAAATCATCGTAGCAACCAAACTCGACCTAAAAATAGATCGACTCAACACAACAACACGTGTATTGCACCAATGGATCAGAGAATATCTTCCAAACATCTCATTCTCCAAAAGGGAAAATCACTGTATACTCTCGACAGAAGCCTCTACGCCAAATACGTCCCGAGATACTCGGAGACTTGAACGATTCAGCGCCCACACGACCGTAGGATCGGAACCTCGGGCTCACAAAGCCCTCACAATGCAACTCCGAGTTCGCGAGAAGCGGTCTTCAAGCTTAAACAAACTCGATGGCTCGAAAACTATCGCCAATCGCCATACACTGGAAAATCTGAAACTGTAAGACCCTAGCGGGCAGACTCGGCATAACTCGATCTATTCTACATCACACAAACTGTAAGACCTCAATAGGCATGGAAAACGTAAGACCTCAACAGGCATGAAAATCCCGAAGTTTAGGCTATACACCGCATTTGTAAGAATCCATAAAGGCCATACCCTTGGTGTAGACGCCTAAACTATCACTTGGGATCAAAAATGGCTACGGCCAAACGCATATGACTATGGTCAAAACGGCTGATACAGTCAAAATAACGCGACTCGGGGACGCTCGACTATCACTAAAAATCATAGGACACTACTTCAATTATACTTTGGAAAGAACCGATTAAAACAGGCTTCCCTCAACAGGCAGAAACGAGCTCTGACCACGTCGGCTCCAAATCGCAAGAGCGTCGATCTACTCGACCTAAGAGCTATGAACCTTACGAGGTGCTCGAAACATTGATGATAATGACTTGAAATCGAGGTTCCTCTAGAATCGAAGATGGGTCAGGCAAAAATACTCTAAAAGACCTTAACAAGGGGAAATAAAGCCTACAAAAAAGCCTACGGGTAAAAACAGTATAAGAACCATTGTCACCAGCTAAGCAAGCCTACAGGCCTCATATTAAAAGGTCTCTACGACCAAACAGCGTAAGAGCCGTTGTTGCCAGCTAAATTTTTTTTGACAAGTTGAGGATTAAAATGAGCTCGAATCGTAACCCGATTCGAAGACCGGATCCAAAATAGTTAACTATGCAAGCCTCCGGGCCACATACTGAAAAATCTCAACGACCAAGCAGCATAAGTGCCACCGTTTCCGGCAAGAAACTCAAAGAAATTTAAGGGTCGATTACAGCTCAAATAGCAACATGACTCGGAGACTGGACTCAAAAACTGTAATATGCCTAAGGGCATGGCATAAGTGCCACCATCGCCGGCCAGAAACTCAAAGAAATTTAAAGGTCGATTATAGCTCGAATCGCAATGCGACTCAGACACTGGACCCAAAAACTGTAATGTGCCTAAGGGCACGACATAAGTGCCACCGTCAACGGCCAGAAACTCAAAGAAATTTAAGGGTCTATTACAGCTCGAATTGCAATGCGACTCGGAGACTGGATCTGAAAACTGTAATGTGCCTAAGGTCATGGCATAAGTGCCACCGTTGCTAACTAGAAACTAAAAAAAAATTTAAGTGTTGATTACAGCTCGAATCGTAACGCGACTCGAAGACTGGACCCAAAAACTGTAATGTGCCTAATGGCACGACATAAGTGCCACTGTTGCTGGCTGAGTAAACCTCCGGGTCGCACGCCCGTAAGGTCACTTCAACCAAAAATACGAAGGCCATCATTATCCGCCCATGCAGGCAGGAAAGAGCATGAGGGTTAATTGAACCTCAAGTCACAATGCGACTTGGAGACTGGACCCAAAATGATTGGAACGGAAAATGTGCAGGGGCAGGAGATAAAAGCAAATACTACCTACCCGCACGGGCACAAAACATGCAAGGGTGAGGAGGCTCGAGCCGAAGCCCAACTCGGAGACTAAGCCTAAATAGCCAGGCCAAGTACGGAGGTCCCGACACCTACTCACGTCAAGGATAACGCTTAAGAGCCCCCGAACCTATCCGATCAGTCCCATACCTACGAGGATCCCACCGAACATAAAAACCAGCACGCCCGATCGAAAGCAATAAGAAAGAAAAAAGCTACAGAAGAGATAAAGCTTCAAATTCCTTCTTATATATTATATGCGAAAAAAGGCGCATTCTCCATCTATAGGCATATTCTGCATATATCAGAAACAAAGCGACAAAGCGGCAAAATCTACACTCCGTACTAAAAGGGCTACAACTTGTCAAAATTCGCCCTCTACAACTTCAGCAAGATGTGACCAAGCGCCACGATTACTCCACCTTGCTCGATCCAATTCATCTAGGAAAACAGAGCCCCTTGCACTGACCTCCTCGAGTGCTTCTCTTTGGGATCTGCAATGAACATATTCCTCGATCCCCTTCTCTCGGTTGAGGGTTCGCTTCAGCTCATCTTGGGCATCAGCAGCACCCTTCATACAAATCGCCATCTCCCGATTAGCCTTGGTTCGGCTTAGTGCCACTTCGACCCAAACATCAATTATCTCAACTCTAAAACTTCGGAAGATCAGATTCGAAGTTTCCCAATCATACCAGGACAAACTTTAGCGTTGCCACAAGGAATTGGACCTCGAAGGCAGAGACCTTGGCCAAGGCATTCGTCCCCTCCGAAGCTTGAGCCTGCACTTGAGCCCTTGGCTCCCCACAAACAACTCTGATGCGGTTGACATCGCCCTTAAGTCTTAAAGGTAGAAAGGGGTGAAGTGCGTACTACAAGAAGTCACTTGCTCCATCAAATAGCCCTCGTAGTTTGGGCTCCGATACGCCTCATATCGCTAATACTGCAGCTCCTCTTCCTTCTCTTTGCTAAGGAGCCTAAGGGACTTGCCGTCATCCAGAATATTTTTAGGCTTGGCCCCTTGACAAAGCAGCTCGGACCTAAGCCAGTCACAGGCCCACACGAGGAAGGTCTAGCAGAGGAAGGAAGGCACGACTACTAAATTCACCATCGTCGTAGGTAGAGTTGGCGAAGCGCGAGGCACACCGCCTAAAGTGCATCTTTTTATCTCTTCAAACAAATAACAAGGGTTTCGAAGGTGTGGCACTAGCAGCTAACACCTAGGAGGAACAATTCACCCAAGCCTGGTCTTTGCTTTCCCCAAATAGGCAGCCATTAAAGGCAGGCTCCAACGACCCCCGAGGAGGCGAAAACAGCCTCACATTGCGTTTGGGAAAGGCGGCGACAATTCAAAAACAACTAAGAGCACCAACCATCAGCACCATATCTGGCGCCGCTGTAATAGTCAACCCCGGAGGCCTCTATCATGGTAAGATAAAGACCCAGAATGCCAACAACGCCTTCGCCAACACAAGATCAGCACACGGCCTCAAAGGCCTCTGCCAAAGGAAGCCAGCAAGCAAATGCAGTTGTTCTTAACATACACTCATATGGAACAGGCCCTGAGTGTCGATATCGATGATCCAAATGCAGGCAGACCTCCACCCGGAGACCGCATTAAACAAGCCATCGGTGTCCCTAAACCCGCCAGCCCTCGGGCAAGCCTCCTCTCAAAGGCCACTACAAAGTCCAAAAACACTACTCACTCCTTCATATTAAGGATCCAGCGGCCCGAGGTTACTGGTCCTATTCAGGGTCAGAACACAAAGGACCCTACACGAAGCCATTTTTATCAATCAAAGGCTCTAGGAAGGATTGAAGTAGCACCTGAGCATGGGTAACTCCTCAACAGAAGTCAATCGCACATGCTCCAAAGGGCTATCTACAATCAATCCGAAAGGGACCCCTAGTTACCTAAAAATGACCTTCACTCGAGATACCATTCTCGAGACCCAGGACTCTACCAACTATCTCCATGCGATTCAGAGAACCCGACGTCCCGAGCCTATAAGATCAACTTAGTCTCGATCCGAAGTATAACAACAAGCTCAGAAAGAAGCCATACCAATCAATAGAAGATCGGGAAAAATGCTCGCGTCCGAGCCAAGCGTCGACAGCTAACAACGGAGGAAGACGTCTAAGTGCCTCGAAGGGCATGAGAACATACAAAAGAAAGGAAAGAATTGAAAGCAAGAGTCAAGAAAAGGTATATTAATATTCATAAAGATCCATAAATAACGGCCCGCGAGGGGTCCTTACATATGGTTACAGAATCCCATAAGGGGATCGTCACACATAAAAGGAAATCCAATGATATGCATACAACAAAAGCCTATGAGTCTAGCATACTTTTTATGCGGTATCTTTGTCATCATCCCCTCAGGCATGTGACCTCAAAGATAATATCTTCCAAGTCCGAGGCCCTCGAGGACCTCATCTTGATTACTTAGAATGGCATCTTCAAAAGGAAGAGAGATGAGGGAAGAAGACGAGAATTGGCTGGGTGAAAAATTTTGTTGTCATGAACCCCGCCAATATCAATCCCACTAAGCTACTTCTTGAGACGTTGCCTTGACCCAGGAGGCAACAGTTAGCGGGTACCGCCGCCACAGCCCCCAGGAATCCAAAAAGGGGTGCAGCGCGCCGAGCCAAGGGAAGAGGGTGAGCAGTAGTGTATAATCCAAGCCCCCTCTTGAGCAGCGGGGCATAGTCCAAAAATACCCTCCAGGGTCGGAAGGAATCGACCCTCTACCTCATCACCCCGAGCCAACAACAACAACAACAATATCACGGCAGAGCAACTCCGTCCAACCGAAAAGAGACCAATATGCATATGGCGTAAAATCTTGAAGCCTAACGCCTCAAACACAACAAGATGGTAGAGATGTAGGACATCAGGAAAGGAAGAAGAGATAGGAATCAAAGGGACTTTGAATAAAAAAGCCAACCGCAAGGAGCCCCATTTATAGGGGAGGCAAAGCAACCGATGGCGTCATTACTGCCCTTGAAAAATGTAACGGCAGGTGCAATCAATGCGTTCATAGAAGCTGAACCCATAGCAACGATACAATTCCAAAGAGAGAAGGGTCGTAACTTTTTGGGTGATCTTGAAAAAGCGAAAAAGACGAAGCACCTCGATAACTCTCAAAGGAGAGTAGTATCATCAGCACGACGCCGATACAAGAGATCGGGAAATAATATGTCGATACCATTTCTTATCACTTCCCTCTAAGAAAAGCGGAGACTATCTATGTGCGGTGAAATCCGGGGGACCGATTTCCCCTTGACATAATGCTTCGAAGAGTGACCCCGAAAACACGGTATCTCGGGTCAGTCACTTCCCTTAAAACCTGTCGATGCCCTGCCAAGAATAACATTGGCTGAAGCCCTGATGAATGCAGGAATCCCTCCGAGGAATGCACCCGGGGTCGATCAAATCTACTCAAGCGGCTCGACGTCAGCCCATATGTGACGTAAGGCTAATAGGTTGTCACATCTCATTCTCTTTTGTCATACTACACATCTTGTACTTAGTTTGGGCGTCCTCTTCCTATAAAAGGGGGGTCATCAACATCTTGTAGAGCAGATCCATTCATCCTACTCAAGGGCAATAATATCTTCTCTCTTCTCTAATTTGCTTATTCCACTTGGCTCAAAGCCATTTATCTTCGATCATTCTTATTGTTTATCACTTGGTACTGGCTCGAGGCCATCTCCGTATTCATCACCTCTTAACTTATTCTTCATTATATAACTTAATAGCGGCCGAAAGAGCCTTGTCTAATTATATCTTTAACTATTATCCCATCCCCGGTTATCCCCCGATAGTTCGAGATCGATACTAATGCCGACCCCGAGGTCCCATCGACCATCTTTGCATCCGGGCAACAGCCCCCACCTTCGGTTTGGTTACTGCCTCTTTTTACCCCGCATTTCATCATTAAACTTAGTATTCTTAGCATTAACTGCTCTAACAACTAGCTCAAGAATAGATCACGTATTTTTCGAATCTCATTTACAAATTTAATTATTGTTACTATTTTCATGGTAAACACTGTGTTTCCTTTCATGTTTATACTACTTACAATTTAAACCTACTGTTAGCTTAACGAAGCATGTCTAATTGACTTAATTGCTTTACTTGCTCAAACTGCCTTATTTGGATTCTGTGCAGCATGCTAGGTTAGAAATACCTGTTTTACCTTGGTATGAAATTTTGATTGAATTGAGTATTTCTCGTGTTGCTGCTGTGTGTTTAATTTGGGACTACGAGACGACATCCCAGGAGATCCCCTTGCCTGTTTACTTTGGGACTGTGGATTTCTATTCAGGTTGATCCCACTGCACAGTTATATTGAAACTATGGGACTGCACCCAGTAGATTCCCCTAGTACTAGGTATTTATATTTGAGACTACGGATCGGGATTCCAGTAGATCCCCATGCACTATGAGTTGGACTACGGGACGACACCCGGGAGATCCACTAGATATTACATTTGGGGACTGTTGATATCCAATTTTTCCATATATATTTTCAATATGCAAAATACCTTCAAAATAGCATATATATGCATATGTAAGCATGTCCAATTATTTCATTATTTTTACTTTAATTTTAAAGGTATAAATTGATTTATGTTCTCCCATTTATCCATAAAATCCTCCATAATTATTTCTAAAATTATTGTTTTGATATTTCATCTATGGTAATTCTATATTTATGCTAAAATATGGCTAAAGAAATTTTTACATATTTTTACAATTATATTTAGTATTTTTAAAGCTAAATTGCACATAATTACAATATTAGCCATTTTAAGGTTTAATCATGTTTGATACGCATAAAATCAGATCCTGTATTTTTAAATTATTAATTAGGTATTTTAAATCACTTAAGTACTTTCAATTTATTTTTTCAGAAATTATTATTATTTGTTTAAATTGAAAAGGTAAAAAATGGCTATTTAAAACGTAGCCAAATTGGCTTTCAAATCTAGCCCAAATTGGACCCCAATTCCCTAGCCCAATTTTGATTTAAACCCGACCCACACCCTTTTAAATCCTAGCCAACCCCGGATCCCCACCTACCCCAGTCGATCTTGGCCGTTGATCATTCAGATCAACGGTCCCCTTTCCCCTTACCATTTTAAAACCCAAATGACCCCCTAACCTAATTCATTTACTACAAACCCCCCGCCCTTGAATTTCTTTTCCTCTCCAATTCTCTATAAAACCTAAAGCTAACCCTAGCCGCTGCCACCCAAACTAACCCTAATCCCATTCGATTCTCACTCAATCCATGGACTCTCATGGCTGTTTGAGATGTATACCGGTCACCTATGTCTCCTGGTTTCCTGTTTTCATGATTTCATGGAAAGATCTCAAAGAGATCTAGTCCAAACCTCGCTCAACTTCTATCCATGGTCTTTTTTCGGCCATCCATGGCCGTTCGAGTTAGATCTACGGTCGTTCGAGTCAGATCCATGGCTTTTCCGACTAAAACCGGTAATGATCTAATGTTCTCTCATCTTTCTTTGGGTTCTCTGAAGCCTTAGCTCTTGAGATCTTTACTTTTGTTTAAGATCTCTCTTCGATCTAGATGTATCCATGGGTTTTAACCGACTTTTTTCTTCGTCTCTGCTATTTTCTGGAAAAAAAACCTAGCTATAAACCTTTCGATCTTTTTAGATCTGTGATGGATTTATGGGTTTCTCAAGGTTTTCACTTTTTTCCTCAAATGTTTCTCTGATTTCAGATAGTTTCTTTATTTTTCAAACTGGGGTTTCAAAACCCTTTTTGCAAAAAAATGATTTCTTCTTGATTACTGTGATTTTTAGCATGTCTAAACATTATCTAAGTCTTTCCTTTTGGATCGATTCATTTTTGTCAAGAAACCCTAATACTTCTGGGTTCGATTGGAAGTTTGAATTTGTTTGCATGACTATCATGAACATTCTGGGCTTTATGTGTGTTCTATATGCTCGCGTGCTTCTCGTTTTGATTTATTCTTAAGGTTTCTTTGATTTTGTCCGAAACTGTGTTATTTATAGGTCCGACCATTTGTTTTACTAATTGCTCACACAATTTATGGTGATTCTGTATGATCTCCTTATACCTATACCTTTGATTCTGTGCATTTTCCTTGTAACTCTATACTGATTTTAGAAATTGCTTCCTTACTCTTGTGATACTTTCCTTAGTTAGTACTGATTCCCTATGATTTTCAATCTCATCCGTGATTCTTTGATCTAATTTTCAGAATCAAATTGTACTCTACCCTGTTTATGTGCACAATATATTGTTATTATACTTTCCTTACTTGAAAATATTCTGTACTTAGTCCCTATTACATGCAACATGCTTTTGCAATTCCTATTATGGTAAAATCAGTCTTACAAACAATTATTTTCCTTATTTGATACAACTTATACCCGTTTGAACTATGACTCCTTAATTGAAGGGAGTCCGGGTCTTTAATTGATTCTAATTTGCATTATTTCTATAATTATAATAAGTCAGTACTTGTTACCTTATTTTCTTGCCTATTTTCAAAACTATAAATACTCTACCCTCTTTTCTTTAAAGACACGAACAACTAGCTCAGAACACGCACATACACATTCAAACTCTCCTTTCTTTCTCTACTATTTATTCTATTGCTTTGTCTAGCCGGCTGAAAGCCAAGGCTAGACTGTGGAACTTTGATTGCTTTACTTTTTTGCACTTTGCTCCTTCAACTGGTATGTTCTTAGTTTAAATTCTGAAACTCAACTCTATGTGTTCCCTTGTTTGTCAATCCTTGTCTTTTTCTGCACCAACTTAATGGCTCATGTTGTTAAATTATACTTTTTGTTAGCTGTTTTACTCAGCATGTATAAAATTCTGCCCTCCTTTGTTCAAATGTGATCAACATGTTTACTTGTTCCTCTTTATGTCCCTCAACTAGCATGTCTCCTAATGTACCTAATTCATAACTAATTATGTGTTTCTGATTTGGGTCCTCTATGTCCCCAGCCCCTACTCCCCTGTTTGTAACTACTGAAGCTGTACTACTCTCTAAACTTATTCTGTGTGTGTTGTTGTTGCTCCCATCCCCTCTGTTGTTTTACAAACTCATTTCAAACGCTGATTTCAAAACTATTTTCCAACTCAACTCCTTTGAGTCTATGTCAAGCACTCTCATATGCACTCTTAGACTACTAGGTTCTGCCCCTCTTATGTGAGCCTTGCCTTAGGACCCTAGAGCTCCCACTGAACTTGGACACATAAGAGCTGGCCCTTCCACACTGCACTCACTCTGTTTGGTTATGCAATCTGGGTGTGAGCACTGCCCGAGATCCCTTGAGGTCCTTAGGGAACTCTGACACTCCCAGATATAGGTATGGAACAATATTGGTATTTGAGGTGGTTTATTACATAACTCACAGAGGAAGTCAGAATCAGGCTTCCTATAGTTGTAACTTCTTATTTTTCATTTCATCTTTTATGCAATTCTATCACATGGTCTATAATAATTTGTAAACAATTATTGGGGTGGCTAGTGAAAAGGGATAGGGTAAATATGCATGCCATTTTTTGTTAAGGGTAGAAAACATGTTATTAGGTTTATATTCCTAATTGTGCATAGAAAGCATGCTTAGGATTCATACGATGCATTAGAAATCATGTTCTTAGGACTTATGTTTCTTGCTTCAGCACCTCACTCATTGATCCATGCTCTTTGTCTATGCATTTAGAAATCATATTCTTAGGGAAATTGTGCAATCCTGCCATGTACATTTTGAAATCCTGCTCTTAGGAAATTCTGCAACCCTGCCATATGCATTTAGAAATTCTGCTCTTAGGAAATTCTGCAATCCTACCATATGCATTTAGAAATCCTGCTCTTAGAAATTCTATGTCATGAGTTTTATACATGCACCTTAGACACTATGTTCTAGGATCTTATTTGCACTTGCATTCACACTTAGTGTAAATTGCTGATTATAAAAGAAGTAAAAAACAGCTTTACACTTGATTATCCCGTTTAAAATAACTAGTAAAAATCTCTGCACTTGATTAGAATAGCATGCTCTTAGGGTAAAATAAGCTCCAAACCATCTTTTAATAATTCTGAATAACTGCTGTATCTCGTTTTGCGCCTAGGCAAGCCTTAGGTAATGACTTAAGTAAAAAAAGAATTGCCTTTGTTTAATTATAAACTGTTAAAATCAGTAGGCAAACATGATTCAGACTTCTTTTCTTAGTCACGTAATAAATCTGGTTATGACGTTACAACTTAAACACCCTGCTTTATGATTTTAAATTTAGTCCTTAGTTGTGTATGAGTCATGTTGTCTATGTGCATTGCTTGTGGAGGCATATCTGATCCTTCTGCTTGTTTTCTGTGTTTTCCCTCCTTTAAATGCAGTCCTACTTGTTTTGTATGTCGCCTTAGTACTTTGCCTTTGAGCTTGTGGAACTGCCTAGAACCTCTTTATAGGATAGGTGTCCTAAATTCTTCCGGGATTGATAGGAAGGGATGGGTAACAGCATGCAATAAGAGTCGAGACCAACCTTCACTTAATTACCTTTATGGGGCCCGAAAGGGTAAATATGGATAAGATGACCGATGCGCTAATACCACATGTATCCCCTCTTTTGAGGAGTGTCATACCGGGTATTGCATTGATGTGATCAATATTACAAACAAACCTAGGACAGCCCTTTACATTCATAAGCATGCTTAGATTGTAACTCTTTTTAAAACCTTGCTTTCATTAATCGCTTTCAAACACTTGTTTACTTAAATCCCCTATTATTTGAGCCATACTTGTCTATTTGCTAATGATACAAATTCACAAAAATTGTCTGGTCGGGAACCACACTAGTGGATCCTGAGGGGTGCCTAACACCTTCTCTTTAGGATAATTTCAAGCCCTTACTCTATCTCTGGTTATCAAACGTAGTTGTAGATGAACCTTGTAGGTGCCCTAATGTACCTTAAAATCGTTAGGTGGCAACTCTTCAAAAATTCAAACCTCGTTCCCAAAAGGAATGAGTTGTCCCATACCCAAAATGTCATGAACCTTATTTATGCGGAAGGGGAAAAAAGGGGCGCGATAGCATGGCGACTCTGCTGGGGAATTTTAGGCTTTTACCATTTCAGATTGTTCTTGTGAATTTGTACCTCCCTATGTGCAATTACTTGTTTAATTTCTTTAAGCATTTGATTTCTTCTTCAAAAGCGAAACTGACATATCTTTCTTGTTTCCTTCCTTTACTGTCGCTTTATATTATAAAAACTGCTATATTTATCGCTTTCTTAACATGCAAATACATGACAATGTGCTTTTAATTATTGCATAATCATGCTCAACCTCATACTCCACTTGTGCCAAACAAATACCATAGCAACGCTTGATGAGTGGTTGCGCTCTTCCTATATCATTACCCCTAAATTCGGAAAGGCATATTTGCAGTAAAACTAGTCGATCAGCGGTGCAGTCGACAGTTCCGTGCCTTACCCTTTGAGTTGTCCGCTCAAAGGTACCAGTCTAAAACCCCATAGAAACCTTACTCTGTTAAATTATGCATGCATCATAGTCAAACCTAGCTGGGTCAGTTATGTTGTCCACGTAATGATCCTTTAAGATAGCCTTGTCCAAAGTCCATTGGGTTTCCCTAAACCCAAACGGACATCGTCACGTTCTGTGCATTTATTTGGAGAACTAAATGCTTCATGCTAATTATTGATATTAAATAGTCGAGTCTGGTGGGGGTAAGGTCCTAACCTTGTTTTTCTTGTAGAAATCTGAGGAACAAGGTCCTAGCTTCGGTATGGTTAGCACACCCCCTCTCTTGCTAGATTGATAGAGGAGTCTTCCGTCAAATGACCAAATCAATGAGTGGAAAAAGAGGGCCACCAAAGCTAGCGAAAAGCTGGAGTATCTGGAATACAGCCTGTTGGAATTGGAAGGAAAGGTGAGGAAGAGAGTCACTGATTGCCAGAACGCCAAGGGAAATGAAGGAGAACATTTGGAAAAGGCATTTTTACTGGTGAACCTATGCGAACTGGAGGATTTGATCAACGAGAACATTCAACATGAGGATGGTCCTTCTAGGACCAAGTAGATAGGAGTTTACCTTTTTCGCTTTATAGATGTAATAAGGCCAATGGCCATTAGTGACTTTTGTTTCTTGCTTATTTAGTGTCGTTTCGGGATTCGCCTATCTTTATCAATAAAATGAGACATTTAGCATTCTAAGTTCTCCAAATCAAGTTGTCTCTAGGCCTACCTCGGATAGAAAGAGGTTCCCAAATTAGGACATGTTTTACATTCCCGCACTATGTGTTTAAATATTGCAATACCTTTTATAATCTTCACTAACTTGATTACCTTTTATTTTATTTTTTGTTTTTATTTCCCTCCCCAAAGGTTAGTTTGTGCACTCTAGCATCATCATCTTATTTCACAAGATCCAAGGGCTCTCCACCCACTCATCCTCTTAGTCCTGTTAAAAGCAAGAACAAAGGCAAGATGGAAGATTTGAACAACATCATTAAGGATAATACAATTGAATGGGTAGAGGCCACTGATATCTAGGGTATTCGGGTTCCTAACGAGAATATGTCACAACTTGAACAGAAACTGTTGAAATTCCAGGAAGAGCTCGATCATGTTTGGAATCTGGAAAATGTGTCATTTTCCCTCAACACCCCAGATATCAACTTTTCCAACACTCAAAACCCTACACCTCCTCAAAATATCCCAAAACAATAAAATCATCCCTCTCCTCACCATCGTGTTGCTCCACCAAAGAACCAATGTAACACCTTCCATACCCCAAACAACACTCCACTACTCATTCCAGAACCTTAGAACTCCGCAAATGACCATTTCCACACCCATACACCAAGACACAATAACACTCCCATCTACGTGGAGACCATGCCATACTCCAACCATCTCAGGCACACCTGAGTCTGATGAAAAGGATCTGCTTATTAGGAACTTGGCCAAGTAATTTAAGAAACTAACCAGCTGGATTCAGGGCGTTGAGGGAAGCAAAGGAATAGAAGGGCTGAACTATGAGGATCTTTGCATACAGCCTGATGTTGAAATTCCTGAGGGGTACAAACCTCCCAAGCTCGAAATGTTTGATGGTACGGGTGATCCAAGGGTCCATCTGAGGACATATTGTGACAAGCTGGTTTGAGTAGTGAAGGATGAAAGGATCCACATGAAGCTGTTCATGAGGAGTTTGAAGGAAGATGCATTATCTTGGTACATCAGCCAAGATCCCAAAAAGTGGTCAAGCTGGGTAGGCATGGCATCCGACTTTATGGATAGATTCAGGTTTAATACAGAGAACGCACCAGTCATGTTCTATATTCAAAATTTGAAGAAGAAGCCCACGGAAATGTTTAACGAGTATGCTACTCGCTGGAGGTCCAAAGCTGCTAAGGTCATACCTGCCTTAGAAGTGGAGCAAATGAACAAGTTCTTTGTCCGGGCTTAGGACCCGTAATACTATGAACGGCTGATAATGACTGAGAACCACAAGTTTTCCGACATTATCAAATTGGGAGAATTAATGGAAGAAGGTATCAAAAGTGGTATGGTTACAAACTTCGAGGCCTTGCAAGTTACAAATAAGGCTTTGCAATCCGGTGGTGCGTCAAAGAAAAGGGACGTGGGGGCTGTGATGGTTGCACAAAGGACCAAATCTCCTCTCAAATACTAAACTTACCCAACACCTCCACTCGTATACTAGCCAACCCCAAATTACCAAGCACTCTCCCCCTCATACCAAGCTCCACCACCAACTTATCAGTCATTTCCACCGCCTACATATCAACCTACTTCACCCCGATACTCCTAACCCGCTCATGTTTACCAAACCTATAATGCTCAATCTTCCCATTATCAATCACCCCTTGCATGCCAAAACTTCCATAGACCTCGACCTAATTTTGATCGCAGACCTCCAAAACAATATACAACCATCGCTGAACCCATCGACCAGCTGTATGAGAGGCTCAAAGCTGCTAGTTATGTCACCCCAATCCCTGCTGCAACCCCTGAGAATCCTTCTCAGTGGGTTAACCCAAACAAGTCCTGTGCATAGCACTAAACATGAAAGGGCACAACATCGATGAATGCCGCTCCTTGAAGACAAGATACATTCCTTGATTGATAACAAGATCATTGTGGCAAAGGAACCCGCTCCAAACGTCCGCAACAACCCTCTGCCAGACCATAAGGGTGGCGGTATCCACATGATTGAAGTAGAAGATGACTGGGATCTCGAGGGATCAATTGGGTTGATCGTAGAAGGTGATGACCCAAAGAAACCAACAATTACCCTCAATCCGATCATAGTCCAAATCCAAGCGTTTGAGGATGCTGAGGTGAATATGTTTGTACCACTTGTGTTTGAAGCAGCACCAACCGCAAAAACACCAGCACCAATTGAGGTTGAATTCGTGCCTTCGGCAAATGCACCCGCACCATTTGAGGTTGTAGTCTTGCCACCCAAGGTACATGTTCCGTTCGGAGTAAGGATAGCCTCACCGATCCCAATAGCGATGTCAACCATGACACCATTCTATACAAATGTTGTACCTTAGGACTATACAGCCGAGGCGATAAGGAAAGGCAAGGTCAGGATTGAAGAAACTGTTACAGCATAGGGTATGACAAGAACTGGTAGAGTCTATACACCTGAGCATCTAGCTGAATTAAGCAAGCAGGCCCCCAATCGGCCGCCCCTCATTGAGACACGTCCGGACGACCTTTGGAGGAAAATATAGGCCAAGGAATATTTGGTCATCGACCAGTTAAATAAGACACCAGTGCAAATATCCATTCTCTCTTTGCAGCAAAATTCTAAAACACATAAGAATGCTTTATTAAATGTGCTGAGTGAAGCATACGTACCAAGTAACATCACTGGCGGAGAAATGGCTAATATGGTAGGACAAGTGCTGGAAAGCCATAAGATCACCTTTCATGAGGACGAGCTGCCACCTGAAGGGTTGGGGTACAACAAGGCACTACACATCACCGTGCAATGCGAAGATTATTTCATCACCAGAATCCTGATCAATGGAGGTTCCAATCTTAACATTTGCCCACTGGTAACACTCAAGAAGTTGGGTAAAGGGCTGCATGAGATAAAGGATGGAGCAATCAATGTGAAAGCCTTCGATGGTTCTCAGAGGTCCACTATTGGTGAGATTAGTCTATGCCTGCAGATGGGACCAACCTGGTTCGAGGTCGATTTCTAGGTGATAGATGTACCAGCGCCTTACAACTTGCTGATGGGACAACCATGGATTCATGTTGCTGGGGCCGTAGCATCAACGCTGCATTAGGCAGTAAAGTTTGAATGGAATAATTAGGAAGTGATCATTCACGGGCATGGTAGCAACCCCATATACAATTGCAAGACTATTCCAGCGATCGAGGGAAGAAGAAGGCTGGGTGGACAAACTTACCACCACATTGAACGGGTCAGTACTGTCGACAAAGACAAATGGTGGGATAGAAAAATCGAGAGTATACTAAATAGGAATGGGTACGAACCTGGCAAAGGGCTTGGCAAGAACCTCCAAGGAATCTCTAAACCCATAAAACTCAAGAAACATGGCACTACTTTCGGTTTAGGATATAATTACACCTGGGAAGAATTCAATAACTGGTCGCCACTATGGCGCGGTCCTTACTATCCACTAGAGCAGCCAATGCCGCATCTGGAGCAGACTTCCCAATAGGCCGACATTATTTATGGGTCAGATGAAGAAGAAACACTTGCAGCAGTGAATAACCTGTTTATAGAAGACAGTGATATGGACTGTTGTGTTATTATCGAGGAGGAGGGGGAAGAAGGCCCTTCCATATAGGCTGTGAGCAGAGGGGCCCATCTCAAGAATTGCACCATCAGGACAAACAAAGCCCGACGTACCTCGGGGTAGCAAGGCTAAAACAAGCATTATTCATTGTTTTTACTAAATAATTTTCTTTTCGCATTTTCAATTACCGCAATAAAATAGTTATTCAACTTATCAAAAGCATTTTGATTTTTCTTAAGAATTAATATTTATTGCTATCATTTTCTCTCCTTACTTTACCAATACAGTATTACTATTACTTATCTTGATGAACCAACGACTGTGACATGCAATGAGACAACGCAACAAACAGACATTGATTCAGAGGAAGATGACATACTTAACGAGATTGTCAAAGAAGTTGAGAACTATGAGAACAGACCTAAGTCCAACCTGGACGAGACCAAAATTGTCAACCTGGGAGCTGTAGAAAACGTCAAGGAAACAGGAATAAACATTCATCTATCGCCATCAGAAAAGAAAGAATACACCGATTTTCTAAAGAGTATGAGGACATATTCACATGGTCATATGATGACATGACTGGTCTGAGTACGTCTATTGTGGCTCACATACTGCCAACCGATCAAACGTGTCCACCGGTAAAGCAAATGCTTAGAAAGTTCAAGCCTGATATAAGTTTTAAAATCAATGAAGAAGTCAACAAGCAGATCAACACTAAGGTCCTCAGGGTAGTAGAATACCCGACATGGTTCCCCGGGTTTTGATAGGAGGAGCCCTCATACATATAGAAATGGACGGAGAAGTCTGGCCAAAGTCGATCAATTTAGATGCACTCAAGCATTACTATGTGTAATCTTTATGCTTTCCTTATGTGATGTAACTTGAACTATGCCTGACCTAATTCCCGTTAAAGAGGGGATACGTAGGCAGCCCTATGGGTTCGGTCACAATTCAATAAAAATTTCATTTCCCCCAGCAATTAGAAACTAGGGCAGAATTTTGAGGAGGACCCTCAAAATTATGAAGTAATTTCAGCCGATCGCCACATGAGCAGTAGTTGAAAACGTCATCCCATCAAACTAGGGAAAAATTTTGAGGAGGACCCTCAAAATTCCATAGTAGGAGAGGTTGCAATGTCCTGAGTTGCGTCATAGTCATCGGTTCATCTAAAAGCTATTTTAATTGTACACTTATGTCATACTTTTATAAAATGATGCATGATTTTTATTGAACTGCTTTATTTAGCAACGCTACCCCAATGATACAAACAGTATCACCAGATCAAAGTCGAACGAGTCAAGCAAAACCAGCGGGATACAAACTGACCTTCCCTTTACAAAACTTATGATTTTTCTTTGGATGCAGGCACTAGGATTGCAAAATCATTAAACATATTATACGCCCATGGGACAAACATTGATCAAAATATGACTCTCAGAACCATTGCACTTGCAAACATTTGCTATCATCATACACCGATAATGCCCCGTATGTCGCAATGCTCCCAGTAATCACAACACCGCAATCTGCTATCAGCTAAGAAATCTCTACTGCCATTGATTATTTTGTTTCTTGCATAAGGCTATCATTCTGCCTTCCGAGGTTCAGTTCTACCTCTATCTGCATTCTTGCATAAGGCTACTAGTCTGCCTTCCAACTTGCATAAAGCTACCTTTCTGCCTTCCGAGACTAAACGTTGTCTCCATCTGCATTTGCATTGCATAAGGCTATCATTCTGCCTTCCGAGGTTAAGCTCTACCTCCATCTGCATTCTTGTATAAGGTTACTAGTCTGCCTTCCAACTTGTATAAGGCTACCATTTTGCCTTCCGAGGTTAAGTTTTGTCTCCATCTGCATTTGCATTGCATAAGACTACCATTCTACCTTCCGAGATTATGCTCTACCTCTATCTGCATTATTGCATAAGGCTACTAGTCTACCTTCCAACTTGCATAAGGCTACCATTCTACCTTCCGAGGTTAAGCTCTACCTCCATCCACATCTGCATTGCATAAGGCTACTATTCTGCCTTCTAATCTGCATAAACCTACTATTCTGCCTTCCAACTTGCATAAGGCTACCATTCTGCCTTCTGAGGTTAAGCTATACCTCTATCTGCATTCGCATCTTTGCATAAGGCTATTATTTTGCCTTCCGAGGCTAAGCTCTGCCTCCAATTTTCTTCAAAACTAAGTGTCATATCAAGCACTATTTATTTCACTTTTCTTACGGGCTAAGCTCCGCCCTTCAATTCGCAAGACTAAGCTCTGTCTTGTCCGTATCATACTACTGCATCTCTCATGGGGCTGAAATATCACCAACTCATCCAAAGGCGTCATCGTTCGGAGGCACCATCTTCATAGCCCGATAACACCATGTCATGGCTTGAGGATCTCTTTCAATCTTTTGCATATCATTATTCAAAGGCGTCATGGTTTTGGAGGCACCATCCTTATAGCCCGAGAACATCAGTTCATGGCCTGTGAATCCCTTATCATACGCTTCATGGCCCAGGACATCATGGTCTAAGGACGTCATCCTAACCGTCCAAAGGCAACATTCATGGTCCAACGGGAATTTGCATCATGTTTAAATTTATGCACAATATACGCTTGTATTGTTTCTAATTGCAGGTAAACCAGCGAGCAACGGCTACCCCCAGCAAGAGCCATTCTTCTCCAGTACCCATATCCACATCAAAACTAACCACCACCGTAAACCTCTCACTCACCCGGCCCTAGATACTGCGTTCGTTTTTGAAAGGTCTTCATCGGTATACTCCGCCGATGGATCCTGAACAACATACGACCTGATTCCGGTAAACTCAGGGATATGTAGGCAGCTCAGAAGCCAGGGTGTGGCCTAACTTCTTCAAACCATTTCGTTCAGTCAAAATTGGCCATCATTTCTTTACCCGGATACTCTTTCATTCTTTCCGGATAAAGAGGGGCAGTTGTTGATACCCAATTTTTTCCTATATTTTCAATATGCAAAATACCTTCAAAATGGAATATATATATATATGCATATATATGCATATATAAGCATGTCCAAGTGTTTCATTATTTTTCCCATAATTTTAAAGGTTTAAATTGATTTATTTTCTCCTTTTTTATCCATAAATTTCTCCATAATTATTTTCAAAATTATTGTTTTGATAATTCATCTATGGTATTTATATATTTATGCCAAAATATGGCTAAAGAAATTTTTACATATTTTGCAATTATATTTAGTATTTTTTTAAAGCTAAATTGCACAAAATTGCAATATTAGCCATTTTAAGGTTTAATCGTGTTTTATACGCATAAAATTAGATCCTATATTTCTAAATTGTTAATTAGGTATTATAAATCACTTTAGTACTTTCAATTTATTTTTTCCGAAACTATTTACTATTTTTATTAAATTGACAAGGAAAAAAATGGAATTTAAAACGTAGCCAAATTGGCTTTCAAATCTAACTCAAATTGGACCCTAATTCCCCAGCCCAATTTTGATTTAAAGCCGACCCACACCCTTTTAAATCCTACCCAAACCCGGATCCCCACCTACCCAGTCGATTTTGGCTGTTGATCATTCAGATCAACGGTCCCCTTTCCCCTTACCATTTTTAAACCCAAATGACCCCCGAACCTAATTCATTTCCTACCAACCCGCTGCCCTTAAATCCCCTTTCCTCTTCAATTACCTCTGAAACCTAAAGCTAAACCTAGCCACCGCCACCCAAACTAACCCTAATCCCCTTCGATTCTCACTCAATCTATGGACTCTCATGGTTGTTTGAGACGTATACCGGTCTCCTATGTCTCCTGGTTGCCTATTTTCATGATTTCATGGAAAGATCTCAAAGAGATCTAGTCCAGACCTCACTCAACTTCTATCCATGATCTTTTTCCAGCCATCATAGCCGTTTGAGTCAGATCCATGGCTTTTCCGGCTAAAACTGGTAACGATCTAATGTTCTCTCATCCTTCGTTGGGTTCTCTGAAGCCCTAGCTCTTGAGATCTTTACTTTTCTTTAAGATCTGTCTTCGGTCTAGATTTATCCATGGGTTTTAACGGACTTTTTTCTTCGTCTCTACTATTTTCCGAAAAATACCTAGTTATAAACCTTCCGATCTTTTTAGATCTGTGATGGATCTATGGGTTTCTCAAGGTTTTCACTTGTTTTCCTCAAATGTTTCTCCGATTTCAAACAGTTTCTTTATTTTCAAACTAGGGTTTCAAAACCCTTTTTGCAAAAAACGATTTCTTTCTGATTATTGTAATTTTTAGAATGTCTAAACATTATCTGAGTCTTTCCTTTTGGCTCGATTCATTTTTATCAAGAAACCCTAATACTTCTAGGGTTTATGTGTATTCTATATGTCTTATGCTTCTCGTTTTGATTTGTTCTTAAGGTTTATTTGATTTTGTCCGAAACCGTGTTATTTATAGGTCCGACTATTTTTTTACTGCGTGCTCGCACAATTTATGGTGATTCCGTATGATCTCCTTATACCTACACCTTTGATTCTGTGTATTTTCCTTGTAACTCTATACTGATTTTAGAAATTGCTTCCTTACCCTTGTGATACTTTCCTTAGTTAGTACTAATTCCCTGTGATTTTGAATCTCATCCGTGATTCTTTGAATTAATTTTCAGAATCAAATTGTACTCTACCCTGTTTATATGCACAATATGATGTTATTATACTTTCCTTACTTGAAAATATTCTATTCTTAGTCCTATTACATGCAGCATGCTTTTACTATTCCTGTTATAGTAAAATCAGTCTTACAAACAATTATTTTCCTTATTTGATACAACTTATTCCTGTTTGAACTATGACTCCTTAGTTGAAGGGAGTTCGGGTCTTTAATTGATTCTAATTTGCATTATTTCTATAATTATGATAAATCAGTACTTGTTACCTTATTTTCCTGCCTATTTATAAAACTATAAATACTATACCCTCTCTTCTTTAAAGACACGAACAACTAGATCAGAACACACACATACACATTCAAACTCTCTTTTGTTTCTCTACTACTTGTTCTATTGCTTTGTCTAGCTGACTAAAAGCCAATGCTATACTGTGGAACTGTGATTGCTTTACTTTTTATGCACTTTTCTCCATCAACTGGTATGTTCTTAGTTTAAATTTTGAAACTCAACTCTATGTGTTCCCTTATTTGTCAATCCTTGTTTCTTTCGGCACCAACGTAATGGCTCATGCTGTTAAATTGTACTTTTTGTTTACTGCTTTACTCAGCATGCTTAAAATTCTGCCCTTCTTTGTTCAAATGTGATCAACATGTTTACTTGTTCCTGTTTATGTCCCTCAACTAGCATGTCTCCTAATGTACTTAATTCATAACTAATTATGTGTTTCTGATTTGCGTCCTCTATGTCCCTAGCCCCTACTCCCCTGTTTGTAACTGCTGAAGTTGTACTACTCTCTGAACTTGTTTTGTGTGCGTTGTTGTTGCTCCCATCCCCCTTCCCTTTCAAAAACTATTTTCACTAATGCAACTCTTCTGCTATTTTACAAACTCATATCAAACGCTGATTTCAAAACTGTTTTCCAACTCAACTCCTTTGAGTCTATGTCAAGCACTCTCACATGCACTCTTAGACTACTAGGTTCTGCCCCTCTTGTGTGAGCCTTGCCTTGGGACCCTAGAGCTCCTTCTAAACTTGGACACATAAGAGCTGGCCCTTCCAAACTGCACTCACTCTGTTTGGTTATGCAATCTAGGTGTGAGCACTGCCCGAGATCCCTTGAGGTCCTTAGGGAACTCTAACACACCTAGATATGAGAAAGACTATGGAACAATATTGGAATTTGAGGTGGTTTATTACATAACTCATAGAGGAAGTCAAAATAAGGATTTCTATAGTTGTAACTTCTTATTTTTCATTTCTTATGCAATTCTATCACATGGTCTGTAATAATTTGTAAACAAGTATCGGGATGCCTAGTGAAAAGGGATAGGGTAAATATGCATGCCATAACTTGTTAAGGGTAGAAAACATGTTATTAGGTTTATATTCCTAATTGTGCAATAGAAAGCATGCTTAGGATTCATACGATGCATTAGAAATCATGTTCTTAGGACTTATGTTTCTTGCTTCAGCACCTCACTCATTGATCCATGCTTTATGTCTATGCATTTAGAAATCTTGCTCTTAGGGAAATTGTACAATCCTGCCATGTGCATTTAGAAATCCTGCTCTTAGGAAATTCTACAAACCTGCCATATGCATTTAGAAATCCTGCTCTTAGGAAATTCTGCAATCCTGCCATATGCATTTAGAAATCCTGCTCTTAGGAATTCTACATCATGAGTTTTATACATGCACCTTAGACACCATGTTCTAGGATCTTATTTGCACATGCATTCACACTTAGTGTAAATTGTTGATTATAAAAGAGGTAAAAAATAGCTTTACACTTGATTATCCCGTTTAAAATAACTGGTAACAATCTCTGCGCTTGATTAGAATAGCATGCTCTTAGGGTAAAATAAGCTCCAAACCGTCTTTTAATAATTCTGAATAACTGCTGCATCTCGTTTTGCGCCTAGGCAAGCCTTAGGTAATGACTTAAGTAAAACAAGAATTGCCTTTGTTTAATTATCAACTGTTAAAATCAGTAGGCAAACCTGATTCAGACTTCTTTTCTGAGTCACGTAATAAATTTGGTTATGACGTTACAAATTAACCACCCTGCTTTATGATTTTAAATTTAGACCTTAATTGTGTATGAGTCATGTTGTCTACGTGCATTATTTGTGGAGGCATATCTGAGCCTTCTGCTTGTTTTCTGTGTTTTCCCTCCTTTAAATGCAGTCCTACTTGTTTTGTATGTCGCCTTAGTATTTTGCCTTTGAACCTGAGGGTCTGCCTAGAACCTCCTTATAGGATAGGAGTCCTAAATTCCTCCGGGATTGATAGGAAGGGATGGGTAACAGCATGCAATAAGAGTCGAGACCAACCTTCGCTTAATTACCTTTACGGGGCGGGAAAGGGTAGATATGGATATAATGACTGGTGCGCTAATAACATGTGTATCCTCTCTTTTGAGGAGTGTCATACCGGGTATTGCATTGATGTGATACATATTACAAACAAACCTAGGACATCCCTTTACATTCATAAGCATGCTTAGATTGTAACTCTTTTCAAAACCTTGCTTTTATTAATCGCTTTCAAACACTTGTGTATTTAAATTCCCTTTTATTTGAGCCCTACTTGTCTGTTTGCTAATGTTATAAATTCACAAAAACTGTCTGGTAGGGAACCACACTAGTGGATCCTGAGGGGTGCCTAACACTTTCCCCTTAAGATAATTTTAAGTCCTTACCCTATCTCTGGTTATCAAACGTATTTTAGATGAACCTTGTAGGTGCCCTAACACACCTTAAAATTGTTAGGTGGCGACTCTTCAAAAATGAAAACCTCGTTCCCAAAAGGAATGAGTTGTCCCATACCCAATATGTCATGAACCCTGTTTCCACGGAAGGGGAAAAAAGGGGCGCGGCAGGGACTACAGGACGGTATCCTGAGAGATCCCCAGTTGTTATCTCTATATTGAGCTGTATTCCTTCTGTGATTATTTCGTTTATGTTATAGTTGTTGCTACTCTTATTACCACATGTTACTTTAATACTGTTTCTTTTCCTTGTACATTATTGTATATGACCGGTAGGGCCCTGACCTTCCTTGTCACTACTCAACTGATGTTAGGCTTGGCACATACTGGGTACCGCTGTGGTGTACTCATGCCCTTTCATGCACATATTTTCCCCGTGTGCAGATCCAAGTTCTTCGACTCAGCCCTACTATCCTTGAGGCGAGGCGATTTTTCTGAGTCTTCGAGGTATATATGCCACGTCCGCAGACCGAGGAGTCCCTCTCCATTCTCTCTTGTAGTTATAAACCTTCTGTATTTTCTTTTATTTAGAAATTCTGCAGTTAGACACTTGTAGTTATTCAACAGTTTGTCATTTCGTGAGATTCCGGGTTTTGGGAAGTGTTCGGTTTGAGAGTTATATTTGTATATGCCGAGCAGTATTTTAGACCTTCATTATGTTTATTATGCAGTTTTTATTAGTTTTATCAGTTGTTTTCCCTTTTTCCGAAATTGTTAGGCTTACCTAGTTGTAGAGACTAGGTCACATCATAATAGTTCACGGAGGGCGAACTGGGATCGTGACAATCATGTAAATATACAGGTAATCAAATGAGGCAAGAGTGACTAATTAAGGTCGTAAACGTGGAAACATGCAAAACTTAAGCATACAAATTTCTAACAAAGCAAATCAATCAACTGAATTTCAAAGTAATAATGATTTCTGGAAAGAATATATCAACTCCCATAAATAGAAAATAAACTAAGTAAAACTTCATAAAAACATATAACTTAGTCGGGAAAAATCAGTTCAAGTCCTAACAGAAATTTATTAGGGCAAAACCACAAAAATATTGAATTTGACGAAGAAAAGCATGCAAGTCTGATGATACAGAGCAAACTAATATGATAAGTAACATGGGAAGACCCAAATCGTAGCAAGAATTGGAAAGACCAGTATATTACATAGAGTCAACTAGGGTTCGAGTACTCTTGCAAAAATCAGTCAAGAAGATGAAAAAATAGAATCGATTAAACATCTAGAAGTCAGAAAGCCTTTGAAAAATAACTCGTAATGAACCCTAGTTTTAGGGAAAAGCAAGAACAAGCGATTAAAATCAGAAATTTTCAGAGAAACACATGTAATAGTGCTCGAATCGTCTTAGATCTATATAGATCTGGAAATAATCGAAGGTAATAGACTAGGGTTTTTAAAAACATAACAGAGATGAGAGCATAGGCTTAGAAACCATGGATTCGTAACAACATAAAGAGAAGTTCTCACTCACAGTTGATAAAAATGGCCTGAGACAGGCTAACAAGTAGAGCTTCAAACCAGAACCAACTAGGTTCTTCGAGATCCCCTTAAGGATCTAAGTAGTCGAAGAGTCATGACGTGTAAGAGGCCAAGACTGGCCGGAGAAGATAAGAAAACATCACAACGCTGAGATATACGCCGGTGATGGCGCCTGAGAACTAGGGTTTAATGGAGAGAGTTAAGAGAGAAAGGGAGATGAGGACGGGCGTGTGAGGTAGTGAATGAGAGTTTTTTTTTTGGGGGGGGGGGGGTGTCGTTCTAGATTAATTATGGTAAGTTTTAATGTGGAATGTTGATCTAAAGGATCAACTGCCACGATTTGATGGGGGTTTGGGTCGGGTAGGTGCAGATTGGGCTTAGGGTGAATGGAGCTAGTATTATTAAGGGGTTTGGGCTTGTATTAAAAGGGTTATGTCCGAAAATTTAGAGAAATTAAAAATTGCTATTTGTTAAATACCCAAATAATTGATAAAAATATTTTATAAATAATTAACAGATTATAAAAAATAATTTTCATGCATAGAAATATTTTAGAACGGTTTCTACATATTTAGAAAAATAAAATGAGTTTTTTTTTGTAAAATAATGTAATAATATACACATGGTCTATAATTGCAAAATTATTGCAATTGTAACCAAAATGTATATATCTGGCCATTTGTGAAATAATTTGAACCTAATATAACAATAAATAGCAATATTAAGTCATGAAATGCTATAAAGTCATTTTGATACAATTTGTAATTATTTATGTAAATAAAATACTAGGATAAAATTAATTTAAAAATATAAAAGTTATGGAAAAATATCAATTGATACTAATGCATAGTTTTGAAGGTATATATATGCACTTAAAAGCATTATAGGGAAAAATTGGGTATCAATAGTGGCTACTTGTATAATTTTAGTAAAGTAAAGGTTCTTTAAAGAAGCAGACGTTATGTATACCTTGAAGATCAATTCTCAAATTTTAATACTCGAATTCAAACCATTTAAAAAGTTCCTTAATTGCATAAATGTTTGGTGCAGAGAAATAGCTAGCTTTTGAAAATTATTTCTTGTTCGTTTCTGTTTCTGCTTATTTTCAAAAGAGAAAGCTGTTGATTTTGCAAATCTATCTTAGTTTCAAAACTTCAGGACAAATCGTTAGTGAAAATAATAGCGGAATTTAAATAATAAAAATGATTAACAATTAGAAATAATTACTGCTAAGTTACAATGATTCTTTTATCTTTACCTATGCCTTTAGGACTTGCTTAGGTTATTAATATAAAGTAAGGTATTCAATCAAATATCATCAGGGTTATATACATATGAGAACAAATGTAAACTTATTAAAGTGATAGAGAAAAGTGGTGGACTCTGGGTTTGAGTCTGATGGGAAGTAGGCCCAGCAAATAGCGAAGACAAACAATAGTCTCCAGTGACTTTCGACTCGAAGTAGAACTTGGTCATGAGTCCTTGTGAAATCAGCAGGCCTAGTTCATACATATGTACAAAAGAGAGAGGCAAACATTAGAAACAAGGCCCAACATATACTTAAACATGAATAATATCAATGTAAGGTCCAAAATAAAAATTGCAACATAAACTAGTAATTAGGAGGGTAAATTGATGTAATGTAATATCAAAATAGAGTAAAAGAATTTATAGTTAAACTTTTTCTTTCATTTAATACTAACCCTAAAAATATGAGCAAATGTCAACGATTAAGGGCTTAATGTAAAATTTCATTCATAGCTAAAACATGCTTTGAGCCCCTAGCACTTCAAAGTTCACAAGGATCTCAAGGACCCTGAGAAGTACATATGTCAGGGAGAGCATCTTAACTACAAACTAAATCTAACTTTAAATACCCCTAACCACTCACACTTACTCTTCCCGTTAGGTTTAAATGCAAACAAGGCCTTCATTGTAAATTTCAGTACAACTATAACAATAATACACATGCTTAGGCATGTGTACTTCTAACAGAAACTATATCAGATGTTACTATAAACTTGTAATAATAGATAATTCCAAAGAGATCACAATACTAACACCAATATGTAGTTCATTGTTAAGAACCACCAATATACAGAAGAAGGTCCAGAGAAAATAATTATTTTTTGGTAAAATTAAAGGAAATGACCAGTAGCAGATTGTTTCAAAAGTTCAAACCACTAAGTCAGGCAACATGAGAAGTAAAAGAGGTACATAGTTCAAATTTACATAGATCTTCAAAACGGTCTAGGCTTAAGTTAACCAGGGGTGCATGAACAAGTCAAGTCTTAAGTTCTAATAGGTGTATGAGTCACTAGTTCATATAGGATACTTAAAGAGCATCAACAGGAGTATTAAGTTGGTTTCAATTTTAATAGATGATTACTTTGTCATAAAAGGTTCTTGATATCACATTCTCATTAGGTTCATTAACAGTTATGGCATAGTGTCATACTCAAGTAGAACATATATCATGAGAAGGCTCTCTCAAGTCCACAAATGAATCATAGTTAACTTATGCAAACTCATCAGGGTTCAATTTTCATTGTGTGATAGGGAAATGTAAGAACATAGGCATGAGTATGACAAATAAGTAGATAGTTTGTTTGATAACAAGAATGAGTACAACAATCCAAGAGCAGACAATCGAACACATACAAACATATCCGTAAGGAGTGTAGAGATATAACATGATAGAGTCCTAAACAACATAGGGTCAGTGTCAACAAGTTTAGTATAAAAGATCAGAACAAAGAAGGATTCACATGGAATAAACAGGATACTAGTAGCAGGATAGCTAGTCCAGTTGCACAAGTAAATGTATTAACCTAAACATAATGAAGTTTGACTTGGTATGGTCAGTTCAGGGGATGATACACATGTTCAGCAGTTATAACTCTCAACTCAAACATGCTTGGTTTTTTTCATACAAGATTAACTATAGATATTCATTATAGCTTAAACAAGTTTCAATTCAGAACATATTTGCATTTGGGTGAAGCTTCACAGACATGATCACACAATCAAGCAGGAGAAACCTTTATAGTAATTCCTCAAGAGGTCTCATAATCACAGAAGTGGGGCAGCCCAAGCATATGCACATTGGTGTTTTCCAAGAATCACAAGATTACAGAACATGTTTGAAGAGCAGGTAGCTTGACAACTAAACTAATGAGTTCAAACATAACAAACTTACTTTGGATCCTTAAGTGTACACAACAAATGTGGTTCCAACATTATCAAAGTATACATGTTAAGTGGCATGGTCAACAAGTAGTGTAACATCATTAGTCCCATAGTTGGTGTAACACAGAATTAGCAAGAACAAGTTCCCAACAAAATATTATATAGGTCTAAGATCATTTAGTAAAGTTAGCATGGTGACATGATTAACAGAACATCAGAAGTTTTTCAATTAATAACAATAGTTCAACAGAATTTTTATTATTTTTATTAAAGCAGGTGTTATCCAACTAAGTCACAAATTAACAAACTATACTAAAAAAATTAGGATCATCATGAGGATAAACATTTATGTTAATAAGGACGGTAGAGAACACAACAAGCAAATCTAGAAATCACTAACATGTATCATGGACTAAAAGAAGACATAAAAAACCACTACATAAACACATGTAATTGAAAGAAAAGGAAGGGTCAGTGTATATTGACCTTTTATAGAGAAGAAAACCAAACAAAGCCTCATGTTTGACCGTTTCAATCAAAAACTCAAGCCCAGAATATGTATTAACTCAGAACCGGAAAAAAAAAAGTGAGAACTTTAGATTTTTTTTAATTCTCTTTTTTTCTATGTTGTGTTAGGTGGTAGGTCATTGTTATGTGAGAGCATTAAAAGCCCCAATTTATAGTGGTCATTGAAGCCTTAGGGTTTCAAAGATTTAAACTCAGTAGTAGAAGATGACGACGAGTTGATGATGTGAGCAAAACTAAGTAAAATTAGAGAAGAACAGAGGGAAAAATCGTAGGAGTTTTACCAGAGTGGAAGATATCCGTCACAGGCAACAAAACCATGGGCAAAGACCGGAAATTCAGAGTTCATTGCATTTGACCTCTGGTTTCGAATAAACATAATGAGATGCTTATGCATGCTCTGATATCGTTGCATCACCAGAAGATTTCAAGATTTGAAGTTTCATCTTTTAGTCTAAGTCAGAAGAATCCAGATTTCAAATTCACATGATGAAATAGAGTGATATTAGAGAGATTACCGGAGTCAGAAGGTACAAGGAATGATTTGGGTTCATGAACCCAAATCATTAGGGACGTGGTAGAGTTTGATGGAACAGGTGACGTGGTAGAGTTTGATTAGCTTAGGAAGGGTGGGCTGGATCACCAAGGTGGAGTAGGACTGGATCAAGTCCGTGTGGGCATGGTATTTTGGGCTGAAATAATTTATGAATAACCATTTCGTCTTTAATTAGGAAATTACAATTGTAGCATTTTGGTTCTTTAACTCTTTTATAATTAATTTAAATGAACTTAAATAATTTCAATAAAAATGTAATAAAATTATAATCGTCAAATACAACACTAATTACTATAATTAATTAATTATTTATAAAAATATTTTATTTCCCAAATTATGACATTAATTTAGAATTATTGAGGTAGTAGGTCAATTAACTAAAATTTAAGGAATAAATTATTAAATTAATTATAACACCTATGTAATATATATAAAGGTTATTCTAATAATCCCAAAATAATAAGTATGATATATCTCTAATTATGTAATACCAAATTATTAATTTCAACACTATTAATTACGAATTTATTTTTTGAAAAAAATTGGTATTATTGTTTAGAAAATATTTTTAACATATTTATTGCAAATCATTAAGTATAAATAAGTTAATTTTAAAAGGGATGGTAAAAAATGGTCGTCAACAATGGGCTGATGGCCTGTTGTACTGCCTTGCCCCCAAGTCTGGGGCAAAATCTCCTTATATGACCAAGCTCCCCGCACTCATAGAAACCTGTCGGTGTGGAAGATGACTGACCCTGGGGACCTGAATATCCACTAAAAGATCCCTGAATAGCCGGTGAATGGTAGGAGCTCTCCGGAATGGCGCTAAAATAGGGCCACACTGGAGCACCCCGAGAAGGCGGTGGTGTTGAATACATGGGCCGGCTAGATTGGCCCATCACAAACTGACCTATGCCCCCAGACGAAGCACCAATGTATCCTCCCGAATATCGAGGCCTCTTGCCCCTCGGTGCATGCTCTCGGCCCTGCTTACGAATACCCTTGATCCTCCAAGCTATCTCCACAACCTGCTCATAAGAAGTCCCCATATGAACCTCCCGGACCATACTGGATGCTATAATGCAAACCCACAATAAACCTCTACACTCTCTCTGTATCTGTAGGGAGTATCATAAATGTGTGGCGAGACAAATCCGAGAACCTCGTCTCATAATCGGACACCATCATCTATCCCTCTAGAGCCGCTCAAATTGATCCAGCAATTGTTCCCTATGAGATGATGGAATATATCTCTCCAGAAAGAGACGTGTAAACTGATCCCAAGTAAAAGGAGGTGAACCTGCTGGAGTGCTACAGAGATATCATGACTACCATCTATGGGCCTTGCCCTCTAATTGAAATGTGGTGAAGTCCACCTCGTTGGACTCCAATACTCCCATGTTATGCAGCCTATCTCTGCAACGATCAATAAAGTCATGTGGGTCCTCATGTCGCTCACCGGAAAAGACATGAGGATGTAGCCTGGTACATCAATCCAACCGCTTATGCTGATTAATAGTCACGACTGGATTGGGATCCGGTATAAACGCTGAAACAAGCTGAGCCTCGCCCGCAGGTAGTGCACCTCGGGTTTGATATCCGACGGTAGCATGCCCTAGAGCCTAAGGGGTAGGGGTCTGTACTCCCTCTCCCGCCTGAGATGTGGCTAGGTCTGCTGGAAATAAACCAGCTTGTGTCATAGAGGCCATGAACTGCAGCATACGACCTATGACTTCTGGAAATCCTGGTGCAGTCATGAAATCTACCAGGGCTGGCTCAGCTGCAGGCACCTCATTGTGCTCCTCAATGACATGATCCTCCACTAGATCCACTGGTGGTACGGCGGGGCAACTTGAGGACATCCTTATCCTCTAATAGGAGTCAGAGCCCTCTCTTTGCCTCTAGCAACAGGGCGAGCAACTCCTCTACTGCCGAGTACATCAGACGCATGCGTTCTCACCATTTGTGAGAGAATAAGAGAAAGATACATAGAAAAACATTAACTGCAAGATACGAGATGAAGAAAGAGAAGTTTCCTAACACCCTATAGCCTCTCAAAGATATGTACAGACTTCTCCGCACTGATCCGCAAGATTCTATTAGGCCTGCTGATGACTTGTGAGACCTATGTGAACTTAACGCTTTGATACCAAGCTTTCATGACCCAATTTCCCACTATAGGCCGTGATGACGCCCAACATCGCCGCTAGGCAAGCAAATAGTAAACTATCCATTTAATTGTTCTTTTTAATATTTTTAAATTCATTGATTTTATTTAATAAAGAAACTAAGAGTAAATGACCGTAGTGATATAAAGCATAAAATAGATATAAGAGTGAAGTAGCAAAATTAATAGACAAAAACCATGAATATCTACTAGAAATTTTCAAAATCCGATGTCACAAGTGCACGAGCAAACTAGTAGAATATACAAAACCTCTTATAACTACTGTCTAAAGTAAGGTAGACAGAAAAAAAGTAAATACAACAAAGAGGAGATTTCGGATGCTGTAGAATGGAGCATAGGAAGCAGCGCACCACTAAGTCTCCGGGTTGAGAGGATACCCGCCTGACTGGCCATCAGATGCACCTACCTCAGATCCTACACGATTAGTGTAGAAGTGTAACGTGAGTGCATAAACAATGTATACCTAGTAAGTATCTAGCCTAACCTCAAGGAATTAGCGACGAGGGTTCGACATCGACACTTACTAAAGGTCAATAAATGAGATGCAAGAATTATAAATCGGCATGGAATACAATAGTAACAATGGAATAGGAAATAATAAATAATGATTCTTTAACATAACATCAATTTAGAACCTCCAAGCATCACATGCCAATATTAACACATAAAGAACCACCAAGTAATTATCAAGTCTAGAGTCAAGAAAAAAAAGATATCAAGTATAATCGGACCTTAGCAACACTACGCACAATTTATGCCTAGGTCGTACGACCCTATCAAGAATAGTGTGTACACTGCCGAGGGTCAACAGGCATGAAACATAGATGCATCTAATATACTGCTGAGGCGTTGGGTCCGATCCACAAGAATAGAGAAACTCTACAAACTTAGATCAACGACTACTACATGGGAATAGTACTTAAAGAAGGCATAATCTCCACTAACAATCAAGTATTCCACCAAAACTCAAGGTGGTGAAGCCCGGTATCATAAAAACTTTTATCCAATTTCAATTATAAATTTAAGTAATTAAACTAACTAGTTGGGTTCACATAATACAAGTATTGCATGGTAAATCCAAAGTCTACCCGGACATAAGCATGATTTTTGCTATGTACGAGCTCTCGTCCTATCGCACTTATGTAGCACCCACAATTATTAGCAAATAACAATTTAGAACACCTACGGGGATAATTCCCTCTTGCAAGATTAGGGAAGAGACTTACCTCATTTTCAAGTCCTCTTTCCGGTCAAAAAATCACACTAATAGCTTCAAACCGGTGTCGAGCAATCTGAAACTAGCAAAAGGTCATTAAAATTAATCAATAAATTCTCAAAAGTTCTTAATTTAACTATTAGAGTAATTAACCTACCCAATTTGGAAGGTTCCTAAAATTTACCCTGGACCCATGTGCCCGGATTCCACAAATTTTCATAAATAAATATTACTCATATGACCTCTTCAAGAGCTCCAAAATCAGCCAACCCAAAGTGAAATGAGAGAAAATGAGCCAAAGTCTCAATTTAAATATTTTTATTGCCCATGGCTACCTCCTTCGCGATCACGAAAATGCCTTCGCAATCGCGAAGGCAAAGCTGCCTAAGCCCCTGAAAAGCTTCATTGCGATCGCAAAATGACCCACGTGAATGCAATGCACAAAACCCGCCCATCATTGTGAAAGCGAGCCCTCTTTCGCGAACGCGAAGAGTATCTGTCTTGCCCAGACCCAGGCCTTCTACGCGAACGTAACCAGGGGATCACGAACGCAGAAGACAGTGCCCCAAGCATCACGATCGTGACCCTACTTTTGCGAACACGTGGAACAAAAATCCCAGCCTCCATTTCCTTCATCATGAACGTGATGCCTTCTCCGTGTTTGCAAAGAAGGAAACCAGGACACCAAATTTCAAAAATTGGACTTATCTCGGGGTGGTCCGAAACATACCCGAGCCATCCGGCACCCCTTACAAAAACAACAACAAGTCTATTAACATAACACAGACCTACTCAAAACCTCAGAACAAACAAAAAAATTAAAACTAAGAATCGCACCCCAAATCCAAAGGAATCAAATTATGAACTTCAAACTTCCTCAACTAGCTCCGAACGCATTAAATCATACTTAGACAACTCAGAATGATGCCAAATTTTGTGTACAAGTCATAAATCACCACATAGAACTATTACCATGCTCGAAATCCTAAACGGATTTTGATAACAACAAAATCTACTTCAATCCATATTTAAAGAACTTAAAAACTTTAAATGTGCAAACTTTCAACATTAAGCACTGAAATGCTCCCGGATCACTCAAAACTCGATCCGAAAATCCAAATTCATCATACAAACCTATTGGAACCACCAAATCCCAGTTTTGAGGTCGTTTACCGAAAATATTGACTCAAGTCAAACTTGGCCTTCTTAGGCCATTATTAAGGAATTAAGTTTTACGATTTCAATCAGAACCCTTCCAAAACCAAGCCAACTATCCCCGAAAGTGATAAAACAGTAAAAGCACATATGAGGTATCTTAATTAGGAAAACATAGATCTAGAAAGAAAAACAACTAGGGATTTTCTCTTTGAAATTCTACAATAGGGCATTTCTGCGTGCTTTCTTTACTCGGCCCTCATTGGGCTAAGTTTCTAGTGCATGTATTCTCCATGTTATGGTCATCCCTTGCATAGTATCAGTTCATCTGCTTTATACTTCCCTTTCTCTTTGTTGTGTCCTTATAAACCCATGGCACAGATCTAGAGTTATACACAGGTGGTGGAGCCACCATAATAGTTGTTGGAATTCTAGGCATGGCTACTTCAACCTCAAATAATACACATGTTCGCTAATAGGAGAAGGTGCAACTGAAGAGGTATCCATAGTGTTTCCACCTCGATAAGCCCAATAGAACACTCTTGATCCCATTCTTCATCAATTTATGTCATATGAACACCATCAACTCTATGGTTGTAGAGTAAATTAATAATGAGGTTTGCCACTAACCCTTTCAACTGTATTACCTTGGTGTCAATCAAGATCTAAATATTACATTTTAGTGAATAAAAATCTTCGAAAGTATTCCACTTCATACCAGAATTATAAGCACAACTTTTCTTGAAGTTGACCTATTTGGTAGGTTTGTCAGGTGTCAATGCAAGAATAAGAGTAATATAGCCAATGAATTTCAACATCTCATATAGTTAGGCTATGGGTTTGGCGAGAGGGGTATACTGTCTGGGTGGTCTCTTTTGAAAGTTGGTTCGGGGTCTTGGGGAGTGGTAAGGTTGTTGATGGAGTGGTGGGTTTTGATATTGGTAAGTAGGTGAAGGTGATTGGAAGCACGCAGGTTGTGCATGATAAACATGATAGGTTTGTGTTATACAAGGTATTTGATAGCGGTAGATTGAGTTGGGAGGTTATTATATGGGCAGAGGTGTTTGGTAGGCCAAGGGAGTTTTCGATCCTTGGGTAGTCATCACAATACTTACCTCCTTATTCTTCTTCCCATCAAAAACACCTCCAGATTAAAGGGACTTGTTGGTAGCTTGCAGGGCTTCAAAATTTGTCACCATACTATTCTTTATGCCCTTTTCAATTCTTTCTCCAAACTTGATAATGTATTAAAATTCATTGTCTTCAATGACATCAGTCTTTCGTAGTATTGAGGTTCCTATGTCCGTATAAAAAAATATTTTATCTTACTTTACTTTAGTGGTGGTAGTAGCGGCTTCAGATCTCCACCTCATAGCATACTCTCAAAATGTTTCTGTAGGTTTCTTCATTAAATTATAGAATGTGGAGCCAGTCCAGAGCATTCTCCACATTGAATCAAAACCTTTCCATAAAGTTTAAGGCCATGCTATTTCAGTTGTGCCATTTCCTCGGGTCTTGTTCAATATACAAAAATAAAGTGTTTCTAGTAAGACTACTCATAAGTAGATTCATGCGTATTTATTTGTTATTTCATACACCTACCAACTTGTTACACTAAGTTCTCAAGTGAGCTTTCAGATCTCCAATATCGTCGAACATCTCAAACTTTGGTGGTTTATATCCCCCAGGTAGCTCAACATCATGATCATCATGATGAATGCACAAATCTTCATAACTTAGGCCCTCAATTCCTTTTCTTTTCTGCACACTTTGGATTCTATCAGACAAATTTTGCAGCTCATCGGTCATGTTTTTTACCAATAAGTCCTTGTTGGTTCAAATGTATACTAATTTGTTTAGGGAAAAAGAGTAAAGTTTTCACATATATTGAATTGGTGTTATGGGATATAGGAACAAGGGTGTATGAGAGGTCATAAGTATATGTTTTTGGAGGATCGGGAGTGTGGGCTATAGATTGTGAAGTGTTTTGAGAAGGTGGTAGGTGACATTTGTGGGCATTAGGGGTATTGAGAATTTTGGTATTGTGGTGAATTTTGGTAGTGATGCGAGATTTATTGTTGAGATGTTATGGTGCTGGCTTGCTTTGTATAGGGAGTTGAGTTCTGGTTGAGTTAGCATGTTTTGGTGTTCTATGTTAGGGACATTCAAAGTAAGGGATAGTTTGGCGAGGTTACGGATTTTCTCCAATTCTCCTTGTAACTCCATGATACTCTACTCCAAACAAAGAAGCATCTCATTCCGCATCAGTATACTTCTACTCTCAGTTGTTTTCATAGCTTCTCTTGGTGTATGTAAACCATTTGTAATGACTTGGCTAGTTGTATTGTGTATTGTAGCCCCGTTCCCTCATTTATCGCTTCTTCTATACACATTTGTGGTTATGTTACTTGTCAGGGTGGAATTTTTTTGGTTTTGGGAATGTTTCGAAGTGAATTGGGACACTTAGTCTCAAGGTTAAAGGCTTAAGTTAGAATAGTTGACCGGAGTTTAACTTTTATGTAGATGACTCTGGAATAGAGTTTTGATGGTTCTGATAGCTTCATATGGTGATTTTGGACTTATGAATATGTTTATAGATTTAGAGGTCTGTAAGTCATTTTGGCTTGAATTGGCGAAGGTTAAAAAAGTTGAAGGTTTGACCGAGGGATGACTTTGTTGATACCGAGCTTAAATTTTGGTTTCGAGAGTTGGAGTAGGTGGGTTGTGTTATTTATGACTTGTCTACAAAATTTGAGGTCAATCAGAGTTGGTTTGATATGATTCGACATTAGTTTTAAAAGTTGGAAGTTCATTAGTTTCAATAAGCTTGAATTGGTGTACGATTCGTGAATTTGATTTTGTTTGATGTGAAATAAGACTTTGACTAAGTTTGTATCATGATTTAGGATGTGTTGGTATGTTTGATGATTGAAATCGGATTGAGTTTTAGACTTAAGGAATTGCTAAATCTTAAGGCTTCTAGTGTAATTGCACCTGCGTGGATATGGCCGCAGGTGCGGGACCGCAGAAGCAGCCCTACGGTCACATAAGCAATTTTGGCTAAAGGTGGGTAGATGCGCAGGTGCAAGGAAATATTCCGCACCTACGAGCTCGCAGGTGCGGGCAGCTAGGTGCAGAAGCGGATTTGGTCAGGAGAGGTCGGAGTCGTAGAAGTAGAGGTTCTCCGCAGGTGTAGAAGCACAGCAGCGAAATCAGGACTACAGAAGCAGTCCTGCAGGTGGGCATAAGGGGCAACATGTGTATTTGGTCGGGCGTTAGTGAATTGCAAAGAAGCAGACCAATTGACCGCAAAAGCGGTTCCGCAGAAGCTGAAAATAGGGGTGCATGTGCGATAGTGCTGGGCAGAATGTTAAAACAAAGGGTTTTCTCACATTTTGGACTTGTAGAGCTCGGCTAGGGGTGATTTTTGAGAGGGTTTTAGCTACAATTGAAGAGGTAAGTGAAAATTCATCATTTTTGCTGATAATTATTGTTTAGCCACTGATTTTTCACCTAGATTATGTGTGTTTGAGGTTAAGTTTGGGGATTTTATACTATGTTGTTGGAGAATGAAAATTGAGGATTTGGAGGTCGATTTGTGGATTGAATTGGATGAATTTAATATGGTTGGACTCTTAATTGAATGGGTGTTCGGATTTTATAAATTATGTCAGTTTCCGAGTTACGGTTCTAGGGTTGACCTTTTGGGTTGACTTTTTGACTTTTGTTAAAGACTTTAGCTTTATCTTTTGGAATTGTTTCCTATAGTTATTATTGATGGGATTAAGTTGCTTTGACTAGATTCGAGTCATTCAGAGGTCGATTCACGTGGCAAGGGTTTGTTAGAGCATTGAGTTTCATGCTTTGAGATAAGTAACACATCTAAACTTGGATTTTGAGGTATTTAACCCTAAGAACTACGTTTTATAGAAGATATTGGGGTGAAGTACGCGCTTGGTGAAGGCGTGTGTGCGTGCACCGGTGTGTTTATGGTTTGGGGAAGCCTTTAGATTATTACCAGACTTGTTTTGCTATCATATCATGTTATTTCGTTTTCCCTCTACTTATTTGATTATTTGAACTGTGAATTATGTTAGACATCATGTCTAGATTATGTGCTAACTGTTTGAGAGCTAAAAGGGCTATTCTTGTTGTTTCTGAGTTATAGACCTTATTTTCACACATGTTCTCAGTCATGATACTATATCCGTGAATAATATCTTTGTCTCAGTATTTCATTTATGATTCCTCACATGTTGTTTATACCGCTTAAGAGTAATTCTATTAAATTTAGTATTTGAGATGTGTTTATCTGACACTTAAATAGCAAAAGACTGATTTTGGGCCTTATAGCAGGTTTGGTACTAATTTTGAAGTGACGCGTATGCCAGGTTCATAATTGGCTAAGTGTAATTATTTTGGGGCGACGCGTGCACCAGGCCCCACGATTGATCTATGTGATTATGATTAGTGCTTGGGCATGATCCACTCCTCCGAATATGACATAACAGCAGTGGGCGCAGACACATTATTTTATATACGTGCTTCAGTGATGGGCATTTATGTTAGACACCTGTATAGTACTAAGTGTTGATGTGTGTGATGGTTAGGGCCTTGTGCCAGGCACCATGAGCATGTTAGGTGTGGTTATTCTTGGTGCCACATTTGCAAGACAATTTCAGAAGAAAAATATAAAACTGATTGGAAACCAACCCTGACTAAACATCAATATAAAGCTGGGCCGGCAAGGCCGTCATAACTACTACAGCTGACAAACCAACAAAATATACATACAAGGCCTACAAGCCCAACATACTGCACTAACTGACAGGATATGTCTACAAGCCTCTACTGATGGATGTACTGTGATCGGAACAGGGCCCCGACCTACCCATAACATATATACATAGTATGTACACAAAACCCTAGACCTGGAAACTCCGAAAGACGCTGAGCATACCGATCAAGTTGAACTCGGACAACACCTACTGAGGAGGTCTATTCGCCCTTTATCTGAACCTGCACACATGAAATGCAGCGTCCCTAGAAAAGGGACGTTAGTACGAAATAATGTACCGAGTATGTAAGGCAGTAACATAACTGAAACCTGAAACTCAACTAATAATATAATAACTTAAAGTAACTTGGAGTTAAATATGGTTAGGAGATATACTTACCTGCAGATATTTATACAACTCTCTCAATATAGTAAGTAAAATAAATGTTCGACCCTATAAGGCTTGGTACATATAACTGCTCGGCCGTATTAGGCTTGCTCTTAGGGCTCGACCATACTAGGCTAGGTGTCTCGGCCATTCTGGGCGCGCTCATAGGCGCTCGGCCATAGTAGGCTCGATATATAACTTATCATCTGATCTGAGGTTGCCCAATATGGGCTTGCCCACCAATTATAGCTCAATGGTGATGAAAATATTGTAATACTGTATATATAGAGACCCTCTATTCTCTTGACTGAAAGAAGACACTACTTAACTGAATAGAAAGACCCAATAAGGGAGAATACTTTAACTTATGAGACTAGGATAATATTAATAAAATTAGGAATACGAACATCTCTTTATGCCTCGTTATCAAACTCATGTAGGTACGAGAGCATGCCAAAATGAAGGAAAGGTTTTGTCTTAACATACCTTATCACAATCATTCCAATCACCAAGTTGAACTCGCCTCTTCGCACCTTAATGTACAAAAAAGATAATAATAGTATCATTAACTTACGAAAGATACAACTATCGTACAACGAACGACAAGCTTATTTTGTATTAAAACGGGCAGCATCTCCCCCACAATCCTTACTTCCTCCAAATTCAAGATAACACCAAAAACACAAGAACACAACAATAACAACATATATACATTATTTTCCAGCCTTATATACCCCATAAAATACTACAAAA
Organism: Nicotiana tabacum; assembly: GCF_000715075.1. NCBI lineage: Eukaryota > Viridiplantae > Streptophyta > Magnoliopsida > Solanales > Solanaceae > Nicotiana > Nicotiana tabacum. The sequence goes on from NC_134087.1 coordinate 129,461,039, forward strand.
TATCCTAACACACCCCAATCTCTTCAGATACAAAATGACCACCGTAGTAGTGTCAAACGACCCGAAAATGTTACGATGAACGACCAGCCCACCACCCTACATTTATGAGGTATTTCTCCACACCCTTTCTCCTCCAAAACTTTGTAAAACAGTAGAAAAATACGCAATCAAATAGCAACACAAAAAAGTCCACAAAACAATCCGCTACAAGTGAATAACTCGAACTCACGGCTTGCGATCACCATCCCGTGAGTTCTTATAATTATAGAATGACCTTCACACATATCCAGCAGAAAAAATAGATAAAATAGAGAAGTAAACTTACCTTATTTTTTGGATAACTCAGCTCCTATCTTGGTTCTTCAAACTCTAGTTTTTACCTCCAATTATAGCTTGAAAAGTGAGAAAATCAATTAGAATTTGTGGGAAATTTTTGGGATGATGTTTACTGGGGTTAGGTCTGGATATTGTGTTATATAATGTGTGTTATATTTAAGGATATAAGCCCTTAAATTGTTCTCTTTGGCCGACCCAAAATATCCCCTTTTTGGCCCCTCATTTAAGCAAGTAGGTGACACGCACTTGTCACCTAGCAGCCTGTGCAGTCTCACAAATTGCATATATCTCTCTGCTCTGATGTCGTATTGACAAACAGTTTAATGAGTTAGACAATAGACTTATTGAGCTTCAATTGGATGGGTGGAACACCCCGTAACTCTAAGTATATTGGGAGAAAATCACAGTTACATTTGACCCAAATTTCAGTAAAACTTATAAACGTAACCTGCGATGACTTTTATTGACTTTTGTTCCACAACTCGCCTGACTTCAAAACCTAACACACAACTATCATATGACTACCATAGATCATAACATAACCTCCTTATCATATTAATAACCCTAGTGTCACCCCAAAGGTACAGGTTATAACGTTCCCAACTTGTCGACTTTCGACGAAATATTATTTTATTCAATTCCTTAACTTCTGAACCTTCCAACCTTCTTTGTTCTTGTTGTTCATGATCTTAAATATTCATAACCTCCTAGGTAACACGATAACTTACTTTATATACTTCCAAAGATGATCTCATTTTTGGTCTTACATTAGTTTTCTTACGACATACTTTTATGTACGAAAATATGGGGTGTAGCATCATTCCTCCCTTAGGAGAATTCATCCTCGAATGTTTACTCCTAGAGACTTGGGAAAATTTTGCCAGAGTCTCCTCCGTACACTAGACTAAAACCAACCTAATCGCAGCCAGAAAACATACTATGCATGCCACACATGGCCAATGTCTATAAATAGCAACACTTTGCATCACACAACCGTCAATCATAAATACTGAAGGTAAAAAATAAGAGCTTACCTGATGACCTAATTGCCTGAATAAAGCTGTGATGAAGTAACCCATCTCGAGCTATATATTCAGTTTGAAATATATGGGGGTATTTAGACTTCACTTCATCCTCTGCTTCCCATGTCATCTCTTCCACATTCTTGCTTCTCCATAAAACCTTCACGGAGGCTACCTCCTTATTTTGTAGCTTGTGGATTTGATGGTCTAGGATGGCAGCTAGAACTTCATCGTACGATAAGTCCTTCATAATTTGTACATCATCAAAAGGCACCATTGGGGTAGGATTGCCAAAGCACTTCCATAGCATAGATGTGTGAAAAACGGGATGGACACACTTCAATTCCGAGGGCAAATATAACTCATAAGCTGTGTGGCCCGTTCTTTAAATAATCCTATAAGGCCCAATATATTGTGGGCTAAGCTTGCCTTTATTGTTAAACCTCATCACGCCCTTCATAGGAGATACCTTTAAGAATACCTAGTCGTCAACCCCAAACTTTAAGTCTCGTCTCCGCACGTCAGAATATGACTTCTGATGACTCTAAGCTGTCAACAGTCCCTCACGGATAAGCTTTACCTTTTCTAGGGCATGTTGAATCAAGTCTGGCCCATGTAACCCAGATTCTCCAACATCAAACCATCCTATAGGAGATATGCACTTACGCCCATACAAAGCCTCGTACGGAGCCATCTGCATACTGGAGTGGTAACTATTATTATATGCAAACTCGATAAGAGGTATATGCTCATCCCAACTTCTTTTAAAATCCAACACACATGCTCGTAACTTATCCTCGAGTGTCTGAATTGTGCGCTCAGATTGTCTATCAGTCCGTGGATGAAAAGTTGTTCTGAGATTCACTTGAGTCCCTACACCTCTCTGAAATGACCTCCAAAAATGTGTTATAAACTTGGCCTCACGGTCAGATATAATAGATACTGGTACTCTTTGTAGCCGCACTATCTCCTTAATATATAACTTTGCATAATCTTTGGCTGTATATGTAGATCTGACCGATAGGAAATGGGCTGATTTCGTGAGCCTATCGACTATCACCCTTATAAAATCAAACTTACGATAAGAACGAGGCAAACCCATGATGAAGTCCATGTTTATCGCCTCCCATTTCCACATTGGGATGTTTATAGTCTGCATTAGTCCTCCGGGCTTCTGTTGCTCTACCTTTACCTGTTGTAAAACTAGGACACAAGGCGACAAACTCAACAATGTTCTTCTTCTTATCATTCCACCATTACACATCCTTAATGTCATGATACATCTTCGTCGACCCAGGTTGAATGGAGTACCACGAATAATGTGTCTCTCACATAATCTTGTCTCGTAGCCATGCTACATCTGGAACACACATGACACCTGTATCTAAGAACTCCATCTCCCCTGAGCTCTAACAATGACTTCTTCTACTGCGAAACTCGCTCTCTCAACTCGACCAATTCTGAGTCCCCGTACTGCCTTTCCTTGACTTCAGTTATGAGAGATGATTTTGCAGTGTTTTGGAGTACAAATCCACCATCGTCAGAATCTACTAACCAAACCCCCACAAACTTATTTATGAAGATCTCTAGCTAATTCTCTTTTCTCATCCTCTACATGTGTTAAGCTACCCATAGATTGGCGACTTAATGCATCAGCTACAACATTAGCTTTCCCTGGATGGAAGAGAATGTTAACGTCATAATCTTTTAATAATTCTATACATCACCTCTGTCACAAATTCAACTCCTTTTGCTTGAAGATATATTTCGGGCTTTTATGATTGTAAACACATTCACATGACACCATATAAATAATGTTGTCATGTCTTAAGTGCATGGACAACCGCAGCTAACTCGAGGTTGTGGGTCGGATAATTCCTTTAGTGCTTTCTCAATTGCCTTGAACCATACGCAATTACCTTCCCATGTTGCATCAGCACACATCCTAACCCGACACCTGAGGCATCACAATACACGGCATAACCCTCTAGACCCTCTAGAAGTGTTAGAACTGGCGCTGAGGTCAACCTGTTCTTAAGCTCTTGGAAACTTTGTTAGCAAGCCTCTACCCACTTAAACTTATCTGCTTTCTAAGTTAGCTTCGTCAATGGTGCCGAAAGGGAATAAAAACCCTCTATGAACCTCTAGTAGTATCCTGCTAAGCCTAGAAAGCAACAAACCTCTATTGGAGTGGTAGGTCTAGGCTAGGATTTCACGGCCTCAAACTTTTGAGTGTATACTTTTATACCTTCATCGGATACAGTATGCCCCAAGAATGCTACAGACTTTAACCAGAACTCACATTTAGAAAACCTAGTATACAAATTATGATCGCGAAGGGTTTGGAGTACCGCTCGTAGGTGGTATGCATGCTCCTCCTTAGAACGCGAATAAACCAGAATATCATCAATAAATATTATCACGAACAGATCTAAAAATGGCTGGAATATGCTATTCAACAAGTCCATAAATACGGTGTGTGAATTTGTCAAACCGAAGGACATGACAAGGAACTCGAAGTGGCCATATCGGGTCCTGAAGGATGTCTTTAGTATCTTTCTCCCAAACTCTGACCTGGTGGTACCCCAACCTCAAATCTATCTTTGAAAAACATCTAGCCCCCTGCAACTGATCAAACAAGTCATCGATCCTTGGATCTGGTTACTTATTCATATAGTTACGTTATTCAACTGCCTATAATCGATACATATCCTTAGCGATCAATCTTTCTTCCGCACAAACAGTACTGGTGCACCACAAGGTGAGGTACTGGGCCTGATGAAACCTTTATCCAGCAAATATTTTAAATGCTCCTTCAACTCCTTTAAATCGGCATGTGCCATTCTATACGGAGGGATGGATATTGTTGAGTTCCTGGAAGAAAATCGATGCTAAAATCAATCTCTCGCTCTTGAAGAATACCTTGAAGCTCATCTGGAAACACATCTGCGTACTCTTTGACTAATGGAATAGACTAAGGTGTAGGTATCTCAACCTCTGCATCTCTAACTCACACAATATGATAAATGCACCCCTTTGCGATCATTTTCTTCGCCTTCAGATAAGAAATAAACTTGCCTCTGGGTGTCGCTGTATTACCTACCCATTCAAGGACTGGTTCACCCCAGAAAATGAAATTTGGCTGCCTTTGTTTGACAATCAACTGTGGCATAGCAAGCTGCCAACCAGTCCATGCCTATGATAGAATCAAAATCCATCATCTCTAGCTCAACTAGGTCGGCTGAGGTCTGACAACTACAAACTATCACCATACAACCTCGGTAAACCCCTCTAGAAACAAATGGTTCTCCGACCAGTGTAGATACCGCAAAAGGATCACTTAGTATTTCAGGCACTATACCAAACTTCCCCAAGACAAATAGGGTAATATATGATAAAGTATATCCTGGGTCTATCAAGGCATAAGCATCGTGAGAACAAATGGTTAATATACATGTCATGACGTCTGTTGAAGACTCCTGGTCTTGTCAACCCGCTAAAGCATAGATACGGTTCTGGTTACCACCTGAACTGGAACCTCTACATCTACCTCAACCTTTACCAGCTGAAGACTGAGACTCGCGCCCTAAAAGATGTACAGACATAGATGATCCTGTTACTGAACTCGCTAGTTATGCCATACCCCCAGAATCTCTATTTGGGCAATCACACATCATGTGCCCCAGACGCCCACATGTATAACAAACATTGCAACCTGATCGGTATTGGCCCAAGTGTCCTCTACCATAGATGTAACATCGTGGTACAAATGATCATGTCTACCCTGAACCTTGCTGTTGTTGTGAACCCGACGCTCGTAAGCTCTCACCTGGTCTTGACTAATTAGAGCGGTCATACTTGTAACCTTATAACTGTGGTGGCAGAGGCCTTGGTGGCCGTCCGAAGTATTGGGGCCTATAAATATCATGAGACTACTCTTGAGACCTGGAAAATCATATCCTCTTACGCGGACCTTGCTCATTCCTCTCTGTACCCTACTGCCGATGCCTACCCCTTTCTATATTTTGGATGAATGCCTGAATTTGGGAGATATCCATACTATCCTGCAATGCAGCGGTGGCACATGCCTTGGTCAACTCTGGCTCCAACCCCGCTATAAACCTGTATATCATGTCCTGCATAATAGCAACTATGGATGGTGCATATCTAGCTAATGAGTCAAAACATAGACTATACTCATGAACACTCATATTGCCCTGCTTAAGGGCTAGAAACTAATCGATTCAAGCCTGTCGAATCTCCTGCGGTAAGTACTGGTCAAGAAAGGCATCTAAAAAATTCTCCCAAATAGCTGGAGGTGCATCACGTCCCCTAGACCTCTCGCATCCCTCGTACCAAAGAATGGCTATATCCCGGAGTCGAAAAACTGCTAGCTCAACTGCCTCTTTCTCTGTGGCATGCATAATCCCAAAAATCCTATGAAGTTGATCTATGAAATCCTATGGGTCCTTCCCCTGATCTTTCCCCGTGAACTCTGGGGGGATCAAAGCAATAAACTCTCGGACCCTTGAACTCCCAGACCCTTCAGAAGATCCTGCACTAGCTGATGCCCTAGATTGTTGCAGGGTAGCTTCCAACTGTGTCAAAAAATGCACCAAACTCCTCAAGTCCTGATCTGATGAAAGTGAAGGGGGAACTGGATGTGCGGTATCCCTAGGAACCTCCTAAGGTGGTGGAGGAGCCGGTAATGGCTGAGTAGGGGTCTCACCCTGGGCCTCAGACTGGTCCCCATCTACTAGGGTGTCATGCCCAAACCACAGGAGGTGCAACCGGTGCTCAACTGAGTGAACCTGACTGAGCAAGCCCATTAGACACTTCATACCCAACTCATTATGATCAAGAAAATAGGTTATTATTGATTATACAACATGAAGATTTTATAAGCATTTCCAAATGGATTCATTTGTTACATCATTGGTAAGTTTTTCAAAATTACATACACTTTTCAATTTGAAGGAACAAGGGTCCAAAACACAACATAATCCACTGACCCTTCCAATACCCATATACAACCCATATGGTGTCTACGAAGCCTCTAAAGATTAAAAAAAGAGTCATAACAACGCCGACAACAAGACCCCGACTATACCTCAAAATGTGGTAACATATAAACAAAAGATATACTACATGACCCCAGGAAGAAATGGGGTTCACCAAGTCTACTGGGAAGATGATGATGATGCACCACTAGCTGTGATCAACACTGTGTTCTATGGAACTACCTATATCCATTTAAAGATGTAACATCCCCGGCAAAACGGATGCTAGTATTGTCGAATAGTACTAGTATGTAAAACTAAACACCATATCATTAGAAAGAACATTAATACAAGAAATAAAGTAATCATAAAATCAATAAAAGACTTAAACAACACCACAACACCAAATTAAGGATCACATAAGCTTTCAAGTGAATTTTCCATAGCTTTAAGTTGGGACATCTTTAGTATCAACTCCTCATCCTTCACAAAACCATCGTACTATTATACGGAGTCCAATCACGACCTGACCAACTAGGTCGTCTCATTGGAGATATTCACCCAAATCTCAACTTCCAGTTTTAATTACCAGCACAGTACCACAATGTGTGCGGCATGGCGTTCGGTTACGGACCGATCGGCTATGCCGTCTCACCCAAGACATTACCATTTTCCATCGATCCTCTCATTTCACATCTCTTTCACATATATCAATTCATCGGGACTAGTGGCCACAATTGTTATATCATACCTTGGCTATTGGTCATCTGTCATAATGCAAGTTCTTTCCCACATTTCACATTATTATTATCATTTTCAACAACCAAGCCTTTCAATTCATGATATTGAGTACACATGAGAGCATTCACAGGTAATAGGTGTATAAAGGCTTTCACATACTTTGGCATAACAATCTTTATTCAAACTTGACTTGAAGTCTAGGAATTTTAGGACATATTCCATATCTTTAACACATCATCAAATAATAAGATAGCATAATGGGAGCATACAAATAAATATTGCACATATATTCTTGCAACACAAGCATATTTGGAATAGCAATTTCTACATCAATCAATTTTTGGAGCTTACACCAATTGCATAGACATCAAGGGGGTTCAATTTCTAATAAGAGGGAGTTTTAGCCATACATACCTCAATAGAGCTTTTCTTAAGTTCTACAATATATTCTGGAACTCTTAGCACCTTCAATCTATTTCAGGAATGTCACAGGTTGATTCAAGAATTAGAAGAATGATAAAGAATCTAGCTCATTTGAGCAGATTATCAAGCACTAGGTGCACACTATATTTTTAAGACCATTTTGTGAAAGATTCTATCAACTCACACCCCATTCTTTACTATTTTTATCTCACATTCTTCCTAAATTCTTTCACTTCCCATGCATGAAAAACAAACAACCCTCAAGCCCATGAACCATCTTGCTAATCACCCATTATAGTAGAAATTTCGAAATTAAGAGCTAGGGCATAAATTCTTACCTTTAAGGTGATGTCTTAGTGAACTTTACTTGACAATCTTCAAGCTTTTATGCAAGAATTGAGGAATAATTAGATGGATATCACTCTCTCACTCTAGGACTCTTTCCCTCACCCTAAAGCATCAGAAATATGCTCAGAATGAACCATAACATATGTTTTAACGACATGGGATTGGGTTTAAAATTTAGAAATTTGGAGCCCCGACACAGATCTACGGTATAATGGTTATGTGATCCGCCAAATGACCACAAAAAATGGCCCTCAAGAACTCAAATTTTCTGCTCCGGTCTGCGACCAATATGCGGTCTGGAGACCTGTTCTGTGGTCGCATAATGCGCTGCAGAACTTCCCTTCGCAAAAGTCCAAGGATGATTATGTGGCCAAAGTACAACCCGCGCAATAGTTATGCGGTCGCATATTTGGCCACGAAACTGACCTCAAAATTTGCCAAAGAGGCTGCCTCACTTTTTGGTCAGAATGCAGCTTACAGGGTGATTATGCGGCCGCATAATGGGCCGCAGAAATGCACACTTCTATAAAACATTTTCCTTTAACTCTATAGCATATTATTCAATCCAAAAAGTCCAACCCGCAGCGAGCTTGCTTGCCGCGAAGAATTTCTACTATTATAACAGATAAATCTAACTTGGCACCACGAAATTTCGAGTTTTAGGTAAATGTTTACGGGATCTTACATGGGGCAACCCTGCTAGTCCCCTCACCTGCTGCTGTATCTCTCCTCTAGCTAGTTGTAGTCTTCCTAGTCAACGTCATCGGTGTATACAAATGCCAACACATAAGTTTAACTCAAATTTCCTATATGTCACGACCATAGAACCGATCCGGTCGTGATGGCACTTATCGTGAAACTAGGCCAACCGACACAACTCCCAAAATTTAACCATTTAATCAATGACAGTCATTTTTAGCCTTTAATTAATTAAATATCTCATAAGGTAAGTCTAAATGAATAGTGCGGAATAAATACACAACCTCGACATCGGGGTGTCACAAGTCACGAGCATCTACTAAGGTTTGAATACAAAGAATAGTGTAAAAATATCCTAAATATAATATAAGGAAGACAAGAGGGAGCAAAGCAGTGCTGCGAACGTCGGGTAGCTACCTTGCTAACTCCGATGACTCTGCCACTGAGTAATCAACACCCGCTAGTAGGTTCAGAAGCTCCTAAATCTGCACACAAGATGCAGGGAGTAATGTGAGTATGTCAACTAAGTAAGTAATAAAAGTAAATGAAAGCTGAGCAGTAAGAAAAAACGTAAAACACAACATAACACTACAGCAAATGCAGTACATTTCCAAAACAGTACAGAAATTATTTTCTTCGTAAATCAAACTCAGTTTCAGTAAAACCCTTTTAAAACAACTTCCAATAGTTTCAAACGAGTGATAAAAATAGTGAGTAAAACCGATAGAAACGTAAACAGCCCCTCGGGCAAAATACGTACCATAAACCACCCTTCAGGCATAATATCAACAGAACCATCCTCTCGGGCTAACTCACAATCATGCATAATCATCCCGTCGGGCATAACATGAATCAAAAAACGCCTCTCGGGCAAAACATGGATCATGAACAGCCCCTCGGGCAACAATATGAAACAACAACAGCCCCTCGGGCTATATTATATCACTCATACTGGGTACCCGTGCTCACTGGGGTGTACAGACTCTTGGAGGGGCTCCTACATCCTAAGCGCTATAATAAGCCATCTCGTGGCATAATCAAACATGCCCTCGGCCTCATAACAAGACACCTTGTGGCATAACAAATCAGGCCCTCGGCCTCATAATCATGAATCAGTACAACACTACTGCAGCACGCAGCACGATCCCATAATATCCTCACAACACAGGCCCTCAGCCTCACTCAATCAGAAGTCTCTTAAATTACTCTGGCAACAATAAAACATGATGCTCGGCCCAAAATATTATTTAAAATATCAAAACAGAGTAAGTATGGTTGAGTTATGAAAACAGTAGAAAACAACATGACTGAGTACAAATATGAAGTCAAAACAGTGAGGAATAGTAGTAAAAATCCCCTAAGGGTACAAAACAGTTAGCACGAGGCCCAAATATGGTATTCAACCCAAAATACGATAATACTTTCCAAAACACAATGATATCAAACAGTTTTCAATCAAATAAGCGATTTAACAGTCATACTGGATGGACTAAGTCACAATCCCCAATGGTGCACGACCTCACGCTCGTCATCTAGCGTGTGCGTCACCTCAAAGTAGCACAATGAGGTAAAATCCGGGGTTTCATACCCTCAGGACAAAATTTATGAAATTCTACTCTGCAATGCCCTCGCCACTCGACTCGGCCCCCAAATGCTCCGAATCTAACCAAAATCAGTAGAATATCATCAATATATGCTAAAGGAATGAATTCCCTATGAAAATTATCAAATTAGACCAAAAATCCTGAATTTGGCTTAAACCCGGCCCCCAGGCCCACAATTCGAAATCCGATGAAACTCACAAAATCCGACAACCCATTCAACCACGAGTCCAACCATACCAAAATTACTAAATTTCGATAACAATTCGGCCTCCAAATCTTCAAATCTTATTTTCAAATCCCCAGGTCCAAATCCCCAATTTATACCTCAAAAACATGTAATCTAGTTTGATTATTCGATGATAATTCAATACTATATAGTAGAAATAATCACAAGTGACTTGCCTCAAGATTTCCCCTATTTTTTCGCTGAAAAAAAGCCCCAAGCCACGTTCTTTCACCAAAAAAATGTCAAAATGAGGTAAAAAATGGAACAACATTAATAAACCCGATTTTCGTCGCTAAAAACCATTTCTGGTCGTTAAAAGTGGTCCAATCTGATCGCTAAAGGTGCACACCAGATCTGATGCACCTGTAGTCTTTAATTTCACTAAAAAGGCTCTAACTCCATCATACGAACTCGGAATTCGATGATTCTTGTTCCTATGAGTCAAACATAATAATATGAACATAGTCCTTCAATCGAAACTCAATTCAGAGCTCATTTGCTCAGTGTGATACCCATTTCACTCGTTAAATAATTAAGTCATGATTCGCGTCAAAAACCCAATCACGACTTGATGAAATTAGACAAAACTTTCCAGATCACTCCTATAATTCATTATCAAAAATCCGGAAGTCTCGAAATCAAATTTCGATCTCTAGAACTAAAAATGAACCTTTGGATCATTACATGCTTATGCTCAAAATGCCAAAATCTTTCAAAAACTCTTCCAAAACTTATCCGACCCTCTTGGGACCCCAACGAAACATGTCAACACACCCCATAACATCACTCAAACTTGATCCAACCTTCGGAATGCTCAAAACAACATCAAAACATAGAATAACCCTCGGATTCAAGCCCAAGAATTCCAAAACTTCCGAATTCGCCTAAGAATTCCAAAACTTCCGAATTAGATTAAAAAGTCTATCAAACCTCGTCTGAATGATCTGAAATTTTGTACAAACCTCACAAATGACACAACGGACCTACTCCAATTTTCGGAATTCCATTCCGACCCTGATATCAAAATTTCCACTGCCGACCGAAAAATGCCAAATTTCCAGTTTCGCCAATTCGAGCCTAAATCTACCACGGACCTCCAAAATACATTCTGGATGCGCTCCCAAGTACAAAATCACCTAACGGAGCAAACCAAATCATAGAAGTTAAAATCCGAGATCGAATACTAAAAAATTAAAACTTGGTCAAACCTTTCAAATTTAAAGCTTCAAGCTGAGAATTTTTCTTCCAAATCTATTCCGATTATCCTGAAAACCAAAACCGACGATTGACATAGGTCATAATACATCATACGGGACTAGTCATGCCCGAGAATTGGTGAGCGAAGTGCAAATGCTCAAAACGACCAGTCGGGTCGTTACATCCTCCCCCACTTAAACATACGTTCGTCCTCGAACGTGCCCAGGGTTGTTTTGAAAACTATCAAATCACTGGGTAACCTTACCATGTACATACCAAGGGGTGATCCCACATAACCCTATCCCATATAGGTCCAATAACACAACATAACTAAAATTTTACAATTCACCTTAGCCTATAATGTTAGAACCAATTTTCCACTTCCGAAACTATCTATAAAATTAGAATCTCACATATATACATTGAATAAGTCCGAACAAGCTTTATCAAACCATATCTGCAATCCTAGATGCAATTACATGATATACCCCATAATCAGACACTCATAGTGATAACTTCTAATCATAACAGTTGCACACAACAACCGAATACCGATAATAAACCTCTTACCAATTAAAGTCTCATTCCAACACTTTCGTATACTTCCAGTGATGAAAGAAACACGCAGAATCATAATCATTCCTCAGATCAACCATTCATGAAGCTTCCTCTCCTTTGGAAAGGACCATAGTAAATTTCTAAGCTGAATCCCGATATTATCCTTCCATTATGCTGAAATCGAATCCGATAGTATTCATTATAGATCCCAATGTCCTTATCTCATCCAACACGACTGCTCTAATGGCATGACACATCAATACAATCTAAAGCCACAACCCGTGCTACCCGCGCACCAATAAGAAACAGTCCAAGTGTACTCAAATCAAGGAAAAATAACTCAAATAAGAGAGTTGTACCGCAAGCTCACCTGTACTACCACCACAAAATGTTGAGAACCCATCACACATCGTAGAACCAGAACACACGAATCTAACCCAAAAGATCATACCTCGACATAACTTTGCTGCAATGCGCGACCCTATCCAAACACTAGTCCACATGAAACACCTCGAGTTGTTATGCTCAAAATCAACAACCACGCGCAATCTGATGTCTAGTACCAAAAGCAAATCATCATAACCACGACGAGGAAAATGACATAACATCACACAAACCCGAAAGGACACAATCGATATGCCATCCACCGAGCAATACCCAATACTATTTCCACTCGAATTCCACTGAGAGACCCCAATAAAACCGCACCATATGTGCCTATAACCAGCAAATCCTAATGCCTAGTAACACGGAAAGGTAACTCATAGCTCCCCACGAACACGAATAAGCTCAATGACAATCGAATGTGCCTCAACAATATCAGTTCGGAGTCAACATACCCGACTCAATGTAGACCACCCATACATATTGGGCCTACCAATGAACCCCAAATCAACTCTGGTTACCCACAATATATCAATACCATTCCGAAACTTCACAATGACTGAATCATGGCACGTACAACATCTGACTGGCTTTGTCCACATCTTTACAGTACACAACCACAAAATAACCTGTTTATGAGAACTGCCAGTCTCCAAGTCCATAAAGCACACAAATCACCATATCCGATCCTAACTCCACCGCCCGAATATCTAATACACCTCTAATACTCGATCATTCCATGAGGGTACTCCAAAAATTCTCTTGTGCCACCAAGCAAACTTCGAATATCAATAGTCGATCAGACAAGATAGTTCCGCAATACCAATGAAGTGTCCATAACTCAAACATATAGCCCTTTCTGAAATGTGTACCCTCATCAATCCACACCAATCAGTGATCTCGTCATCTGGAACCGTCCGTGATGCCTAAGAATTTATGACCTTCATTTCAAAACTGAATCACGACCTTATACACGCAAATCTCAACCCTACATAACGTACTGCATATACCATGATATCCTATGATAATCATAAGAACTTCATAGTCCACTCCGAGCTACAAGCAACTATGTACTCAACCGGCCAAGAACTTTTCCATTTGATCCCATATAAAAGAAACTCACTACACATCACATGCTTCTTGTAGACATGTGATTTTTGACCCTCCCCAAGATTTTATATATTTTAGCTTGTATGTATTTAGTTTAGGCCTAATATAGCTATTTCAACTCATTTTGACTCTCTTACCTTATTTTATTACAAGAAAAATGAAAATTACCAAAAATAATTCTCCTTTTTTTAGTCACTTTTAGTTTATATATCTTTTATAAATTTAAATAAAAATATACAAAAATTGTACCTTGTTTTTATTTCTATATAATTTTGAAAACACCAAAAATAGTTTCATGCCTTAATATAGTTTAGTTTAATCATAAAATTAGTTTTATATTTTTATATTATAATTGTATATAAGTTTAGAAGGAGGAATTAGTGGTTTATCCCGTCTTTATGAACTTTGTAGTTTTTTATCTAGTCTTTGGCCAAATTTCAAAGCCCAATAACACAAAACACATACCCCTAAACCTAAAACATTTCCTATATAGCTACACCCTAAACTCTATACCTGGAGGAACACCTACAATGAGCTGAAGAACATAAAACAACGCCTAAGAGGAGCGCAACTTTACAAGACACGAATCCCCCCCCGGAGCTTCACCTTCCTCGTCGCACCCCACCTCCAAACACCAACAGAGCTCACCTCTCAACACACCCATCAACAGCCTCATCTCCACACCAAATCAGACCCTCTATCCGTTCTGATTCTTCATCAGCTTCCTAACCAAAAAACGACCAGCACCCTAAAAGATCAAGCGACAGCCATGGCTGAGAAACTCCGGCAAATCACCAAAAAATAAGCAACGATCGAACTCTGGCATAGACCAGCCCTTGTGACGTCCAAAATTTTCATCCAAGCTCAGTCGAGTTGAATTCGGCGAGAGTCCGACAAGTTTCGAGGTCTGGTCGAAGTCCGTTTGAGGTTCCGTCCGAGCTACTATCTGATTCGAGTTCCATTGTAGCCACTATTTCATTTTTTCTCGTGTAACTGTTGAACATTTGAGAGGTTGAAATATTCATTTCAGGTGCATTCTTTCCACTGTTATCCTTTACATTTTGCTATAATTTATTTGGAAGCTTCAGTGATGAGATTTTCTCTTCCACGATGGTGTATTCAAAAGTTGTTTATTGGTAGCTTCATTTGAGTTCACTGTAATTTCCACGAAACACGGTTGTAACGTATGAAGTCAATGTGCGCATTGAGAATTTGGTTGCTGTTTTGTTTTTGTTCTTCTCGTTATTGTTGGTATGTTTTTGTTCAATCTATGTTGGGATGGTTTTAATGGTTGAAATTAATTTGTAGTTCCTGTCATATTTTTCCCAAATTTGTGGTAGTTGAAGCTAAGTGAAATCAAGATTTAGAGTTAAATCTACATAGGTGAGATTGTGCTTTAAAGAGTTTGGTTGGCAAATTCTTTGATTCCCAGTGGGATTTACGTGTTGCTGAGGGAACGTGGTTAGAACTGGTTGATTTGTTATTTTAGCGCCCGTTAAGTTAGAATTAAGAATGTGTTTGTTATTTAAAAGGGTTGACAGATTAGTTTTATAAGCCTAATTAGGAATAATTCTTTTAATATTTCGAGGTGTGTCGTGCCGAACAAAATCTTAAAATGCACGACCCTCACTTAATTAATTTTGTTTATCCTTAGAAATTGAGGCGTGCCATTTAGCGAAATTCATGGCCCTCGCAAACTGCAAAAGCGTAGTTGCTTTAGGCGCGTATTTTAATAATTTACTTTCCTAAACTCGGGTGTGCATTTCATGTGACCCAAATCCAAATCTTAGCAACGTTAAATAAAATGTGTCTCGGACTGCGGGTGCATTTCATGTGGCGTGGTCCAAAGACGTGTTTTAGATGACGTTAAAATCTTCCTTAAAATGATTAGAAGCAGTTTAAAGCTAAAATGCACATAGGTCTAAAAGTGTTTTTAAAATCAAATAATTGAGCCAAAAATAACAGTTGAGCGACCGTGCTAGAACCATGGAACTCGGGAATGCCTAACACCTTCTCCCGGGTTAATAGAATTCCTTACCCGAATTTTTGTGTTCGCGGATTGTAAAATAGAGTCAATTCTTTCCTCAATTCGGGATTTGAACTGGTTACTTGGGACACCATAAAATTATCCCAAGTGACGACTCTGAATCTTTAAGTGAAATAATCCCGTTTCGATTGTCCTTTAATTGGAAAAACTCCTTTATACTCCCTTTCCAGGGGTGTAGAAAAAAAGGAGGTGTGACGGCTCTGGCGACTTTACTGGGGAATAGAACCCAGAATCTCTGGTTCAAGGTTCAGAATTCGAGCTTAGATGAATTGTTGTATTTGGTTTTATCTATTATCTGATTTTATTACATGAATGGGCCTAATGTGCTAAATGTTGCTTTTACCGTTTTGATATTATCTGAACTATATATAAATTGCTACGAAACCCTTCTCTTCCCATCTTCAGCGATGTGCTCGCTGGTTGAGACTCCCTATTTTGTTAGTGTCATACCCTGAAATAAGAAAGAGGCTCGGACAAGTTACTAAGTTGGATGACTTTTTGGTTCCCGGTACGTAGCCCCCTCCCCGGCTCGAGTTGTCTGCTCGGGTACACAGTGTAGAACACATACCCAGGTTTTGAACCTAGAATAACTCAGCTTCATGCCAGATCCCTAGTAGGAACGCTTGTTTGCATCATCTGCACTTGGCTTAGGGGACTCGACACAGGGGTTGGGTCCGTCTAGGACAGGTACACCCTAAAAAATAAAAGACCATTATCACACCTCCTTTTTACCTACACCCCGTAAAGGGGTATATAAGGGAGTTTTTTCCAATTTAAGTGACAATCGAAACGGGATTATTTTAAAATTCAGAGTCGCCACTTGGGATAATTTATGATGTCCCAAGTTACCGGTTTAAAATCCCGAATCGAGGAAATCGACTCTATTCTACAGTCCGCGAACACAAAAATCCGGGTAAGGAATTCTGTTAACCCGGAAGAAGGTGTTAGGCACTCTCGAGTTCCGTGGTTCTAGCACGGTCACTTTGATCATACTTTGCTTATTAAAATTATTTAATTACTAATTTTAGAACCCATGTGCTTTTACCTCTTTTAATTAAGAAAACATCTTGAAACAAGTCACGCGTACGTGTACCCGTTTGTTTGGCGTGTCAAAAATCGTGTCACGCTAACGTGTCCACAATTAATGACACTTTATTATTATTAAGAAAATTTAGTCGAAGTTGCGCAAACACATACTCCGAATTAGTCTTTTTAAAATCATAATTATATTACACGAACGTATACACAATCACGATGGTATATAAAATGGGCCTAAAGCAAACTACAAATATTTGTTGTTTACATCGAAATCACAAGAATTAATAGAGGGCCGTGTATTTTAAGATTTTATCCGGCATGGTGCACCTCAATTCCAATTTTAAAAAGAGAAATTCAGACTAAATTTTGTAGGGCCATAAGCTATTTGTGTTATCTAGTATGGCTCATCTCAAGTTAATTACGGCAACTAATTGAATTAATGTGATTTAAGGCCGAGACACGTGATCACTAGAGGAAGGGAAAGGGGCATTGGGATTTCAGGAGTTGAACCACCCCTACTTGTGAAACATTAATATCAATAATTAAACTACAAAAGCTTAACAAGGACCAGGCCCAAAAGTCAGCTGGGCCCAACAACCTGATTGGCAGATGACTAGTTGGTATACATAGAACCCAGAAATGCAGCACACCCAATGATCATTATTTTCTAAAAGAAAAGACTAAACACTGAACAAGGATAAGAATTCACATCCCAATTTCAAATAGGATAAATTATAAGCATACTACATGAAGTTCGAATCACAATTATGACCTTGCCAGCGACAATGAAAGCCTTACATAACTTAGAGAGATTTGTAACTTGTCAAACCATAAACTCACTGTTTGAATCATAGTTCTTCAAGAACACAAATGCATCCCTTGAATTCCAAAACAAGTGATGAAAGACTAAGATATAAAAACTCAGATTAGAAATAGACCTTGACTATCTCAAAACTTTGATTGAAGATGGCAGACCAAGATATAAAAAAAAACTAAGGTTCTAAAACAAAAACTAAGCTAAGCCTAAAGACAAACTTAAACTGGATCTTAAAGAAAACCAAGAAACATGTCCAAATTCCTGATGTAAACGAGCAGCCATGCATACGAATCAAGTTCAGACACTATAGTATTGTCCCTTAGCCCAACTTGCATAAGAGATCCATATTACAACAAACTTGATAACTCATCTAATACACATTTAAAAAAATCCAGAACAGCCTGAATCACGTCATATTTATACAATTTTGAATCCAAATCTTAAATAAAAATGAGCAACACATAATGACTGCATCCCAAAAGCTTTATCCAATTTGGAAACCAATATATGATGCATTGAATATCAGTTTTCTAGTTACATATTTAAAAAACAAGAGACATAATTCGAAGATAACACCAAAAGAGCTAACTATGACCACAGATGCTATGGCTATGAATCACAGCCCTTGATTTCCATTTTTAATTCCCAAGTCCAACTTCTACATTAAGTAAAGTATAGAAACATGTACCTGAAGATGGAAAGAAATAGAAGGTGAAGGATCAGTAGTAATTTAGTATAAGGCAGTAGTAGAAATAACTAGTGAAACCAGTTTCCAACCCAGAAATACTGTGCAGTACTCCAGAGAAAATAATTTCAATTGAACAAGAGTCTAGCAGACTTCGAACCAAACTTTTAAACCAAACTCAAGCCATTTCTAACCCCAGGTGAATCGGAATTTGTTTCAAAAAAAAATCGAAGACTTTAACATTCACAGATGAAATGCAAAGGAACAGTGATTATATTGGAATTTATAGCTGTTTTTGTTTTCTGAATTTTCAACTCCTCAAATCACTCTTGGGTCTACCTTGAAAGGCAAGAAATGGTGCATTTATTGGCAAGTTACTATGGCAGCCTTGCAGATTTATTTTTTACCTTTTTATTCCCTTTTTAAATCTTCTTTTAGCTTAAAAGTCCCTCACTTATTGGCTTGTTACTCAAGTTATATTGTTAAAAGTCTGAAATTCACAGAGAAACCCTCACTAAAACCTTCCAAATCAGTTACACTAAAGATTCCTTATGTCAATTCCCTAGACTACCCCCACCTAGACTTCCCAAGTTGCCCCTGAACCCCTGTTAATATACTAGACAGACCGAATGGGCCCATGGATCAATTTGCCCAAAATGTTCAGCCCCAAATGAGCCGGAATACACCCAAAACCCAACCATGAAGATCAAAAATCTATTTGGCCCAACCAGCAATTATCTAATTAACAGGTTGTAAACACCAAATAACACAGGACAATTAAAAATTTAGCCTAAATGATTTACTAACTAAACTTAACCAAACTAACAGTTTTAAAACTAATCTGATTACAGCCTAACTATACTAACTAAAAACAAGACTCCAATTGCTCATGCATGAATAAATAAACTCCGGAACAAATGAAGGATGATTCAAGAATAGGAGAAGGGACAGAAAACTGAAAAACAAACGAAGAACAGATTAAACCAAGAGAAGAAAAGAAGAATACCTAAGAAAGGTTCAGAAAATGAAAGATGGGCCTGGGTCTTCAGATCCTCGATTTTTTGGACAAATCTGATGTTAATCGTGCGTTCTTACGAAGAACACACGAATAAAATCGGATTCAACACGAAATTTCACCAAAACTTGACTTGGGATTTTTGGGTTTCATTTCTGATCTAAGATTCGAGGAACTAGGGCAATATTCGAGGGTAATGGAGTATGGATTTTGAAAGAGGGGACGATGGGGGTTGTCTGGTTGAAATTTGGATGGATTTGGAAGTGCTCCGCCACCGTGAGGCGATTTCCATACGGCGGAGCCACGATGGAAAGGGGCGGTGATTGCAGAGAGGGGATTAGGCTTTGGGCTCAGGAAATGGGGGTGGGGGTCTGAGGGTTCAGACACTTTTATACAGGGGGAAGGGCCAGTTCTGGTCCGTTGGATCTAGGCATGATCAATGACTCAGATCAAAGCTTAACGAAACGACGCCGTTTGGTTGGGGGAAACCGGACCGGGTTGGACGTGGGTTTGGGCTAGGTAAAGGGTATTTTGGACGGGTGCCTGGTGCTGAGGGTTTGGGCTTGGGGTAAATTTGGCCCATAACTGAATTTGCTCTTATTCCCCTTTCCTTTTCATTTTCAATTTTTTTAATTTTTTTTTCTTCTAATTTCTTTTTAAATTAAGATTAAAAATAAACCTAAAATTAATCACTAATCAAATTATCCTATTACATTAATTAACTCTAAACAACATTTACCATAAATAATTAAAAACCAAATCCAAGGAAAAACTACCAAAATTCGAAACTAAAATTAAAAGTGCAAAACAAACTATTTTTGTGATTTTTCCCCATTTTTATAAAAACAACTAATTTGTTAATTAATCCGAAAATGTAGAATTAAATCCTTAATGCAAATGCAACATATATTTTATTTATTTTTTTGTATTTTTCACTAATTAAAATGCACAAACGAAAATGCAAACAATTAACCAAAAATGCCACGAAAATCCACAAACTTGCAAACACTGAAATAAATTATTTTGTTTTGAATTTGTGGGAGTAATTCATATAGGGCAAAATCACGTGCTCACAGCTGCCCCTTTTTGCCCGGAAACACAAAGAGGTTTCGTGCAAAGATAAAGTGAGCAGATACGAGCGATTTTTTCCCGTTTGAATACTCCGTGGGAAGCATTTTTGAATGATTTGACCGCACCCTTCTCCGAGGTTGCCTACATATCTTTGGCTAAAAAGGAATCAGGTCAGTGTAGTTCAGGAAGTTTTGGTAGCTGGTACTACCATGAAGTTATGGTTTCACTGTTGCTGATGTTGTTGCTACTGCTTACTGCATCCCCTTATTACACCATGCCAAGATAAAAAGAAGCTAGACTAGACTATGATCTATGCATTACAAAATCCTATCTATAAGTTCAGACTTGCTCCAGTGGTTCTTGTTGCCCTATTGACTTATATTCTCCTGGTGAAATCCATTTGTTACTGCCTTGAATTGTAATCTGAGATGTTTTCCCTTTCCCCAGGTGGATGCCTGACTGCTGAATTTGATATGTATTCCCATGCTCTCCAGGCGGGCTCCTGACTCCAAAACGTGAATATATTTCCATGCTATCCAGGCGGGCTCCTGACTTCTAAACGTGAATGTATTCCCATGCTATCCAGGCGGGCTCCTGACTTCAGCAAAATAGACAAAACAAAGAAAATTTTCTACCTCAGTTCGGGTATGTGGGCCCATGTGTAAGTGTAAAACAAATCACATTGCCGAATATCAAAGAATTTTGAGAACCAAAACTTGAATTGTACTCCCTTGTTCTCCAGGCGGGCTCCTGACTGCTAAACTTGAAAGTATTCCATGCTTTCCAGGCGGGCGTCCTGACAGCAATTTGAAATGTATTCCCTGCTCTCCAGGTGGGCTCCTGACTGCTGCGCTTGAATGTATTCCCTGCTCTCTAGGCGGGCATCCTGCCTTCGACTTGAAATGTGTTCCCTGCTCTCCAGGCGGGCTCCTGACTTCAACTTGAAACGTATTCCCTGCTCTCCAGGCGGGCTCCTGACTTCAACTCGAAACATATTCCCTGCTCTCCAGACGGGCTCCTGATTGCTAAACTTGAGTGTATTCCCAGCTCTCCAGGTGGGCTCCTGATTTCAAAATAGATAAAACAGAGGATTTGGAGGTTAAACTTAAATTGTACTCCCTTGTTCTCCATGCGGGATCCTGACTGCTGCGCTTGAAAGTATTCCCTGCTCTCCAGGCGGGTTCCTGATTTAAAAATAGACAAAACAGATAAAGTAGAGAAATTTCTACCCCCGTTTGGTAGCTGGGCACATGGGTGAGTGTTGAACTGAATCATTCTACCAATATTACTAAGAATTCGAAAGCTAGGTCCCATTATCTAGGGGGGTCCTGACAATTCTTACCTAAACGACAATTTTAAATCTAAGTTATATCTTCTAAACGTGTGACTTCCGCCAAATCTTGTTTCTAAGAGGGTCTTAAAGCTACACCTCATTATCCAGGAGGGTCCTGAAACTCAAAATCAAATCTTGTCCTAAAAAACGCTTTTACGACTGAATTATATTACCATACGACAGAGCTTATGATACATCTTGTGATCTAATGGAAAATCTTAAAACTAGGTCCCATTATTCAGGAGGGTCCTGGAAACTCCTAATTGAATTCTATCTCAAACATGCAAACTCATAAGCTAACTTATACTCCTTTTGGGGTACATTTATGCTAGATTATGCTATTTCTGAACTTTAAACTAGGTCCCATTTTCTAGGAGGGGACTGAAAATCAAAAATCAAACCTGTTTGCTGACTGCCTTTCTCTACGGATGGTTTTTCTGAAACAGTCGAAATTTCTTGCCCCTGTTTCAATCAAAGAAAAATTTTGTCAGTTTTAAAATGTGGTGGTTAGTTGATGGCATTCTTGATGAATGTGTCTTCGCGGCATTGTTTTGTTTTGACTGGCTTCCCAGAACTGGTCTTGAACCAATTGACTTTCTGACTGACTTTCAAAAACCCATAACTTGAATGACCCGAGTGTTCTATCCCCGAACCGTTGCTTCACATCTCTAACCCCTTTGACTGAACCTCTGCATCCTCCATGAAATTACCAAATCATTTTGCTGATGGAACTCCTGCTGGTATTTTATCCGCTTTTACATCATGCTATCTTTGGTATGCTCTGGACGCACTGTGCTTTGCAATATTAAAGCTGGTAGTGAGCTTTGAAAGTCCTTTTTATTTGTTTAAACAGAACTGACATTGGGAACATCTTAGAGAAATAAACCCAAAGAAATGAAATGCAATGACTTTCAGAGTTAAGGATAAGGAAGTCCAAAATTGGAAGACTATCTGAAGAGAAAAAGAAAAGAGACTTATCTGAGCAGAACAGCTGGCACCAATGATCATGACATGCAATTTGGATTAATCGGCCCAATCTGTCCAACCAATCAACTTTTAGTTGTCGTACTTTGTTGCCTCAGAATTTCCATAACCTGATTTCATCACCTCAAACCCCGACCTTGTTCGTCCTGTGGTGCCTTGAAAGGTTTTCACCATCAGACCTATCTCATTCCTTCATCTGTCAACTCACATTCGCCTTAAGGTGCCCGTGAGGGTTTTCACCAATAAAACTCTCTCATTTTGATTTCTCTCAGCTTCCGTTGCCTTACGGTTCCCGTGAAGGTTTTCACCAATAAGACTCTCTCATTTTGAATTTTTTTCCCTCTTTGGACCAGAGTGTTGCCCTTGATATGAATCACCTCCACTTGCTTGACTTGGCATCTCTCGAAGACTGATCAGAAGGTCTTTCTTTGGACCGTAATGTAGGCTTTCGGATGGGTTTAGAAAGGAAGGGTATAAAAAGCTCAAAACAATTTGATTGGGTTCAAATTTACAACCTTCAGAATTATATTTCTGATAACAACCACAACTTCTGCCCCAGTTTCTTGTTTGGAGGCTTTTGGATTTTTATTTTGATGGGACCGAACCGTGAGGCTGTCTACGTATCCTTAAAAGGAATCAGGTCGAACGTAGTTCATGACAAAGGAATTACTTTATTTTTTGTGATTTTTCTTCTCCTTTTCTTTCTCTTCTTTTACTCTTTTGTTTTTCCTTTTGCTGTGTTTTCTTTTTTTTTTCTTTCTTTTTTTTTCTTTTTTCTTCTTTCTTTTTCTTTTCAATTCTTTTCTTTCTCTTTCCATTCTTTTCTTTCTCTTTTCTTTTTCCTTTCTCTTTTTCTCTCTTTTCTTTACTTATCTTTACGCTTGTGTTTCTGATATTTGCTATTGATTCCGAATGAGGGGTATGAAAGAAAACAAATAGGGCTTAATAAGTGGTGACAAAGGATAAAGTGTTTAGATAGCAGAACAAAATGCCTTCATCATTTCAATATTTGAGACATGCCAAATACAGACAAGTACAATCAAAGACAAAAATCATACATAGTATCTCTTGACTGCATTAGAATTGATAGCCATTTCTACACATTTTCCTTCTACATCTGTCAAATACAATGCACCATTGGACAACACTCTAGTCACAACGAACGACCCCTGCCAATTTGGGGCAGAGTTTCCTTTTGCTTCAACTTGATGAGGAAGAATGCGTTTCAGTACTAACTGACCAACTTCAAACTTCCGTGGACGCACCTTCTTGTTGTATGCTCTTGTCATTCTCTGCTGATAGAACTGGCCATGACATACTACTGCCAGTCTCTTCTCATCGATCAAACTCAATTGTTCTAAGCAAGTTTTGACCTACTCCTCATCATCGATCTCAGCCTCCGCAATAATTCGAAGGGATGGAATTTCCACTTCTGCGGGTATCACTGCTTCAGTGTCATACACCAACAAATAAGGAGTCGCTCCTACTGAAGTACGGATAGTAGTGCGGTAACCCAGCAATGCAAATGGCAGCTTTTCATGCTACTTCCTAGAACCTTCCACCATTTTCCGAAGTATTTTCTTTATGTTCTTGTTGGCCGCCTCAACTGCTTCATTTGCCTTAGGGCGGTATGGGGTAAAATTGCGATGTGTAATCTTGAACTGCTGACATACCTCTTTCATTAATTGAGATTAGCCCCATTGTTTGTAATGATCACCTTTGGTATCCCAAACTGGCAAATGATATTTGAATGCACAAAATCAACCACCGCCTTCTTGGTTACAGACTTGAATGTTTTAGCCTTCATCCACTTGGTGAAATAATCGATGGCCACCAGAATAAACCTGTGCCTGTTGGATGCTGCTGGCTCGATTGGCCCAATGACATCCATTCCCCAAGCAACAAAAGGCCATGGTGCGGACATTGTATGTAATTCAGATGGTGGAGAATGAATCAAATCTCCATGCACTTGGCACTGATGACATTTACGCACAAAACTGATACAATCTCGCTCCATGGTGAGCCAATAATAACCTGCCCGGAGGATCTTCTTTGCCAGCACATACCCACTCATGTGCGGTCCACGGACTCCAGAATGTACTTCGGTCATGATAGTCGCGGCCTATCTGGCATCTACACATCTTAACAACCCAAGATCTGGAGTTCTTTTGTACAAAACTCCTCCACTGAAGAAAAATCCACTTGCCAAGTGACGAATTGTTCTCTTTTGATCACATGTGGCTTGTACCGGATATACTCCTCTTCGGATATATTCCTTGATATCGTTAAACCAAGGCTTCCCGTCGAGCTCTTCCTCCAGCATGTTACAATAAGCATGCCAATCACGGGCCTGAATATGCAACGGGTCAACATAAGCCTTATCCGGATGATGTAACATTGACGCCAGAGTGGCCAAAGCATCGGCGACCTCATTGTGGATCCTAAGAATATGCCTGAACTCTATTGATTGAAATCGTTGACAAAGATCATGCAAGCATTGCCGGTACGGTATGTGTTTTAAATCCTATTTTTCCCATTCTCCCTAAATCTGGTGTACTAGAAGGTCCGAGTCACCCAAGACCAAGACTTCATGGACACCCATGTCCATAGCCATCCTCAAACCGAAAATGCATGCCTCGTATTTCGCCATGTTGTTAGTACAGTAGAACCGAAGCTGTGCTGTAATAGGGTAATGATGCCCTGTTTCAGAAACAAGTACCGCTCCTATTCCAATACCTTTCATGTTAGCAGCACCATCAAAGAAAAGATTCCATCATGGCCTTTCAATCTGTTCCAACTCATCAATGTGTATTACCTCTTCATCAGGGAAGTAAGTCCTCAAAGGTTCGTATTCTTCATCCATAGGATTCTCAGCCAAATGGTCGGTCAATGCTTGTGCTTTCATTGCAGTCCTAGTCACATAGACAATGTCAAATTCTGTGAGCAAGATCTGCCACTTTGCGAGCCTTCCCATGGGCATGGGCTTCTGGAAGATATACCTCAACGGATCCAAGTGAGAGATGAGGTAAGTAGTATAAGAGGACAAATAATGTTTCAGCTTCTGGGCTACCCAAGTTAGGGCACAACACTTCCTCTCAAGTTGAGTGTACTTAACCTCGTAAAATGTGAACTTCTTGCTGAGATAATATATGGCCTGCTCCTACCTGCCAGTGATGCCATGCTGTCCTAACACACATCCAAATGAATTGTCAAAGGTTGTCAAATACAGAATCAAAGGTCTCTCTGGTTCTGCTGGGACCAACATAGGTGGGTTTGACAAGTAACCCTTTATCCTATCAAATGCTTCCTGACATTCATATGTCCACTTAACCGCAGCATCTTTCTTTAACAGTTTGAAGATGGGCTCACAAGTTGTCATGAGCTGAGCAATAAACCTGCTGATGTGATTCAATCTTCCCAATAGACTCATCACCTCAGTCTTGTTCTTTGGGGGCGGCAACTCCTGGATAGCTTTGATCTTTGATGGGTCTAATTCAATACCTCGTCGGCTGACTATGAATCCCAACAACTTTCCAGACGGAACACCGAACGCGCATTTTGCAGGATTGAGCTTGAGATTGTACTTGCAAAGCCTTTGGAAGAACTTTCTCAGATCTCTGACATGGTCAGACTGCTTTCTAGACTTTACAATCACATCATCCACAAAAACCTCGATCTCCCTGTGTATCATGTCATGGAATATGGTCGTCATTGCCCTCATGTAGGTTGCCCCGGCATTTTTCAAACCAAATGGCATGACCCGATAGTAGTACGTTCCCCATGGCATGATGAATGCTGTCTTTTCTGCGTCTTCTTCATCCATTAAGATCTGGTGGTAGTGTTGATACCCAATTTTTCCTATGTATTTTTATACTCAAAATACTTTCAAAATAGCATATGTATGCATATACAAGCACGCCCAAAGGCTTTGGTATTTTCCCAAATTTTTAAAGATTTTTAAAACCAATTTATGGCCTATTTTGCACTATAAAAAAAACCAATAATTATTCCCAAAAAACTCGTCATTTTGGCGAATAATTTATTTTATTCTCGCATTTACACAAAATATAATTTACATGATTTTTGCATAATTTTACAAGTCCATTTGGTATTTTTAAACTAAAATTGCATGAAATTGCAATTTTAGCCTATTTCTCGATTTAATAGCATTCGTAATCACAAAATCATTTCTAATATTTTTAAATTAATACTTATGCATTTCTTATTAACTCGGTATTTTTAATTTGATTTTAAACACTATTTACTATTTTTATAAAATCAAAACGAGGAAAATTGGCTATTTAAATTGCAGTCCCTTTTTATTTCAATTGTAGCCCAAATTGCACCCTCAATTTCAACCCCAACCCGTATTCCTAGATTACCCGACCCATATCCAATTAATTTACCCGATCCATCCTTGATCTGATCTGAGCCGTTGATCAAATGAGATCAACGGCCCAGATTCTATTTCTCAAATTAAATCAAACGACCCCCCTTTGACCCCTCATTTCTCATAGAGACCGGTCTCTCTCTTGGTATCTTCATCTCCTCCTTCTCTCTAGAACCCTCTGGTTCTCTCCTCCTTCTCCGACGAGCTTCATCGCCTCTCCGGCCATGCTCCGTCCTCACTTCTCTCGACCACCAGTCGCCATGGAGCTGTGTATCGCTGATCTTCTCTAAGTTTTGAGGCTCTAGAGACTTCCACCATGCAAGATGGTCACTGGAAGCCTTGCTTGGCTTATCTCCAGCCTTTTCTTCGATGGTTTTCAGTCCGATGGCACTATGAACGCCATTATTAACGAGTTTCACAGCCAGGTTCCTTACCTCACTGATTTATTGCAAAAAAACCCTAATTTACGCCTAGGTCTCTCGATCTCTATCTTTTTAAAAGCATTTTTAACTTATCCTTTTGTGGTTTACACTACCTTCTGCCTGATTCTCAAATTTTAAACGTTTTGTTCTTTTCTCAAAAGCTAGGGTTTCCGAACCCCTTTCAAAAATCACTATATCTTCTGCTTCTTTTTGAGTATTATGTGCTTATGCCTATATTATTTTTTTATGTTTGTGTTATGAGCTTGTTTGTGTGGTTTTCTAGTTAATCCGAGTTCCATGCTTTAAGTTTCTATTAGGGCTCTTGTCTTGTGTTGAAACTGTGATCTTCTCGCTTAGTGTTCTCTGATTTTCACACCTATTGTGTTTATAGGTCTAATTGTTATTCTAAATAATTCTGTGCATCTCTTTGAATCCCTGATTATCCGTATATGATTTCCTTGGAGATGCTCCACTGATTTGAATTGTTTCCTTGATTGTGAGATGCTTTCCTTACTTAAGGATGATTCCCTGTGATTTTCCATCTCACCCGTGATTTTCCTTAACTAATTGCTTTCAAAATCAGTCTGTTTATATGCACACTATATACTTATTTACTTTCCTTACTTGTAATTATGTTGTACCTTCCTTATTTGATGCATTTTTCTTTACTGTTTGAGCTGTGACTCCCTAATTGAAGGCAATTTGAGTTTTAATTGATTCTAATAGGTTTTCTCTCTATAATTATAATCAGTCTATATGTGTTACCTTATTTTTCACTTATTTGAAAACTATATATATTCTACCTTCTCTTTAGCATAGAAGGGGGAATCAATTTCTGAACTATCTCTTACACAAATGAAGTAATTCAGTACTCTCTCTTTGTTTCACACAATCTCTCTCCCCTTGTGACTACTGGCTGCTAAACTAGCTTGAAACTCAGGCTGAGTTTCAGGCTGCTTCATTGTTCCATTGCTCTCTATATTGCTGCTCACTTCACTACTATCGCTGCACACTCTCTATATTGCTGCTCACTTCACCACTTTGCATATTATAACTCACTACTGTCCTGCATTACTTTGCCTTCAACTGGTATGTCTCCTATTTGATTTACAGCTTCAAAGCAATATGTTTTCTATGGGTATTGCACTTCCTTTTGTTTCTCGTATGTTTCTACTTATGCTTTTGTTGTTCTTGCTGCAATTAGCATGCTTCTATGTTGATTAACATGACTATCTTAATCTGGCATGCCCATTACTCCCCTTATATGTCTCGTGCATGTCTTTCCTTATCCCCTGACCCAAGTGTAGTTATCAGCATGAAGTTCTGACCTCTTTCGTTGAAACCTGCCTGATTGTTTAGGTGTTGAAGTGCTTCTCTTTGATGTTTGTATAACTGTGTTCTCACTCGTGAATTACTTGTCCCCTTCTCATCTGCCCCTGTTTGTGCTTACCTGACATTGTATCTTCTGTTTCAAACTGCTTTTCAATTCAATCTTTTGAAACTCCATCACTATCTCACTACTCTTACAAGTTTAGGGTCAGCCACCTTAGTGTAACCATTGCTTTTGGCACCTTGAGTACCCACTGAACTTTGATGGACAAGGCTGGTAATTCCACACTTGCACTTGTCTTGTTAATTTGTTTTGGGTGCCTGGTATTGGCCAAGGGTCCAAATGGGCCTTTAGGGAGCTTTGTCGCACCCAAACCTTGGTAAAGGTTGTGAAACCTCGAAAGAAGTGAGGATTGGAGACTTGGGCCTGGTTGAAGGCTCCCTATAGAATAGGTTCTTATTTTTCTACTCTTCGCTACTGTAATCTGATTACTTCGTCTGTAATAACCTGTAATGAATAATTGGGGCTATAGTAAAATTGGGTGGGATTATGCATGCTTGGTTAATGGGTAGAGAACATGTCTATAGGGTTTTACTTACTTATTTGTGCAATAGATATCCTGCATAGGACATGCATCTCACATGATTAGAAATCCTGTTTTAGGCTCTTTTACTTTCAACTCGTTATTATACTCACTTTGTAATCACGATTAATTAACAACCTGTTATACAAATTGCTACTGCATTTAGGGACCATGTTTTAGGAGCTTTATGTGGGAGGAACCTCCCATCAAGTAACCAAATCAACGAATGGAAAGAGAGAGTCACCAAGGCTAGTGAGAAGCTAGAATACCTGGAGTACAGCTTGCTGGAATGGGAAGGGAAAGTGGGGAAAAGAGTCACCGACTGTCAAAACATTGAGGGAAGCGAAGGAGAACGCCTGGCAAAGGCATTT
Source organism: Nicotiana tabacum (assembly GCF_000715075.1). Classification (NCBI taxonomy): domain Eukaryota; kingdom Viridiplantae; phylum Streptophyta; class Magnoliopsida; order Solanales; family Solanaceae; genus Nicotiana; species Nicotiana tabacum. Next base: position 129,490,773 of record NC_134087.1, read on the forward strand.
TTACTGGAAAATCTGCGCGAGCTGGAGGATCTGATCAACGAGAACATTCAACCTGAGGAAGGTCCTTCGGGGACCAAGTAGTTAGGATTTTTACTCTTCTGCTTTCTTAAATGTAATAAGGCCGCTGGCCATTAGTGACATCTTTTATTATTCAGTTGTTTTTGACTCGTCTTATTTTTATCAATAAAATGAGGCATTTAGCATTATAAGTTCTCCAAATTTAATTTTTCGCTAGGCTTACCTCGGGCACAATGAGGCACCCAAATTAGCAAGCGATTTATATTCCAGCACAATGTGTTTAAATATTGCAATATTATTTATCAGAATCCGCGCTAACTTTTTACCTTTTTGTTTTTTTTCTTTTATTATTTTTATTCCCCTCTCCAAAGGTTAGTTCGTGCATTCTGGCACCATCAGCGTACTCAACAAGATCCAAGGGTCCTCCACCTCCTCCTCCTCCAAGTCCTACCAGAAACAGGAACAAAGGCAAAATGGGAGATACAAGTGCTAGAAAGGAAATCGAGGAAACCTTTCAGAACGCTTCAATCACTAAGGAAACTGCTGCTCATCTTGAGCAAACTTTGCTGAGATTTCGAGAAGAATTGGAACAAGTTCGAAACCTGTCAAGTTTGTCAATCACTCTTGCCGCTGCTGATGCCAACAACCAGAACCATACTACACCACCAGCACAACCCGCTCATGCCCAAACCCGCAACACCTGCAACAACACTCCACTGCACGTTCCTAAAACACAAAATACCATAAAAGACCATAACACTCCAATCTTTGTGGACACCATGCCACATTACAGTCAGCCAATCGCCAGTACAATCGAGACAGATGACAAGAGTTCCCTTATTCAGAATTTGGCCGCTGAGATCAAGAAGTTGACTAGCCGGGTCCAAGATTTCGAAGGTAACAAAAGTGTTGAAGGGTTAAATTACGAAGATCTCTGTGTTCAGCCAGATGTTGAGCTCCCGGAAGGGTACAATCCTACCAAGTTTGAACTATTCGACGGTACAGGTGATCCCAGGGTCCATCTCAAAATGTATTGTGATAAGCCGGTAAGAGTCGGAAGGGACGAGAAGATTCGCATAAAGCTGTTCATGAGTAGTTTGAAGGGTGATGCTTTATCATGGTATATTAGCCAGGATGCAAAGAAATGGACTAGTTGATTGAACATGGCGTCTGACTTTATGGATCGGTTTAGGTTCAACACTGAGAACGCACCAGATGTGTTCTATATCCAGAATCTCAAGAAGAAGCCCACAGAGACCTTTCGCGAGTATGCTACTCGTTGGAGGTCAGAAGCTGCTAAGGTCAGACCGGCCTTGGAGGAAGAACAAATGAACAGGTTCTTCGTCCGTGCTCAGGCTCCGCAGTACTACGAGAGGCTGATGCTAATAGAGGTCCAAAAGTTCTCCGACATCATCAAGTTGGGAGAAAGAATCGAAGAAGGCATCAAAAATGGTATGGTCACTAACCTCGAGGCATTGCAAGCTACCAACAAGGCTTTACAGTCTGGTGGCTCATCAAAGAAAAAGGATGTGAATTCTGTGATGGCTGCGCAAAGGAACAACTCCCCTATGAAGTACCAAACCTATCCCTCAGCTCCACTCACATATCAACCTACCCTAAATTACCAAGCACCATCACCCACCTTCCAAATTCCATCACATGCTCCACCACCTATGTATGAACCCGCTTCACACAGATATTCCCAACCCGCACCTATATACCAGCATATAACTCCCAACCTTCTCACTACCCATCACCTTCTACCCGTCAAAACTTCCCTCGACCTAGACCAAACTTCGACCGCAAACCTCCCAAACAATATACCGCCATAGCCGAGCCAATTGACCAATTATATCAAAAACTCAAGGCAGCTGGTTACGTTACCCCTATCCCAGCCGTAACTCCAGAAAATCCTTCCCAGTAGATCAACCCAAACAAGACTTGCGCATACCATTCCAGAATGAAGGGCCATACCATCGACGAGTGTCGCTCGTTGAAAGACAAGATTCAGAACCTGATTGACAACAAGATCATTATAGCAAAGGAGCCCGCTCTTAATGTCTGCAACAACCCTCTGCCTGACCACGAGGGTAGAGGCATCCACATGATCGAGATCGAAGATGATTGGGACCCCAAGGGGTCAATCGGGTTGATAGCTGAAGGAGACGAGCCTAAGAAGCCAATAGTTACTCTCAATCCCATTGTTGTCCAGATTCAGCCCTCTGAGGGCGATGTGGTAAATGTGTCCGTACCACTCGAGTTTGAAGCACCACCTTCAAAGGCGCCAAAACCAATTGAGGTTGAGTTCAGAGTTCCAAGGGCGCCTACGCCATTTGAAGTTACTGTGTTACCTCCTAAGGCACCAATTCCAGTCTCCATGACAGACGTAACCCCGTTCAAGACAAATGTTATACCTTTGAATTACACCACTAAGTCTAGAAGGAAGGGAAAGACATATACTGGGGAAGAGATTGTCGCACAGGGCATGACCAGGACAGGCAGGGTATACACCCCGAAACACTTGGCTGAGTCCAACAAGCAGGCCTCCGGGCGGGCTGTTGAAACTGTACCCGATGACCTTTGGAGGAAGGTACAGGCCAAAGAGTACTCGGTCGTCGAGCAACTGAACAAAACGCCATCACAGATTTCTATTCTGGCTCTTCTACAAAGCTCAGAGACACATAAAAACGCCTTAATAAAAGTACTGAGCGAAGCTTATGTTCCCAGCAACATAACAGGAGGCGAAATAGCAAACATGGTGGGGCAGGTACTGGAAAGCCATAAGATCACCTTCCATGAAGATGAATTACCGCCAGAAGGGCTTGGTCACAACAAAGCGTTGCACATCACTGCGCAATGCAAGGATCACTTTGTCACCGGGATTCTAGTCGACGGGGGATCCAGCCTCAACATTTGTCCTTTGGTAACTCTCAGGACATTGGGTAAGGGATTGGACGAGATCAAAGACGGGGCTATCAGTGTCAAAGCTTTTGATGGATCTCAGAGGTCCACCATTGGAGAAATTAGCTTATGCCTGCAGATGGGACCCACCTAGTTCGATGTCGAGTTCCAATAAATTGACGTACTAGCGTCCTACAATTTGTTGCTAGGACGACCCTGGATCCACGCCGCTGGGGCTGGGGCGTCAACTTTGCATCAGGCTGTAAAATTTGAATGGAATCATCAGGAAGTAATCATTCATGGCGACGGTAGCAACCCTATATATAGTCGCCAGGCCATCCCGATGATCGGAGGTAGAAGGAAAATCGGTGGAGAAACGTACCATCACATCGAGCGAGTCAACGCCAAAGACAAAGACAAGTGGTGGGATAACAAAATTGAGAGCATCCTGAATTGGAGCGGGTATGAACCCGGAAAAGGACTTGGCAAGAACCTGCAGGGTATCACCAAACCTATGAAGGTGAAGAAGCACGGTACCACTTCTGGCCTAGGGTATGAGTACACTAAGGAGGAGTTCAACCACTGGTCACCCCCATGGCACGGACCATACCATCCACTGGAGCACCCTATGCCTCAGTTGGAGCAGATTTTTCAGCCAGCCGACACTACGTACGGATCAGAGGAAGACGAGGCACTAGCAGCAATAAAGAACCTGTTTCTGGAAGATGATATGGATTGTTGTGTTATCTTCGAGGAGGAAGTGGAGGAAGGCCCTTCCATTCAATCTATGAACCAAGGAGAGCACCTCGCCAATTGGTCAATCAGGACCACCAGTGCCCAGAGAGCCTGGGGGTAGCAAGGCTAAACGACGCATATGCATCACACTTTACTTTAGTTGATTTTACTTCTCCGCATTGTCTTTACTTTTGAAAAGAGCTCTGATGTTTTAAACGATTATGAAAAAGCATTTTCTAAGTTTATCTTTACGTTTCGCTCTCATTTATTTTCTCTACCATTTACTTTATTTTAGACAGCATTACTATTACATATCTTGATGATGAACCAACGACTGTGACTTGCAACGAGACAGTGCGACAAACGGATATAGACTCAGAAGAGGATGAGATACCAGAAGAGGTTGTCAGGGAGGTCAAGAATTTCGAGAACAGGCCCAAGTCTAACTTAGACGAAACTGAGTTCATCAATTTGGGGAACGCAGAAAATGTCAAGGAAACACGTATCAGCGTACACTTGTCACCATCAGAAAAGGAAGTTTACACCAGGACAGCTAGTGTTGAAGAAGATATTTCCATATCAAGATAAAGCCAAAGGGAAATTCTCTCCTAATTGGCAGGGTCCGTATATGGTGCATCGGGTTCTAACCGGAGGAGCCCTTATTCTCGCGGAAATGGACAGAGAAGTCTGGCCGAAGCCTATCAATGCAGACGCAGTGAAGCGATACTACATTTGATCGTATGCTTTTCTTTCATGATGTATTTTGAACTACGCCTGACCTGATTCTCGTTTAAGAGGGGATACGTAGGCAGCCCTATGGGTTCGGTCACACTTTAATAAGAATCCCATTTTCCCCGCTATGGGAATTGGGGTAGAATTTTGAGGAGGACCCTCAAAATTCCGAAGTCAGTTTGTCAGCTTTCGCATCAGCCCCAACCCAGTAAACTGGGGCAGAATTTTGAGGAGGACCCTCAAAATTCTGGAGCCAATCCGCGTTCGATCGTACAGCACAGCCGTCAACAGCGCCAGCCCAGTAAACTGGGGTAGAATTTTTGAGGAGGACCCTCAGAATTTCGGAGCAAGCGAGGTTGTCGTGTGTTGAACCACGTTGCAGTTGTTGGTTCATCCCGAAATAAAATTATTCTTTTTACCTATATATACATGCACTTGCCTTATATTCACTAGGTCATGCCCGAATATCATTTGGATCGCATCGTACAGCACAGCCGTCAACAGCGCCAGCCCAGTAAACTGGGGTAGAATTTTTGAGGAGGACCCTCAGAATTTCGGAGCAAGCGAGGTTGTCGTGTGTTGAACCACGTTGCAGTTGTTGGTTCATCCCGAAATAAAATTATTCTTTTTACCTATATATACATGCACTTGCCTTATATTCACTAGGTCATGCCCGAATATCATTTGGATCGCATCGTTTAGCAATGCTACCCCAATGATACGCAACAGGAAGAGCCGGAGGATACGAACTAACCTTCCCCCTGTAAAACTCACAATTTTTCTTTGGATGCAGGAATTCTGGCAACGAATCAAAGTATATTTGCTCTTCAAAATCAAAAACCCTCCAGAGGTTCACTATCCGCACTCGACACTCCTCAGCAGTCTTAATAACCGCCCACCAGTATTCAGGCCGCAAAAGCAAAACACAACCACTTTTTAGAGTCGAAACTCTCAAAGCAATCACTCATTTCGCAAAAGTCTACTATCTACACCCATCATTTCCCAACAGTCATGATATCGCAATCATCTATCAGCTAAGAGAACTTACTACTGTTTGTTTCTTTACATTTCTGCATTGCATAAGGCTACTTGCTGCCTTTCGAGACTAAGCTCTGTCTCCATCTGCATTTTGCATAAGGCTACTCTCTGCCTTTCGAGGTTAAGCTCCACCTCTATATTGCATAAGGCTATCTATCTGCCTTCTGAAACTAAGCTCTGTCTCCATTTGCATTTTTGCATAAGGCTACTCTCTGCCTTCCGAGGTTAAGCTCTACCTCCATATTGCATAAGGCTATCTATCTGCCTTCCGAGACTAAGCTCTGTCTCCATTTGTATTTCTGCATAAGGCTTTCGAGGTTAAGCTCAACCTCCATATTGCATAAGGCTATCTATATGCCTTCCGAGACTAAGCTCTGTCTCCATTTGCATTTCTGCATAAGGCTACTCTCTGCCTTCCGAGGTTAAGCTCTACCTCCATAATTGCATAAGGCTATCTATCTGCCTTCCGAGACTAAGCTCTTTCTCCATTTGCATTTCTGCATAAGGCTACTCTCTGCCTTCCGAGGTTATGCTCTACCTCCATATTGCATAAGGCTATCTATCTGCCTTCCGAGACTAAGCTTTGTCTCCATCTGCATTATGCATAAGGCTACACTTTGCCTTCTGAGGTTAAGCTCTACCTCCATATTGCATAAGGCTATCTATCTGCCTTCCGAGACTAAGCTCTGTCTCCATCTGCATCTTGCATAAGGCCATTTTTCGGCCTTCCGAGGTTAATCTCTACCTCCATCCTGCATAAGGCTACTTATCTGCCTTTCGAGACTAAGCTCTGTCTCCATCCGCATTGCATAAGGCTATCTTCTGCCTTCCGAGGTTAAGCTCTACATCCATATTGCATAAGGCTATCTATCTGCCTTTCGAGACTAAGCTCTGTCTCCATCTTGCATGGCTGAAATATCGCCACTTTATTTAAATTCTCGCTTCAGCTGAAATATCGCCACCTGCATTCAAATTCACGCCTTGGCTGAAAAATCGCCACTCTTTGCATTCATTCGGCTAAAAGATTGCCACCTTCACATGGGCTGAAAAATCGCCAACTTATTCAAAGGCGTCATAGTTCGGAGGCACCATCTGCATAGCCCGAGAGCACCATTTCATGGCCTGCGAATCTTTATTTTATGCTTTTCATGGCCCAGGACATCATAGTCTGAGGATGTCATCCTAACCGTCCGAAGACAGCATTCATGGTCCAACGGGAACTTGCATCACGTTTAAATTACGCAAATATATACACACATCATGCACTAGCAGGTACTCCGGATGGCTCACGGCTGTCTCAGCGATCCCGCTCCAGTTCTCCGCAGCCTGTCTGATTCCAAGCACCCTCTCAAATCTGACCGTCGCGACTGTTCGTTTAAATTTCCATCGGCATATTCCGCCAATGGTTCCTGAACTACATGTGGCCTGATTCCTGTAAAACCAGGGAAATGTAGGCAACTCAGAAACCAGAGAACGGTCAAAATTCATTTACAATCACCGTTTCCGGTAAAAATTGGTCATCTTGTCTTTACCCGACAAATTTTTCATCCTCCTCGGGTAAAGAGGGGCAGCTGTTGATACCCAATTTTTTCCTATGTATTTTTATACTCAAAATACTTTCAAAATAGCATATGTATGCATATACAAGCACGCCCAAAGGCTTTGGTATTTTCCCAAATTTTTAAAGATTTTTAAAACCAATTTATGGCCTATTTTGCACTATAAAAAAAACCAATAATTATTCCCAAAAAACTCGTCATTTTGGTGAATAATTTATTTTATTCTCGCATTTACACAAAATATAATTTACATGATTTTTGCATAATTTTACAAGTCTATTTGGTATTTTTAAACTAAAATTGCATGAAATTGCAATTTTAGCCTATTTCTCGATTTAATAGCATTCGTAATCACAAAATCATTTCTAATATTTTTAAATTAATAGTTATGAATTGCTTATTAACTCGGTATTTTTAATTTGATTTTAAACACTATTTACTATTTTTATAAAATCAAAACGAGGAAAATTGGCTATTTAAATTGCAGTCCCTTTTTATTTCAATTGTAGCCCAAATTGCACCCTCAACTTCAACCCCAACCCGTATTCCTAGATTACCCGACCCATACCCAATTAATTTACCTGATCCAGCCTTGATCTGATCTGAGCCGTTCATCAAATGAGATCAACGGCCCAGATTCTATTTCCCAAATTAAATCAAACGACCCCCCCTTTGACCCCTCATTTCTCATAGAGACCGGTATCTCTCTTGGTCTCTTCGTCTCCTCCTTCTCTCTAGAACCCTCTGGTTCCCTCCTCCTTCTCCGACGAGCTTCATCGCCTCTCCGACCATGCTCCGTCCTCACTTCTCTCGACCACCAGTCTGCATGGAGCTGTGTCTCGCTGATCTTCTCTAAGTTTTGAGGCTCTAGAGACTTCCACCATGCAAGATGGTCACTGGAATCCTTGCTTTGCTTATCTCCGGCCTTTTCTCCGATGGTTTTCAGTCCGATGGCACTATGAACGCCATTATTAACGAGTTTCACAGCCAGGTTCCTTACCTCACCGATTTATTGCAAAAAAACCCTAATTTCCGCCTAAGTCTCTCGATCTCTATCTTTTTAAAAGCATTTTTAACTTATCCTTTTGTGTTTTACAGTACCTTCTGCCTGATTCTCAAATTTTAAATGTTTTGTTCTTTTCTCAAAAGCTAGGGTTTCCGAACCCCTTTCAAAAATCACTATATCTTCTGCTTCTTCTTGAGTATTATGTGCTTATGCCTGTACTATTTGTTTATGTTTGTGTTATGAGCTTGTTTGTATGGTTGTCTGGTTAATCCGAGTTCCATGCTTTAAGTTTCTATTAGGGCTCCTGTCTAGTGTTGAAACTATGATCTTCTCGCTTAGTGTTCTCTGATTTTCACACCTATTGTGTTTATAGGTCTAATTGTTATTCTAAATAATTCTATGCATCTCTTTGAATCCTTGATTATCCGTATATGATTTCCTTGGAGATGCTCCACTGATTTGAATTGTTTCCTTGATTGTGAGATGTTTTCCTTACTTAAGGATGATTCCTTGTGATTTTCCATCTCACCCGTTATTTTCCTTAACTAATTGCTTTCAAAATCAGTCTGTTTATATGCACACTATATGCTTATTTACTTTCCTTACTTGTAATTATGTTGTACCTTCCTTATTTGATGCATTTTTCTTTACTGTTTGAGCTGTGACTCCCTAATTGAAGGCAATTTGATTTTTAATTGATTCTAATAGGTTTTCTCTCTATAATTATAATCAGTCTATATGTGTTACCTTATTTTTCACTTATTTGAAGACTATATATATTCTACCCTCTCTTTAGCATTGGAGGGGGGAATCATTTTCTGAACTCTCTCTTACACAAAAGAAGTAATTCAGTACTCTCTCTTTGTTTCACACAATCTCTCTCCCCTTGTGACTACTGGCTGTTCAACTAGCTTGAAACTCAGGCTGAGTTTCAGGCTGCTTCATTGTTCCATAGCTCTCTATATTGCTGCTCAATTCACTACTATCGCTGCACACTCTCTATATTGCTGCTCACTTCACCACTTTGCATATTATAACTCACTACTGTCCTGCATTACTTTGCCTTCAACTGGTATGTCTCCTATTTGATTTACAGCTTCAAAGCAATATGTTTTCTATGGGTATTGCACTTCCTTTTGTTTCTCGTATGTTTCTACTTATGCTTTTGTTGTTCTTGCTGCAATTAGCATGCTTCTATGTTGATTAACATGACTATCTTAATCTGGCATGCCCATTACTCCCCTTATATGTCTCGTGCATGTCTTTCCTTATCCCTTACCCCAAGTGTAGTTATCAGCATGAAGTTCTGACCTCTTTGGTTGAAACCTGCCTGACTGTTTAAGTGCTGAAGTGCTTCTCTTTGATGTTTGTGTAACTGTGTTCTCACTCATGAATTACTTGCCCCCTTCTCCTCTGCCCCTGCTTGTGCTTACCTGACATTGTATCTTCTGTTTCAAACTGCTTTTCAATTCAATCTTTTGAAACTCCATCACTATCTCACTACTCTTAGAAGTTTAGGGTCAGCCACCTTAGTGTAAGCATTGCTTTGGGTACCTTGAGTACCCACTGAACTTTGATGCACAAGGCTGGTAATTCCACACTTGCACTTGTCTTGTTAATTTGTTTTGGGTGCCTGGTATTGGCCAAGGGTCCCAATGGGCCTTTAGGGAGCTTTGCCGCACCCAAACCTTGGTAAAGGTTGTGAAACTCGAAAGAAGTGAGGATTGGAGACTTGGGCCTGGTTGAAGGCTCCCTATAGAATAGCTTCTTATTTTTCTACTCTTCGCTACTGTAATCTGATTACTTCATCTGTAATAACTTGTAATGAATAATTGGGGCTATAGTGAAATTGGGTGGGATTATGCATGCTTGGTTAATGGGTAGAGAACATGTCTATAGGGTTTTACTTACTTATTTGTGCAATAGATATCCTGCATAGGACATGCATCTCACACGATTAGAAATCCTGTTTTAGGCTCTTTTACTTTCAGCTCGTTATTATACTCACTTTGTAATCACGATTAATTAACAACCTGTTATACAAATTGCTACTGCATTTAGGGACCATGTTTTAGGAGCTTTATGTGCATTAGACATCATGTTACTTAGGATCTTCGTTTGAGTTGTAATTGCTGAACGCCTCACTAATTTGTCTAATTTAACAACATAAGTCTGATGAACTATGCCTCCTCTCCTTAAAACTGGATTAATATGCATGCTTACCTTTCAAGTAGGCAATACATACGACGCCTAGGCAAGCATTAGAACTAATAAAATTGATTGATTTTGTTTTGCCAGTTTTCAGACTACTCCATTCCTTGTTTGCCTCGCTGAGGATTACTCTGATTTCTGTTAAAACTCTAGTCCCATTTTGACATATTCTCGGAATCAGGCATATGTTTTATCATGTCTTCTACTGGCCTGTTTGTTTGTCCAGAATCGTGCTATTTTACTACATCATTACTATATTTTGAAAGTGTTTGAATATGTCTTTTACTAATTTCTAAACTATTATATACCTACTGCCATTTTTTAGTTATACTTCTGAAAATTTCGATCAAACTTTTTGATTTCTGCCAAAACCTATCTTTAATATTCCTGCTTTTAACTCTCATTTCTTTAGACCTTAAATGTGATTGTGACGTGCTAATTATATGTCTATCCGTGGAGGGACATTTGAGCCTCTTACATGCCTTTATGTGATCCCTTACATGAAGTCTTATTTGTTTTGTATGTCGCCTAGTATTTTGACCTTCAAACCTAAGGGTTCAACCTAGTCCTTACCTTATAGGAATAATGGTCCTAAATACCCTCTAGGACTTATAGGACGGGACGGGTAATAGCACGCAATAAGCACTCGCGACCAATCCACACGTTTAATTAACCTTTACGGGGCGGGAAGGGTAGAATATGGAGATGATGACGGTGCGCTAATATCTCGTGCGAGAATGATTGCTGGGTATTGCACCAAACTGATTCATATTATATTTAAACCTAGGACCCCTTTTCTCCTTCTTTAGTTATTGATGTTTTCTTAAATTAATGTTTCTTCAACTAAGCTTTCTCCTTTTAAAATCACTTGTGTCTTTCTTCTTTCAAAATTTTTCAACTTGTTATGTGCAAACTTTTCTTGTTTATTCCTACTCTTCTTAAAGTCATAATTAAGCACGGTCGGGAACCACACTAGTGGATCTTGAGGGGTGCCTAACACCTTTCCCTAGAGATAATCTCAAGCCCTTACCCGAACTCTGGTTTATCTTTCAAAATCCTCATTTTTTAAGTGTCCTAATGCACTATAATCATTAGGTGGCGACTCTTCAAATTCCATATCCCGATTCCTCGAAAGGGGAATAAGAGTTGTTTTGTCCATAATGTCGTACACCCGATTTCGCCTTCTTTTTGGAGGGAAAAAGGGGGGCGTCGACAGGTAGCCCGCATAACAATCCATAAAAGAAACAATCTCATGTTTGGCACAATTATCGATCAATATATGGATGTTCGGCAGTGGGAAGTTATCCTTAGGACTTTCCTTGTTGAGGTTTCGATAATCAACACACACCCTGGTCTTGCCATCCTTCTTCGGCACAGGCACTACATTGGCTAACCAAGTGGGATATTGAGTGACCCGAATGACCTTGGCCTCAAACTGTTTGGTGACCTCTTCCTTAATTTTTACACTCATATCAGTTTTAAATTTCCTCAGCTTCTGATTGACAGATGGGAATGCCAGATCAGTGGGCAATTTGTGAACCACCAAACCAGTGCTTAGACCTGGCATGTCGTCATAGGACCATGCAAAAATATCTTTATACTCGAACAGTATTTTAATTATCTCCTCTTTAAGTCGTGGTTCAAGATGGACACTTATTTTAGTTTCCCGGACATTATCTTGGTCCCCTAAATTGATTGCTTCTGTATCACTCACGTTAAGCTTGGGTTTTTATTCAAAATGGCTTAATTCTTTACTAATCTCTTCAAAGGCTTATCCTCGTCATATTCTGATTCAACATCACACTCTATTCCTTGAATTACTATTTCAGGATTAGATTGGCTTTTAAGACTGGGCCGGAGATTCCGCATGCATGTCATATCATTGAGGCCAGCATAAAAAGAATTGAACAAGGAAGAAAGGAAAACAAAAATAAAACTATCTGGAAGAAAGGAAAAGAGAAATTGCATTTCATTGAAATTAAAGACAATGGGGTTTATAAATCCAAAAGGGCGGAACATAGAATCAGAATTACAACCCTGGGATAATCCAGATAAATTGAAAGAAAATCAAAGCAAACTACCAAAACTCCCTCCTGGTGGGGAGAGGAGTAGCTTCCCAATTGTTAATCTTTGCACCAGACCCAACAAATTGCACATCCACCTTTCTAGAACCCTCTCCAGCTTCCAACACGTTCACATCGGCGAATATCTTCTCGAACCTCTCCATCAAATATTCATCCACATCAACCACCAAAATGGGAACCGCCGTCACTGGGCGCTTTCTGGTACCAGGCCTGACAAATGATCGGGAAAGACGTGGGACTGGCTTTGGAAGGTCCCATGCTCTCTGTTTCATTTTTCTAGCTCTTCTCACGTCTGCGATTGTGGGCTTGAACCCTAGACCAAATGTATCCAAGTTTTTAGGAAGAGAAACCGGTTGTACGATACCTTGCAGAGATGCGCCCAAACCTCTGCCCGGTACAAAACCATTTTGCAACATTTCAACGGCTACCATGACTGATGCAGCAGCTACCCTTGGAGTCGGCATGCACTTCCCTTCAGGGATTTTCTCTACCGATACCATGTCAACAACCTGATAAACTCATGGCCCCTTGTCATCTTCAAACTCTATGAATGGAACAATGCCCTGGGAACACACAAATTATCTTCGCCATGCACAACAATTTCCTGTCTATCCCATTCAAACTTAACCATTTGATGCAGAGTGGACGGGACCGCTTTGGTAGCATGAATCCAGGGTCGTCCTAACAGCGGATTGTTAGAAACATCCACATCGAGTACCTGGAATTCCGTAGTAAATTCAACTGGCCCTATTGTAAGCTCGACCACTATGTCCCCGGCCGAATCTTTTCCTCCCCGGTCGAATCCCCAAACGCAGATACTATTCTTGCGAATTCTTTCATCATCCACCTTCAACTTGTTTAGAGTGGTAAGAGGGCAAATATTTGCACTGGAACCATTGTCAACAAGTACTCGAGTAACCACGGAATCTTCGCATTTCACCGTCAGATAGAGGGCTCTATTGTGCTCGGTACTCTCCACGTGCAACTCATCATCAGGAAAAGTGACTCTGTTTACCTCAAATATCTTGTTAGCTATCTTTTCCAAGTGTTTTACTAAGATTTTGTCAGGAACGTGGGGTTCGTTCAAGATTTTCATCAAAGCCCGACGGTGTTCGTCTGAATGGATCAATAATGACAAGAGCGAGATCTGAGTTGGTGTCTTCCTTAACTGCTCCACAATGGAATAGTCTAGTACTTTCATCTTTCTCAGAAATTCTTCTACTTCTTCCTCGATCACCGCTTTCTTCACGAACACTAGATTATCTTTTGAGGTCTTAGCTTTTCTCAACTCTTCGAGGGCAAAGCATCTCCCCGATCGAGTCAAACCATGAGTCTCACACACTTTTTCTTTAACCTCTTTCCCCTTGTAAGTCACTGTCACTCGTTCATAATTCCATGGGACTGCCTTTTTGTTGACTATGGGTAATTGAGTTACCGTTTTGATAATGACAGGATCTGTGCAGGCACCCTTCATAATTACCATAGGCTTGTTCGTCACTCCTGGCACAACCACTTTTTCTCTTTCATGTTTTCCTGCAACGTCACTTGAGGACCCCTTCTTGACCTCCACAAATGGTTCATTATTTTCCCCGTTCAACTTGATCATAGACTTCTCACTTGTTGACTTTTTAAATGGCTTCGCTTCACTAGCCCGAGTATTCATGACGGTTTGCGAAGGCTTTTTATGCTCCCCTCCTTTATGCACTATCTCAATCATATCAGTCTCATGATTGGCCGGCAATGTGTTCTGGTTGATGTTGGGTGCCTCCGGGGCTTGGACCTCAATCCGATTAGTGTCAATGATCTCTTGAATAGCTGTTTTCAATTTCCAACATTTCTATATGTAGTGACCCGGGGTCCCTGAACAATATTCGCAACTCACCGAGCGGTCAAGATTTCTGGGAGGGGGATTCGGCAGTTTAGCCTCGATAGGATTCAACATACCCAACTGTCTCAGTCGATGGAATAGACTAGCATATGATTCTCCCAAAGGAGTGAATGTCTTCTGTTTCTGCAACCTCTCATTCTTAAAGGCTTGATTTGGCCGGAAATATGTTCTAGAGGGATTTCTGTAGGCTCTCGGGGGTGGATGGGCATTTTGTGGAGTCAGGTATGGACTTTGTGGAGCTGGCACACGCCATTGTGCATGAGCAGGAGGTTGGGTATAGGTTTGTGCGTGATGGACGGAAAAATGGGGATCGGGCGGTGGGTAGTAGTGTTGTGGTGGAGTATATGGAGTATGGGGGTAAGTTTGGTGGTAGGGTCGAGGCCAGTTGTAGTAACGTGGAAGGTTCCTAGATCCAACCCAAGCTCCCGACTCAATTGTAGCAACATCTTCTTTCTTCTTCTTCCCGAGTACGCCTCCCGTACCATTTTGAATGGCCAGGGTGGTTGCTTTGATCGCTGAATAACTCATGATCTTGTTGTACTTGAGTCCCTCCTCAACCATGCCTCCCATTTTTACAACTTCTTTAAAGGACTTGCCCACTGCTGACACCAAGTGACCAAAATAAGTGGGTTCCAAAGCCTGCAAGAAATAATCAACCATCTCACTTTCTTTCATCGGAGGTTCAACCCTCGCTGCTTGCTCTCTCCAACGGAATCCATATTCCCTAAAGCTCTTACCGGGCTTCTTCTCAATCTTTGTCAATGAAAGACGGTCTGGGATAATTTCGAGGTTGTACTGAAAATGGCAGGCAAAAGCTTGGGCCAAATCGTCCCATGTGTACCACCTGATGTGATCTTGTCTGGTATACCATTCTAATGCCGAGCCACTCAAACTTTGGCTGAAATATGCCATCAGCAATTCATCTCTTCCACCTGCTCCTCTCATCTTGCTATAAGATCCTCTTAAGTGTGCTACTGGGTCACCATGCCCGTCGTACATATCAAACTTGGGCATTTTGAACCCTGCTGGCAACTGAACATCTGGGAACAGACATAAATCCTTATAGGCCACACTTATTTGACCTCCCAACCCCCTCATATCTCTGAACGATTGTTCTAAGCTTTTGACCTTTCTGATCATCTCTTCATGCTCGGGATTTTTAGGTGGCTTCTCGGTCTCTACCGGGAGATCAAGATGAGGGGTGTAAGAATATGGTTCTGGAACTTTTAAGGTGGGTTCAGGGGGATAGTACTGGTTGTCGTGAGTTTGGAACAGAGGTTCACTGGAGGATCGGTGTAATGTAGCAGGTAGAGGTACCACAAAAACGGGTGTAACTGGTGGGGGAGGGTATGAGACTTGTTTGGGTGGTGGAGCTTGAGAAGTATGGGAAGTGGCGCCATAGCATTGTTGGTAGAGGGGAAAGGCTGGAGATGAGTTCACAATGAGAGGCTCCGGAGGTTGGGCTGATGGTGGGATATAAGCAGGGTTGGCGGGATAAACTGGTGGTGGATGCCCCTTTGCCCAGGCTTGGTACATTTCAGCCATCTGATGCTTTAACTTATACATCTCTTCCTTCATTGCATTAACATCTAGTTCTTCCACTTCTTTCGACGGGTCAACAATACTTGTCTCCGGTTCTTGGTTGGCCATATTCAGCGTGTCTTTTGATCGGGTGTTGTATGAGTGAGTTGCCAGAATGCCAATCAACTAACCACCTACCTGGACTTAATACATCAAACAACAACCTTGTTAGCGATTAGACTTTAACATATTGGTAACCGCACATTGGGCATGAATGCACCTAAACAATTAACCATCTCTATTATATATTTGATCGGTTGCATGCGTCATCCCGACCTTTTCTTACTTTCAATTGCAAACTTCCCCCTTTTTCTTTTATTTTTCTTTTCCTTCCTTTCACTTTTGCCTCTGTTCTCGCTTTGTTTTTATTCTCACTTGATTTCTTATTTTCTCTCTTTTCTTTCTTGTTTTTCCGCTCTTTTTCTTTTCTTTACTTTCTTGTTTTTTCCTCTTATTTTCTTTCTCTCTTTCTCATTTGGTTACGGTCGAATCCTATAGAGATTGCCTACGTATCATGACCCCGCATGAATCAGACCAAGCGTAGTTCTTGGAGATAAAAATAATAAAACATTTTTGGAATTTTCAAATTTTTTCATATTAAGACTCGGAAATAGACTTAAACGAAAACTAACAGACTCTGATGAACGACGAAATACAAAGTCGAAAAACAAACAACCCGCATACTCTAATAAAAGAAATACAGACTCCGAGACAAACTGGCAGACTTTAACGGAAAGAAAATACAAACTCAAGAAATCACGAATACATCAGTGCCTCAATTGCCCCCGGGACCCGCGGGGCATCATTCGGCCTCGCCGCGGGCCGACTCGCTAAATCCCCTTGGAGGTGGTAGAGATTTTCCATTACCCGATGAACAAAAATCATCACAGTAGCGAAGAACATAGATCTAGTCATATCCTCACAGCTACTGCACTTCATCGTGATGTAGTTGGCAACCCTTTTGACTCGCTCTCTTATGATGTCCTTCTCTTGCAACAAACGCCCAATCTGTTCGGTTCTAGCTTCCAAAGTTTGTTCAGCTACCTGGTTTTGCTCTTGGAGTTGTTGCAAGTCTCTTTGTAGCTGTGCCATTAAGGTGTAACAATGTTCTCTTTCAGCCTTAAAATTTTTGGTTTGTTTAGCCATTTCACCCTCGAGGTTGCCAATTGCCTTTTTCCAACCTGTGACCCCTTTTTCATATCTTTCTTTCATCTGTTGAACGAAAGTTGCACTCCTTTCGGCGCTTTTAGCCAACCTTGCATGTGCTTTTGCTAGTTCAGACTCAGCTTTCTGCAGGTCATCTTCATAGTCACGCACCTTTTGAGTAAGGTTATAAATGAGCCTTTCATCTTTCCTGCTTCGGCCTAGGTTCTCGGCTTCAATTTTCAACTATCGAACCTGAGCTCTGAGAGCTTCATTTTCTCGCACCAATCTTCTCCTCTCATTTTCGGCCTCTTGTGCCTATAAATCATTGTTGAAGGTGACATTTCTCTACTCTTCTCGTAGATCATGGATGGTGGCCTTATATTCCTTTTCCTTCTCCCCCAAGCTAACCTCTCTTGAATTTTATCATCAAAGGCTTGAACATGAGGCCTTTTGGCGGGCCTCTCAGGCTCTGGCTCATTAATTACATAAGACATTTTCTCAAACCAAGCAGCATAATTTGGATCTACTTCCCCCTTGGCGATGTCTGGCACCTGGGTGCCATTTTTTAGATACCGGCAGCTATTCCAATCCTGCTGAACTACAGCCTCAGGCAATGCAGCTTCTGGATGTAACTCTATGACCTAGGTGCTTAGATCTTCATCTTCGGGCACAATCTGATACCTCCCCAATTGCCTCAAGACCCTCTGCGGTGCATATGGCTGAATACTCCTTACGCCCATTAACCTCAAGTAGCCTTTGGTAGCAGTCATATAGATGGCTTCTGTCCTTGGGAGCCATCCTATAGTCCACTCGACCTGACCTGCGTTAAGAACTTTCAAGTGATAGACCCATGCTTCAAACCCTTCTGGTGCATTGTAATCGTTTACCCTCTCCTCGTAACTAGTGATGAAGTTATTCGGGCTCGAACCATAACTCGTGAATCTGGGATGATGGCGAAGGTGCTCGATCAACCACATTTGCATAAGGATACTACAACCTTCAAAAAATTGAGCCCATGCTTTGCATAAAGTCAATGCTCGATAAATATCCGCCAGCACCAATGGGGCAAGTGTATGATCTTCCTTGGTAGTGAGGATTTGTTCAATTCTAGCCATACTAATATCCACCGTCCCTTTCTCATTTGGAAAAACCATGATCCCCAAGAATGCCACAATAAATGCGAACCGGCGATGAATTTGCCAAAGGCCCTTGTCTTGTTTGTTGCTTAGACCCTTTTCATGCATTTCAAAACCAGCAGAGTGCTCGAACCTGAAGTATAAGAAATTGAAAGCGCAACACCCATTGCTCACACATTCTTTATTAGTCTGTTTACTGATATTCAGGAGGTCAAATAACTTGTGCACCGATGGAGCCCTTGGAAATATAAGTTGTTGCTTCCTCAAATACCGTCCGAATTCAATGTACCCGGCTATCTCCTCCAAAGTAGGGGTGATCTCAAAATTCGAGAAATGAAAGACATTGTGGATAAGACCCCAGAAAGTTACCAAAGCCTTGATAAGATCGTCTCATGGTTTGATCTCAAAAATATTTATAAGAGCACCCAATTGCTTTTTCACCCATTTCTGACCATCTTCATCTAGATCATTCCACCACATACGCAAGTGCAACTGAGCATGTTCCCTGACCACTTCTGGCGGATCCTAGATGGTATTCATTTTGTTCCTGTGGAAGGTTAAGGTTAGGGTTGACTCGAGTGGACCCTTTTGTAAACAGGTTTTTGAAGAAGAAAAGAAAAAAAAGAGAAAAGAAAAGAAGAAAAGAAAAAAAACAAATCAAAGGACCATGATTTCTTCCCCTATATGCCAATTTAAGCCAAGTGACTGTTTTTGCAAATGCGGCCCCTTCCCAATTTCACATGAATTTTGTGGCCGGGGGGGGGATTATTTTATGACCCTTCACAAACTTGTCCATTCTTTTACGAAAATAGCCTTTTGACAACTGTAAAATTCTCTGAGGCTATCTCGGCAAGAACGGTTTAAGACATTGCCGAAGCTGGATCGGCTTATTTTGATCAAGAATCCAAACTACATTCACTCGACCACCGACTTTCTTTTCTTGTTTTTCTTTCTTTTTTTTCAAAATAAGGCCGAACCTTATGTAGGTTGCCTACGTTTCCCACATCTGGTGAGAACCAGACCTGCGTAGTTCGATCAGTTTTGACGCATTTGGAAGAACACGGTTTTTGACTCTTTTGAAATAACTTTCTTTTCTGAAATATTTTGCAGAGCTTCGGGACGTTTTTCAAATACCGGGGTTTTCTTTAGAATCGGGCTTTATTTCCTTCCCTACATCACTCTTGGTTTTTCTTTTTGCTTTATTTTCCCTAGCCGGTCAGCATGCAAGCCCAAACAAATAAATGTACACGTAGCACATAAAATGCATCAGGATGGTCTATTGTTTCGGGCACACCTGTCCTAGACGGACCTAACCCCTGTGTTGAGTCCCCTAAGTCAAATGCACATGATGCAAACAAACGCTCCTATTAGGGATCCGACATGAAGCTGTGTTTTTCTAGGTTTAACTCCTGGGTTTTGGTCTAGACTTGGGTATCCGAGCGGACAACTGGGGCCGAAGAGGGGGCGACGCACCGGGAGCACTGAAGTCTACCCGGCCTTGTCGCTTGCCCAGCCTCGTTCTATTTGGTATAATTTCTACAAAAAAAGTGGGCCACGCGAACGTGTGCACCATTTTCAGAAGACACAGAGAAGTGGCTAAGAAAATATTTATATACAATTCAAATAATAATAAAGCAGTAAACAAATAAGATTTATCACAAAAGATTCACATAATACAGTAATATTAACAATAAATGAAGCCAAGTAAAAATCATTAACAAGCTCGAATTCTTGAACCCTGAACCAGAGATTCTGGGTTCGATCCCTAGTAGAGTCGCCAAAGCTGTCACACCTCTTTTTTACCTACACCCTGTAAAGGGGTATATAAGGGGTTTTTTCCAATTTAAGTGACAATCGAAACGGGATTATTTTGAAATTCAGAGTCACCACTTGGGATAATTTATGGTGTCTCAAGTCACCGGTTTAAAATCCCAAATCGAGGAAATTGACTCTGTTCTACAGTCCGCCAACACAGAAATTCGGGTAAGGAATTCTGTTAACTCGGGAGAAGGTGTTAGGCACTCCGGAGTTCCGTGGTTCTAGCACGGTCTCTTTGATCATACTTGGCTTATTAAAATTATTTAATTACTTATTTTAGAACCCATGTGCTTTTACCTCTTTTAATTAAGAAAACATCTTGAAACAAGTCACGCGTACGTGTACTTGTTTGTTTGGCGTGTTAAGAGACGTGTCACGCGAACGTGTCCACAATTAATGACACTTTATTATTATTAAGATAATTTAGTCGAAGTTGCGCGAACGCATACTCCGAATTAGTCTTTTTAAAATCGTAATTATGTTACGCGAACGTATACACAATCACGGTGGTATATTAAATGGGCCTAAAGCAAACTACAAACATTTGTTGTTTACATCTAATTCACAAGAATTAATAGAGGGCCGTGTATTTTAAGGTTTTATCCGGCATGGTGCACCTCAATTTCAATTTTAAAAAGGGAAATTCAGACTAAATTTTGGAGGTCCATAAGCTATTTGTGTTATCTAGTATGGCTCATCTCAATTTAATTACGGCAACTAATTGAATTAATGTGATTTAAGGCCGAGACACGTGATCACTAGAGGAAGGGAAAGGGCCGTTGGGATTTCAGGAATTGGACCGCCCCTGCTTGTGAAACATTAATATCAATAATTAAACAACAAAAGCTTAACAAGGACCAGGCCCAAAAGTTAGCTAGGCCCAAAAACCTGATTGGCGCATGACTAGTTGGTATACATAGAACCCAGAAATGCAGCACACACAAATGATCATTATTTTCTAAAAGAAAAGACTAAACACTGAACAAGGATAAGAATTCACATCCCAATTTAAAATAGGATAAATTATAAACATACTACATGAAGTTCGAATCCCAATTATGACCTTGCCAACGACAATGAAAGCCTTACATAACTTAGAGAGATTTGTAACTTGTCAAACCATAAACTCACTGTTTGAATCATAGTTCTTCAAGAACACAAATGCATCCCTTGAATTCCAAAACAAGTGATGAAAGACTAAGATATAAAAACTCAGATTAGAAATAGACCTTGACTATCTCAAAACTCTGATTGAAGATGGCATACCATGATATAAAAAAAACTCAGGTTCTAAAACGAAAACTAAGATAAGCCTGAAGACAAAATTAAACTAGATCTTAAAAAAAAAACAAGAAACATGTCCAAATTCCTGATGTAAGCGAGCAGCCATGCATACGAATCAAGTTCAGACACTATAGTATTGTCCCTCAGCCCGACTTGCATAAGAGATCCATATTACAACAGACTTGATAACTCATCTAATACACATTTAAAAAAATCCGGAACAGCCTGAATCACGCCATATTTATACAGTTTTGAATCCAAATCTTAAACAAAAATGAGCAACACATAATGACTGCATCCCAAAGGCTTCATCCAATTTGGCAACCAACATATGATGCACTGAATATCAGTTTTCTAGTTACATATTTAAAAAACAAGAGACAGAATTCGAAGATAAAACCAAAAGAGCTAACTAAGACCACAGATGCTATGGCTATGAATCACAGCCCTTGATTTTCAATTTTTAATTCCGAAGTCCAACTTCTACATTAAGTAAAGTGTAGAAACATGTACCTGAAGATGGAAAGAAACAGAAGGTGAAGTATCAGCAGTAATTTAGTATAAGGCAGCAACAGAAATAACTAGTGAAACCAGTTTCCAACCCAGAAATGTTGTGCAGTACTCCAGAGATAATAATTTCAATTGAACAAGAGTCTAGCAGACTACGAACCAAACTTTTAAACTAAACTCAAGCCATTTCCAACCCCAGGTGAATCAGAATTTGTTTCAAAAAAAAAATCGAAGACTTTAACATTCATAGATGAAATGCAATGGAACAGTGATTATATTGGAATTTTTAGCTGTTTTTGTTTTCTGAATTTTCAACTCCACAAATCACTCTTGGGTCTGCCTTGAAAGGCAAGAAATGGTGCCTTTATAGGCAAGTTACTAGGGCAGCCTTGCAGATTTATTTTTTTACCTTTTTAGTCCCTTTTTAAATCTTCTTTTAGCTTAAAAGTCCTCACTTATTGGCTTGCTACTCAAGTTATATTGTTAAAAGTCTGAAATTCACAGAGAAACACTCACTAGAAACTTCAAAATCAGTTACACTAAAGATTCATTATGCCAATTCCCTAGACCACCCCCACCTAGACTTCCGAAGTTGCCCCTGAACCCCTGTTAATATACTAGACAGACCGAATGGGCCATGGGTCAATTTGACCCAACTGTTCAGCCCCAAATGAGCCGGAATAGACCCAAAACCCAACCCTGAAGATCAAAAATCTATTCGGCCCAACTAGCAATTATCTAATTAACAAGTTGTAAACACCAAATAACACATGACAATTAAAACTTTAGCCTAAATGATTTACTAACTAAACTTAACCAAACCAACAGTTTTAAAACTAATCTGATTACAGCCTAACTATACTAACTAAAAACAAGACTCCAATTACCCATGCATGAATAAATAAACTCCGGAACAAATGAAGAATGATTCAAGAATAGGAGAAGAGACAGAAACCCGAAAAACAAATGGAGAGCAGAGTAAACCAAGAGAAGAAAAGAAGAATACCTAAGAAAGGTTCAGAAAATGAAAGAGGGGGCCTGGGTCTTCAGATCCTCGGATTTTCTGGACAAATCTGATGTTAATCGTGCGTTCTTACGAAGAATACACGAATAAAATCGGATTCGACACAAAATTTCACCAAAACTTGACTTGGGATTTCTGGGGTTCATTTCTGATCTAAGATTCGAGGAACTAGGGCAATATTCGAGGGTAATGGAGTATGGATTTGGAAACAGGGGACGATGGGGGTTGTCCGGTCGAAATTTGGATGGATTTGGAAGTTCTCCGCCGCCGTGAGGCGATTTCGGGACGGCGGAGCCACGGTGGAAATGGGCGGTGATTTCAGAGAGGGGATTAGGCTTTGGGCTCAGGAGATGGGGGTGTCTGAGGGTTCAGACACTTTTATACGGGGGAAGGGCCAGTTCTGGTCTGTTGGATCTTGGCACGATCAACGGCTCAGATCAAAGCTTAACGAAACGACGCCGTTTGGGGGGGGGGACCGGACCGGGGTTGGACGCGGGTTTGGACTGGGTAAAGGGTTTAGACGGGTTCCTGGTGCTGGGGATTTGGGCTTGGGGTAAATTTGGCCCAGAACTGAATTTGTTGTTATTCCCCTTTCCTTTTCATTTTTAATTTTTTTAATTTTATTTTTATTTTTCTTCTAATTTCATTTTAAATTAAGATTAAAAATAAACCTATATTAATCACTAATCAGATTATCCTATTACATTAATTAACTCTAAACAACATTTACCACAAATAATTTAAAACCAAATCCAAGGAAAAACTATCAAAATTCGAAATTAAAATTAAAGTTGCAAAATAAACTATTTTTGTGATTTTTCCCCATTTTTATAAAAACACTAATTTGTTAATTAATCCGAAAATGTAGAATTAAATCCTAAATGCAGATGCAGCATATATTTTATTTATTTATTTGTATTTTTTACTAATTAAAATGCACAAACGAAAATGCAAACAATTATCCGAAAATGCCACGAAAATCCACAAACTTGCAAACTCTGAAAGAAATTATTTTGTTTTGAATTTATGGGAGTAATTCATATAGGTTAAAATCACGTGCTCACAACCATCGTGATGCATCTTATGTGCTACATGTTGCATTTATTCAAGGGAAAAAGGGTCATTTGGCGGACCAATGATAGCTGAGGGTAAATGAAGAAATGAAAAAAAACAATGAAAAAAGAAAGAAGAAAGAAAAAAAAAGAGAGGGTGAAATGTGAAGATAAAGCGAGTGGGGCCCGATTATGTTTTCTGTCATATTCTTGTTAAAAAAAGAGAGCTTGAAAATTCAAAAAAAAAATATTTTGCATTTTTTCATCATTTTCCATAAATCAAAAAATCAAAAAAAAAGAAAAAAAATCCAAAAAGAAGTTACATGTCTCATCATTTTTTTTTTAAAAAAAGACAAAAATATATTTTCTCTAAATTAGTTATTTTTTTTAATTCTCTCCCGTATCCAATCTGCCCCGAACTACGCATACTTGATTCTCGTCTTTCGGGGCGTGATACGTAGGCAACCCACATAGGGTCCGGTCGTCCTAGTAAATCTTAGGTTTCTGGCTTTGCGAGGTCTTAGCCAAATTTTGCACTTCTAGCCACCTTGTGGCCAAATAAGCCATTTTGCAAAATAACCTCAATCATGTCTTAGGGAATGTTATTGTCTCACATAGTATTTGTTTAAGTTTTCTTATACAGGTGTGGATTTACTTACCAGAGTTTGAGCATGACAGATACCTTAGGATCACTGCATTCAGGAGCTGCTCGAGGAGCCATTTTATATTTTTTAGTCTATTGTTCATGTTTTACTTTCTAGTCATGTATGTATTTAGTCTTTTAGGTGATGTTAGAGTTTGTAATAATCTAGTTAAGTTTGCCCAGTCTTTTGTTATTGTATTTCTTATTTTGTATTTGGAAATGTGTTACAAGTCAAAAAAAATAATTCTTTTAGTACCTCTTTAAATGGTTTTCTTTAAGGTATTAATTCCAAAAATCCAAAAAGATTTTCTTTTGATGTTGTTATTTGAAAATTAATGAAAAAAAAAATATTTTACAAAAACTTTAGGACATTGTACATAGAAGAAATAAGATACCTTATCTTCTGTTTATTTTTAAAATTTCTCCTTTAGGTAATTAAAAATTGAAATCCAAAAACAGTTTTTATCTTTTTCATTTCTCGCTATGAAGTTTTTCTTCATGGATATTAAATGAAAATTCAGAAAAAAAAAGAGTCAAAAAAATATATCTTTGTTTTCTAGGATTTTTCCTTAATAGAATATTTGTTTCCAAAAGAAAAGAAAAAGAAAAGTCTGTTAAGCTTGAGTTTAGAATAGGTTATAGAACATTAAGTCTAGAAAATTCAAAAAAAAAAGGTTTTGATTCTTTTTCTCTTTTCTCATCGGATTAGTCATTAAGGTAAAAAAAAAAGACAAAAAAGAGGAGAATGTTAGTTTGTTTCCTTTATTCCTGATTTTCCAGAACTACGCAAAGGTCTGATTCATGCGGCGCCATGATACGTAGGCAACCTACATAGGGTTCGATCGAATCATTTTGTTATTATTAAAAGAAATAAAAAAGAGAAAAAAAAGGGAAAAAAAAGAAAAAAAAAAGAGGTGAAATTGTGGGATGTGAGATATGAGAAAAAGAAAAGAGTGATGATTTTAAAAAAAAGAAATGAAGGAAAATGGGCAAGTCAACAAGTGCTAGAAAAGCAAATAAAAGAGAGGTTGAGATGAACAAATTGGGATGATGCCAACTGACCTTTGTACCCTCGAAGTCATTTTAGAACCGATAATTGTGGGTAGGTGAATTGCACATAAAGTGAGATTATCTTATGTTAAATGCCCTAACGCTAACGTGATGGCTTCATTTTGTTATATTCATATCAGAAGGGTGGTTGGTTTGTGGTTTTAAAGTGGTAGCTCTTCTTTACAACATAAAGTCAAAAGGCAAAGGCAGAAAACAACAGAACTGAGTTGGTTGATATTAGCGCTCGAAAGCAGTTGGTTGAACAGGACAATGGGTTGGTTGAAGAGGTAAAGATGTTAAAACAACACATGGCTGACATGTATCAGGCTTGGATGACTGGGAAGGCACCACCCCCGCCACCACCTAGCTTCCTAAATGCTACCCTTACCCAAACACCGGTCACAGTGCCAGATGATCCCCCATACTCTCCAGATCCACCCGCTTATCATGGCTTTCCCAACCACCCTAGTAGCTCCATCACTCATCTTCCAATTACCTTTCCCAAAAATTGCCCTCCTATCTTATCCACCATCCCCAACAATGAACACGCACTCAAAGCTCACGATGCCCAATATTACCCCTCATAGGTTGCCCACAAGGTTCCCAACTCATACAAGCAGTACCCGCGAGATGAGCCTCATGTTGAAAATGAAAAGTTCACAATAAGAAAAGGGCGAGAGGAGATACCCAGAAGGCTGAAAGACATAGAACAATCCTTAAATAACAAGCAAGGAATGGGAGACCGGGGTAGTATGTCTTACGAAGAATTGTCTATGTACCCCGACGTTCGTCTGCCTGCGGGGTTTAAAGTGCCAAAGTTTAACTTGTATGATGGGTATGGAGATCCGGTAGCCCATTTGAGAAATTATTGCAGTGAAATGAGAAGCGTTGGCGAGAAAGATGATTTGTTGATAGCATATTTCAGTGAGAGCCTGACTGGGGCAGCTTTGGAATGGCATAATCGTCAAGATGTTGGTAAGTGGCCTACATTAGGTGACAGGGCTCAAGATTTTGTTCGACATTTTCAATACAAATCAATCGTTACCTCAGGCCGCTCTTCCCTATCTAAAATGGAAAAGAAGTTGGAGGAAAGCTTTAGAGAGTTTGGGCTCAGATGGAGGGAGCAAGCTGCCAGAGTCAATACCCCGATTGGTGAAGAAGAAATGGTTGAGCTTTTCCTACAAGCACAAGGGCCCACCTACTTCAGTCATTTAATCCCGGCCTTGAGGAAGCCCTTCAATGATGTGTTAAAAATGGGGGAGCTAGTAGAAGAGGGAATCAAGTCAGGCAAAATCATGAGTTGTTCGAAAAACATTCAGAACATCCCAGTAAGTTTGGGTGGAAGAAAGAGAAACAAAGAAGATGATCCAATGGGCTTTCCCGATCAACACTTCCAGCCTTGACATCGTCCCCGTGGATATCCTTATGCACCAGATGATCCTCCCCAATGCCACTTCTCTCCACAGAACTCCCAAAGTCGTACATCACTCTCCCAGTACCCAGCTCCACAAAATGCCTATCTACCCATACGAGCCTACCGAAAACCCCCTGGATCAGGTTTCTGGCCCAATCAAGCCTTTAAGAACGAGAGGTTACGGAAGAAGAAGACCTTCACTCCATTGGAAGAGTCATATGCTAGTCTGTTCCAGAGGCTAAGGATATTAGACATGTTGAAGCCGACCCAGATAAAAATGCCAGACCCTCTTCCAAAGAAGTTTGATTTTTCTCAAAGGTGCGTATATTGGTCGGATGCCCCGGGGCATGACATAGAGAAGTTTTGGAATCTGAAGAACAAAATTCAGAAGCTTATTGATGCAGGCAACATTGTCGTGCAAAATCCAGATGCAGCAGACACTAGCCAAAGTCTGTCACATATGCATAATGAGACACATATGGTGGGTATGATTTATTTTTAAAAGGAATGTGAGAATTCTTCTGGGATCCTTGGAGGTCCACGTGCTACAAAGCTTCCAGCGCTATCAGAGGTTGATCCTAAGAATGAGCAGGCAAAGGGAACCCAAATACAATCGGTTCAGAACAATGTGATAGAGGCTTGTGAAGGTCCTAGCATTGTTGATGAAGAAGTCATTGGCTAATATGTTGAGTTTGATGATTGGAAAGACGCTCTTTTCTTGGTTTGCCAGGAAGGAGTTTTGGTGGTTTATTTTGTTATCATTATGTTGCCTGGCTTATTTCAGGGTTGTAATCCGGATATTGTCTTGTGACTCAAACTCTTCTATCCTTTTATTTTGCTTAGTTTGTTTGGTCATAATAGCCCGTTTAGTGTTTTCTGGGTTTGTTCTAGGTTTGTAGCCCCACTTTGGTTTGTTTGTTTTGTTGTCCAAACCCTTTCACCATCTGTCTAATGCAATTTTCTGTTTTATGTGATTTCTAGTCATTTTCGTTTAGTTCTCTTTTCTTTTTATAGTTCTTTTCCTGTTGACTCTAGTGACATGACATGCACGCGTAACTCTCAGCCTGGTTTTAAAAGTCAGTTTAATCACAAAGCAATGAAACAATGCTGAAGATGTAGGGACATTTGAGGGAAATAAGTAAAGGCATTTTGAGATCACTTCAAGCCCGAATTGTGTGAAACTGGGGCAGGTAGAACATAAACATACACTATTGGAATGCATCATGCTACATCGGGTGAAGATAATGGCAAGTTTGCCCCAAATTTGTAGGGAGTCATTCGCGGTAATGAGAGTGAGGGCGTTGTCCAATGGGGCTTGGTAATTAACAAATGTAGAAGGCGAATGCGTGGATATGGTTATCAAGTCTAGTGCAATCAAAAGATGTTACAAATGTTTTCCTTGGTTCGTTTAAATTGTGTAGTTTGCACTTGGCATGTTTTGGAGATTGGAATGACGAAGGCATTCTGTTCTACTATCTAAACACTTTATCCATCATTACCCATTTGAGCCTTATTTATTTTCTTTCATACCCCTCTTTCAGAATCAGTAGCAAAGATCAGAAACGCAAGCGTGAAAGATGAGTAAAGAAAAAAGAGAAAAGAAAAAGAATGAAAAGAGAAAGAATAAAAAGAAGAAGAAAGAGAAAAGAAAAAAGAAAAAAAAAGAAGAAAAAAGAGAGAAGAAAAACAACAACAAAAAGAAAAAGAAGGAAAGAAGAGAAAAGAAAAAGAAAAGAAAAATCACAACAAACAAAGTAATTCTTATAACATGAACTACGTTCGACGATTCCTTTTAAGGATACGTAGGCAGCCTCACGGTTCGGTCTCGTCGAAATAAAAATACAAAAAGCCCCAAGCAAGAAACCGGGGCAGAAGTTGTGGTTGCTGTAGGAAATCTGATTCTGAAAGTTGTAATTTTGAACCCATTTGAATTGTTTTGAGCCTTTTATACCTTTTCTTTCTAATACCGTCCAAAGGCCCCTGCTACGGTCCAAAGAAATACCTTCTGATCAGTCTTCGAGAGATTCCAGGTCGAGAAAATAGAGGTGATTCATATCAAGGGCAACACTTTTGTCCAAGCAGAAAAAATAATGAAAATGAGAGAGCCTTATCGGTGAAAACCTCACAGGCACCGTAAGACGACGGGAGATGAGAGAAATAAAAAATGAGAGAGTCTTATTGGTGAAAACCTTCACGGGTACCGTAAGGTGATGAAAGCAGAGAGAAATAAAAATGAGAGAGTCTAATTGGTGAAAACCTTCACGGGCACCTTGAGGCGGCTGTAAGTTGACAAAAAGAACAAAACGAGAGAGGCTTGATGGTGAAAACTCCCCGGGCACTACATGTCGAATAAGGATTGTGAATCAGGTTGGATAATCGGAGCATGGAAGCCCAGTTTCACGGTTTGAGGTATAATAGGAGTTGAACATCAGACATGCTTGACAGAATAGGCCACAGGTGCATGTCACGGTCATTAGAGTTGGTGTCCACATCTGATAGGTTTCTACTTTATAGTTTTCTTGTTAGGAATCATCTCTTTTCATTTTCCTTTACTCTGTTCCTTTTTGTCTTGTTTACTTCCTCTTCCTGAGTCTGTGCGGTTAGAACAAGTGAGAAATGACTTCAAAAATTTTCACCAGCTGTCCAATTGCACGAAATGGGGTCTGGCTAACACATCAAATGTCATAAGTCAGAAAAGAACAACAAGCGCATTTAGCTGGTAATAATCAACATGCTTTGGGATACTTGTGAAATACAAAGGTTTGGTACGTATCAATTCAGGAATAATGCAACAAGATGGAGTGTGTTAGGTGAACGAATCAAAGGTATTTTCGGTGAAACACAAAGGTTTGGTATATATCAATTCATGAACAATGCAACAGATGGAGGGTGGAGGGTGTAGGGTGTAGGGTGTAGGGTGAACGGATCAAAGGTATTTTCTGTGATAAGATTAACAAAGAAAGTAGTTAACCAGTGACAAGCAAGGTCTTCCAAGCAGAAATCAAAGTTATCATGGCAAGTGAATGAGCAATAGACCTCAAGGCTAATGTCGGTGGGTTATGTCAGGAAAGAACATCATGCACATTGAGTGGACAGTAATTGACATGCTTTGGGATTCATGTGAGATACAAGGGTTGGTAAATGTCAGTTCACGAGTAATGCAACAGATAGAGGGTATTGGGTCTGAACGGAGAAAAGGTATTTTCTGTGATTAGGGTGGCAGAGAAAGTGATTATTCAAGGAACAAGCAAGGTCTTCGGGTGGAAATCAGTTATCATGAGAAGTGAAAGAGTAACCGCCCTTAAAGTCAAGGCCACAAACCAACCACCATATTTTAAACTGATAAGATTTTTCTTTGATTTGAAACAGGGGCAGGAAATTTCGTTTGTTTCGGAGAAACCCACCGCAAGGAAAGGCAAGCACCAGATAGGTTTGACCGTAAACTCTCAGGACCCACCTGGATAATGGGATTTAATTTAAAATTTTCAGGACCCTCCTGAAAAATGGGACCTAGTTTAAAGTTCAGAAATAACATAATCTAGCATAAATGTATCCCAAAGGAATATAAATTGGCTTAGAAGTATGCGTGTTCGAGATAGGATTCAATTAAGAGTTTTGAGGACCCTCCTGAATAATGGGACTTAGCTTTAAGATTTCGATTAGATAACAACATTTAGCGTAAATTCTGTTGTAGGGTAGTATAATTCAGCCATAAAAGTTGTCACTCTTAAGATAAGACTTGACTTTTGATTTACAGGACCCTCCTGGATAATGGAATTTAATTTAAAATTTTCAAGACCCTCCTGGATAATGGGATTTAGTTTTTAAGTTTTCAGGACCCCTCTGGATAATGGGGTCTAGTTTTTAAATTTTCAGGGCCCTCTTGGATAATGGGATCTAGTTTTTAAATTTTCAGGACCCTCCTGGATAATAGGATTTAATTTTAAATTTTCAGGACCCGCCTGGATAATGGGATTTAGTTTTAAGTTTTCAGGACCCTCCTGGATAATAGGATTTAATTTTAAAACTCTCAGGACCCTCCTGGATAATGGGATTTAATTTTAAAATTCTCAGGACCCTCCTGGATAATGGTATTTAGTTTTTAAGTTTTCAAGACCCTCCTGGATAATGGGATTTAGTTTTTAAGTTTTCAGGACTCTCCTAGAGAATGGGATTTAGTTTTAAAGTTTTCAGGAACCTCCTGGATAATGGGATCTAGTTTTTAAATTTTCAGAACCCTCCTGGATAATGGGATCTAGTTTTTTAATTTTCAAACCCTCCTGGATAATGGGATTTAATTTTAAATTTTGAGAACCTTCCTGGATAATAGGATTTAGTTTTTAAATTTTTAGGACCCGCCTGGATAATGGGATTTAGTTTTAAGTTTTCAGGACCCTCCTGGATAATGGGATTTAATTTAAAAATTCTCAGGACCCTCCTGAATAATGGAATTTAATTTTAAACTTCTCTGGACCCTCCTGGATAATGGGATTTAGTTTTTATGTTTTCAGGACCCTCATGGACAGTGGGATTTAGTTTTTAAGTTTTCAGGACCCTCCTGGATAATGGGATTTAGCTTTTAAATTCTCAGGATCCTCCTGGATAATGGGATTTAGTTTTTAAGTTTTTAGGACCATCCTGGATAATGGGATTTAGTTTTTAAGTTTTTAGGACCATCATGGATAATGGGATTTAGTATTTAAATTCTTAGGACCGTCCTAGATAATGGGATTTAGTTTTTTAAGTTTTCAGGACCCTCCTGGATAATGGGATTTAGTTTTTAAATTTTTAGGACCCTCCTGGATAATGGGATTTAGTTTTTAAATTCTCAGGACCCTCCTGGATAATGAGATTTAATTTTAAAAGGTTCTCAGGACCCTCCTGGATAATGGGATTTAGTTTTAAGTTTTCAGGACCCTCCTGGATAATGGGATTTAGTTTTAAGTTTTCAGGACCCTCCTGGATAATAGGATTTAATTTTAAAACTCTCAGGACCTTCCTAGATAATGGGATTTAATTTTAAAATTCTCAGGACCCTCCTGGATAATGGTATTTTGTTTTTAAGTTTTCAGGACCCTTCTGGATAATGGGATTTAGTTTTTAAGTTTTCAGGACCCTCCTGGAGAATGGGATTTAGTTTTTAAGTTTTCAGGACCCTCTTGGATAATGGGATCTAGTTTTTAAATTTTCAGAACCCTCCTGGATAATGGGATCTAGTTTTAAAATTTTCAAACCCTCCTGGATAATGGGATTTAATTTTAAATTTTGAGAACCTTCCTGGATAATAGGATCTAGTTTTTAAATTTTTAGGACCCGCCTAGATAATGGGATTTAGTTTTAAGTTTTCAGGACCCTCCTGGATAATGGGATTTAATTTAAAAATTCTCAGGACCCTCCTGAATAATGGAATTTAATTTTAAACTTATCTGGACCCTCCTGGATAATGGGATTTAGTTTTTAAGTTTTCAGGACCCTCCTGGATAATGGGATTTAGTTTTTAAGTTTTCAGGACCCTCCTGGATAATGGGATTTAATTTTTAAATTCTCAGGACCCTCCTGGATAATGGGATTTAGTTTTTAAGTTTTTAGGACCATCATGGATAATGGGATTTAGTTTTTAAGTTTTCAAGACCCTCCTGGACAATGGGATTTAGTTTTTAAGTTTTCAGGACCCTCCTGGATAATGGGATTTAATTTTTAAATTCTTAGGACCCTCCTGGATAATGGAATTTAGTTTTTAAGTTTTTAGGACCATCATGGATAATGGGATTTAGTTTTTAAGTTTTCAGGACCCTCCTGGATAATGGGATTTAGTTTTTAAATTCTCAGGACCGTCCTAGATAATGGGATTTAGTTTTTTAAGTTTTCAGGACCCTCATGGATAATGAGATTTAGTTTTTAAATTTTTAGGACTCTCCTGGATAATGGGATTTAGTTTTTAAATTCTTAGGACCCTCCTGGATAATGAGATTTAATTTAAAATTTTCAGGACCCTCCTGGATAATGAGATTTAATTTTAACAGGTTCTTAGGACCCTCCTGGATAATGGGATTTAGTTTTTAAAGTTTTCAGGACCCTCCTGGATAATGGGATTTAGTTTATAAATTTTCAGGGCCCTCTTGGATAATGGGATTTAATCTTATAAATTTTCAGTTCCCTCCTGGACAATGGGAATTAGTTAAAATTCAAAACGTTCATGAGTAACAAGATCTAGTTAGGCTCTACCTTGAGGAAATATAAGTTTGGCTTTGAAGTTTTTATGCTTAGGATAAGATTCAATTTGAAATTTTAAGGACCCTCCTGAATAATGAGACTTAGTTTAATACCTCCTTTAGATGCTAAGATTTAGCATAAGTTTCACCGTTAGGAAGTTGAATTTAGCTCTGAAATTTTTACCCTTAAGATGAGATTTGATTTTAAATTTCAGGACCCTCCTGGATAATGGGATTTAGTTTTAAGGTCTTCATAGATAACAAGATTTAGCGGACGTCGTACCTTTAGGACATATAACTTAGATTTAAAACTGTCATATAACTCGGAGTTTTCAGGACCCTCCTGGATAATGGGATCTAGCTTTAAAGTTCTTTGAGATTTTCTGGTAACATGATTCAATTAACACTCACAAATGCGCCTAGCACCAAACTGGGGCAAAGGTTTTTCTTTGTTTTGTCTATTTTGTTAAAGTTAGGCGCCCACCTGGAGAACAAGGGAATACATTTTTCAAGTTCAGCAATCAGGCTCCCACCTGGAGAACAAAGGAATACATTTCAAGTTTCGGTAATCAGGCGCCCACCTGGAGAACAAGGGAATCCATTTTTCAAATTCAGCAATCAGGCGCCCACCTGGAGAACAAGGGAATACATTTAAGTTTCAGCAATCAGGTGCCCACCTGGAGAACAAGGGAATACATTTTCAAGTTCAGCAATCAGTCGCCCACCTGGAGAACAAGGGAATACATTTCAAATTCAGCAATCAAGCGCCCACCTGAAGAACAAGGGAATACATTTCAAATTCACCAATCAGGCGCCCACCTGGAGAACAAGGGAGTACAACTCAAGTTTTAACTTTCAAGTTCTTACTGATATTTGGTAACATGACATGCCCATCACCAAACTGGGGCAGAAGTTTTGCTTTGTTTTGTCTATTTTGTTGAAGTCAGGCTCCCACCTGGAGAACAAGGGAATACATTCAAGTTTCAGCAATTAGAAACCCACCTGGAGAACAAGGGAATACATTCAAGTTTCAGCAATCAGGAACCCACCTGTAGAACAAGGGAATACATTCAAGTTCGACAATCAGGCGCCCACGTAGAGAACAAGGGAATACATTTCAAGTTTAGCAATCAGGCGCCCACCTGGAGAACAAGGGAATACATTCAAGTTTCAGCAATCAGGCGTCCACAAAAGGGAAACATCTCAGATTACAATTCAAGTCAATAATAAAAGAAGCTTGTGGCAAGAATGCAAGTCAATAGTCCGAGATGATCAACAGAAGTTAGTCGCAATAAGGAAAAAGAGAGGAAGGTAGGAAGTTAACCCAAATGCAGAAGTTGATGAAAGACGCGGGTTGCTCAAGACATGGCCAAGGTTACAAGCACTGCATGCCCGGTTTTGATCCGAAAAGCTGAAGAAGAACGAGCTAGCACCTGTAACTAGCAAGCGTCAAGGTTCAAATCCAAAGTCTGCATGAAGAACCATTCAAGACTCAAGATCAAGCTTCAGAAGACTTATAGATAGGAATCTTGTAACTCATAGTTGATAAACTTAGTTAGTCTTTTTTATTTTTTTTATTTTGATGTAGTAACAGGACCGCGGACCAGAACCTCGACGGAACGGCACCTCGACCGGCTCTTCACCTCGGCATACTCCATCATCTCACTTACCTCTGAACTACACGTGGCCTGATTCCTTTATAGCCAAGGATATGTAGGCAGCTCAGATACCAGGGCTCGGTCACATTCCCCTCTCTCTTAGTTTTAGTCTCTCCAAATAAGGGTCGGGTCAAAAAACTTGTCTAGTCGTTCTTTGACTGAAAATACTTCGTATTTCCAGCCAAAGAGGGGCA
This sequence comes from Nicotiana tabacum, assembly GCF_000715075.1. Classification (NCBI taxonomy): domain Eukaryota; kingdom Viridiplantae; phylum Streptophyta; class Magnoliopsida; order Solanales; family Solanaceae; genus Nicotiana; species Nicotiana tabacum. The sequence goes on from NC_134087.1 coordinate 129,525,667, forward strand.
GCTGTAGACATGTGATTTTTGACCCTTCCCAAGATTTTATATATTTTAGCGTGTAAGTATTTAGTTTAGGCCTAATATAGCTATTTCAACTCATTTTGACTCTCTTACCTTATTTTATTACAAGAAAAATGAAAATTACCAAAAGTAATTCTCCTTTTTTAGTCGCTTTTAGTTTATATATCTTTCATAAATTTAAATAAAAATATAAAATATTGTACCTTGTTTTTATTTCTATATAATTTTGAAAACACCAAAAATAGTTTCATGTCTTAATATAGTTTAGTTTAATCATAAAATTAGTTTTATATTTTTATATTATAATTGTATATAAGTTTAGAAGGAGGAATTAGTGTCGGATTGGTTTATCCCGTCTGTATGAACTTTGTAGTTTTTTATCTAGTCTCTCGCCCTATTTCAAAGCCCAATAACACAAAACCCATACCCCTAAACCTAAAACCTTTCCTATATAGCTACACCGTACACTCTATACCTTGAGGAATGCCTACAATGAGCTGAAGAACAAAAAACAACGCCTAAGAGGAGCGCGGCTTTACAAGACACGACCCCCCCCTCCGGAACTTCACCTTCCTCGTGGCACCCTACCTCCAAACATCAACAGAGCTCACCTCTCAACACACCCATCAACAGCCTCATCTCCACACCAAATCAGACCCTCTATCCATTCTGATTCTTCATTAGCTTCCTAACCAAAAAACGACCAGCACCCTAGAAGATCCAGTGACAACCATGGTTGAGAAACTCCGGCAAATCACCAAAAAACAAGCAACAATCGAACTCCGGCATAGACCAGCCCTTGTGACGTCCAAAACTGTCGTTTAAGCTCAGTCTAGTTGAATCCGGCGAGAGTCCGACGAGTTTCGAGGTCTGGTCGAAGTCCGTTTGAGGTTCCGTCGGAGTTACTGTCTGATTCGAGTTCCATTGCAGCCACTGTTTCATTTTGCTCGTGTAACTGTTGAACATTTGAGAGGTTGGAATATTCATTTCAGGTGCATTCTTTCCTCTGTTATCCTTTACATTTTGCTATAATTTATTTGGAAGCTTCAGTTATGAGATTTTCTCTTCCACGATGGTGTATTCAAAAGTTGTTTATTGGTAGCTTCATTTGACTTCACTGTAATTTCCACGAAACATGGTTGTAACGTATGAAGTCAATGTGCGCATTGAGAATTTGGTTGCTGTTTTGTTTTTGTTCTTCTCATTATTGTTGGTATATTTTTGTTCAATCTATGTTGGGATGGTTTTAATGGTTAAAATTAATTTGTAGTTGTTGTCATATTTTTCCCAAATTTGTGGTAGTTGAAGCTAAGTGAAATCAAGATTTAGAGTTAAATCTACATAGGTGAGATTGTGCTTTAAATAGTTTGGCTTGTAGATTCTTTGATTCCCAGTGGGATTTACGTGTTGTTGAGGTGGTTAGAACTGGTTGATTTGTTATTTTAGCGCCTGTTAAGTTAGAATTAAGAATGTGTTTGTTATTTAAAAGGGTTGACAGATTAGTTTTATAAGCCTAATTAGGAATAATTCTTTTAATAGTTCGAGGTGTGTCGTGCCGAACAAAACCTTAAAATGCACGGCCCTCGCTTAATTAATTTTGTTTATCCATAGAAATCGAGGCGTGCTATTTAGCGAAATTCCATGGCCCTTGCAAAGTGCAAAAGCGTAGTTGCTTTAGGCGCATATTTTAATAATCTACTTTCCTAAACTCAGGTGTGCATTTCATGTGACCCAAATCCAAATCTTAGCGACGTTAAATAGAATGTGTCTCGGACTGCGGGTGCATTTCATGTGGCGTGGTCCAAAGACGTATTTTAGATGATGTTAAAATATTTCTTAAAATAATTAAAAGCGGTTTAAAGCTAAAATGCACATAGGTATAAAAGTATTTTTAGAATACAGTTGAGCGACCGTGCAAGAACCATGGAACTCGGGAATGCCTAACACCTTCTCCCGGGTTAACAGAATTCCTTACCCGGATTTCTGTGTTCACGGACTGTAAAACAGAGTCAATCCTTTCCTCGATTCGGGATTTGAACCGGTGACTTGGGACACCATAAAATTATCCCAAGTGGCGACTCTGAATCTTTAAGTGAAATAATCCCGTTTCGATTATCCTTTAATTGGAAAAACTCCTTTATACTCCCTTTCCAGGGGTGTAGAAAAAAAGGGAGGTGTGACACTTCTCATGCCAGTAGAAAATATACCTCTCTAACTGTGGTAGAAACCATCAAGAACTCTCTAAATCCCACTGTCACACAACCCAACCATCTGGACTGAATTCCTTTAACTCAACCAAGCTACGCAAGCTATCGAAACCTAAGAGCATTGCCGTGAAACACCTGTTGAAACCCACCGTATCATAAACACCCAAGAACCGATCATATCCATTTCCATACCGATCCAACCTACTACCAAGTAGTCTTAATTCTCTGAGTTCCTTTTGTTTTGCCATCAAATTGATATGTTTCCTTGCTAGTACACCACTATCCTTAACCAAAACTTGCCCCACGAACATTAGCATAACACCACACCGTCTAAGGTTCATAAACCGCTGAATTCTCCCTCAAATATCCCCAAAAGCACCACATCCAAAATACTTACGCTGAAGAGACTTCCTACGAATCTAAAGCCTTCACCTTCACCTTCCTGATATTGATATGTAGAATCCATAATGATATAGAAATGTCACAAGTCTTGACATCCTCCAATGCAAACCTCAGTTTCTATCCAAATATACAACTTGAAAATCTCCAATTATTACATGTAAAATCTTGAACCCATTAAAACCATTCTCGAGAGTCATCCACTCTACTCAAACAACAATTAGACCGATCATACGGATCGGACGACCTTGCTCCATTGACACTCCGACACCGCAAAATGTAACCTCACCTTAATGCAAACAAGCAACTTTCTGTTCTATGCACTGTACATCTTTTACCAAAACAATTCAAGTCATTCCGTGATTCTCATACACTTATAAAGCATAACATAACCTTTATTGAAATTTTCTTTACTCGAGCCATCCTGGGTCTCATCCTCCGTAAGCCATAAATGATTCACTAGTACGCCTCAAACTGGAACCAACATAGCATATAACTGTGCAATCAACTAATCAACAGCAGACTCCCCACTTGGCTCAAAGCCATAGATCAAAATACACAATAACTCATAATGCATATACTTTATTACTGCCATAATACCATAGTGAGATTAAGGTCAATCCTTCATAAGCTCGTGCAACACAGACCATCTAGTACTTCAAATCTTCTGCAAATCTCGCATTCACCCTCATAACAGTCAAGCCCACCCTCTTAAGAGACCCGAATTCAAATTGCAACACATATATTTCATTGGTAAAATAGATCTTCCAACAAACAACATAAGGATCACACAAACTTCAGAACACTCTACAGGAGATAACCCACCTATTTTGCCTCAAACTAACATCTCTTTATACCCTTCCACCGTCATAAACATTACGCAATCACTTAATCTTCTCGAGTCTGAACTCATATCACGACATGAAATCTACTTCATTCCCCAACTAGAAAACATGGATAGATCCTTCAACACACCCATAACTCGGGGCTACACGTCAAATCAAGATGGAATTCAAGCACCAAATAGTTCTTTCTACTCTCAAGCAGACCCTTCTTGTCACATCCAAATCATATGAACACATCTCTTAGACACATCATGCTAATCACGTAGCCATCCAACCTTCACTTCCACTAATAGGGACACTACCGAACATATAAATCCAAAAGCACGTGCTCACATAATCAATGCCTCAGTGCTAAAACTACAGGCAAAATCCAGCCTCAAGTCCTCTAGACTAGCCCATCATCAACATGCCAAGATCACATCTCGCTCCTCAACAAGAAAATCACAAGCCGTCGATGCACAGCTAATAGCAAGCGCTCATGTGCGCATATGAACATGTGGAAGGAATTCAAATAGTTACATTACAAGTTGAATCAAGGACGCATGATAAGAATTCAAGAATGTGAAATTTTTCCTAAAGGTTCTGCAGCCTCCTAAGGATAAGTATTGACGTCTCTGTACCAATCTGCGAGACTCTACTAAACCTGCTCATGACTCGTGCGACCTATGTAACCTAGGCTCTGATACATACTTGACACGACCGTAAAACCGACCCGGTCTTGATGGTGCCTATCGTGAAACTAAGTCAACCGACACAACTCCCAAAATTTAACCATTTAATCAATAACAGTCATTTTTAAGCCTTTAATTAATCAAACATCTCATAAGGTAAGTCTAAATGAACAGTTCGGAATAAATACACAGGCCCGACATCGGGGTGTCACAAGTCACGAGCATCTACTAAGGTCTGAATACAATGAAGAGTCAAAAAATATCATAAATATAATATAAGGAAGACAAGAGGGAGAAAAGCAATGCTACGAACGTGGGGCAGCTACCTTACTAACTCTGATGACTCTGCCATTGAGCAATCAACACCCGCTACCGGGTTCATAAGTTCAGCACACAAGGTGCAGGGAGTAATGTGAGTACATCAACTTAGTAAGTAATAAAAGTAAATAAAAGTTAAGCAGTAAGAAAACACGTAAAACACAGCATAACGCTACAGCAAATGTAGTACATTTCCAAAATAGTACAGAAATAATTTTCTTCGTAAATCAAGCTCAGTTTCAGTAAAACCCTTTTAAAACAACTTCCAATAGTTTCAAACGAGTGATAAAAATAGTGAGTAAAAATGATAGAAACATAAACAGCCCCTCGGGCAAAATATGTACCATAAACTGCCCTTCGGGCATAATATCAACAGAACCAACCCCTCGGGTAACCTCACAATCATGCGTAATCAGCCCCTCGGGCATAACATGAATCAAGAAATGCCCCTCGGGCAAAACATGGATCAAGAACAGCCCCTCGAACAATAATATGAAACAAAAATAGCCCCTCGGGCTATATTATATCACTCACACTAGGTACCCGCGCTCACTGGGGTGTACAGACTCCTGGAAGGGCTCCTACAACCCAAGCGCTATAACAAGCCATCTCGTGTCATAATCAAACAGGCCCTTGGCCTCATAACAAGCCACCTTGTGGCATAACAAATCAGGCCCTCGACTTCATAATCATCAATCAGTATAACGCTACTCCGGCGCACAGCCCGATCCCATAATATCCTCACAACATAGGCCCCCAGCCTCACTCAGTCAGAAGTCTCTTAAGCCACTCGGGCAATAATAAACATAATGCTCAGCCCAAAATATTATTTAAAATATCAAAACGGAGTAAATATGACTGAGTTATGAAAGCAGTAGAATATAGCATGACTGAGTACAAATATGAAGTCAAAATAGTGAGGAATAGTAGTAAAAATCCCCTAAGGGTCCAAAACAGTTGACACGAGGCCCAAATATGGCATTCAGCCCAAAACACGATAATACTTCCCAAAACATAATGATATCAAACAAATTTCAATCAAATACGCGATTTAATAGTCATACGGGACAGACTAAGTCACAATCCCCAACGGTGCACGTCCCCACGCATGTCATCTAGCGTGTGCAACACCTCAAAGTAGCACAACGATGTGAAATCAGGGGTTTCATACCCTAAGGACAATAGCTACAATCATTACTTACCTCAATCCGGATAAAATTCTACTCCACAATGCCCTCGCCGATCGACTCGTCCTCCAAATGCTCCGAATCTAACCAAAATAAGTATATTATTAACAATATACGCTAAAGGAATGAACTCCCTATGAAAATTATCAGATTAGACCAAAAATCCAGAATTTGGCTCAAACCCAGCCCCCGGGCCTACGCTTCGAAATCCGACGAAACTCACAAAATATGACAACCCATTCAACCACGAGTCCAACCATACAAAAATTACTAAATTTCGATAACAATTTGGCCTCCAAATCTTCAAATCTTATTTTCAAATTCTGAGGTCCAAATCCTCAATTTACACCTCAAAAACATATAATCTAGTTGGATTATTGGATGATACTTCAATATTATGGAGTAGAATAATCACAAGTGACTTACCTCAAGTTTTCCCATGATTTCTTGCTCAAAAATCGCCTCAAGACGTGTTCTTTCACCAAAAAAAAACATCAAAATGAGAAAAAAAAATTGAACAGCATTAATAAACCCGATTCTAGTCGCTAAAAGCCATTTCCGGTCGCTTAAAGTGGTCCAATCTGAATGCTAAATGTGCACACCAGATCTGATTCATCAGCAGTCTTTAATTTCACTAAAAAGGCTCTAACTCCATCATACGAACTCGGAATTGGGTGATTCTTGTTCCTATGAGTCACAAATAGTAATACGAACATAGTCCTTTAGTCGAAACTCTATTCGGAGATCATTTGCTCAGTGTGATACCTATTTCGCTTGTTAAATAATTAACTCATGATTCGCATCAAAAACCCAATCGCGACTTGATGAAATTAGACCAAACTTTCCAGATCACTCCTATAATTCATTATCAAAATTCCGGAAGTCTCGAAATCAAATTTCGATCTATGGAACTAAAAATGGAATTTTTGATCATTACATGCTTATGCTCAAAACGCTAAAATCTTCCAAAAACTCTTCCACAACTCATTCGAGCCTCATGGGGCCCCGACCAATCATGCCAACACACCCCATAACATCATTCAAACTTGTTTCAACCTTCGTAACGCTCAAAACAACATCAAAACATTGAATCACCCTCGGATTCAAGCCTAAGAATTCCAAAACATCCGAATGACCTGAAATTTTGCACACAGGTCAAAAATGACACAACAGACCTACTCCAATTTTCGAAATTCCATTTCGACCCCGATATCAAAATTTCCACTACCGATCGAAAAAATGCCAAATTTTCATTTTTGCCAATTCGATCCTAAATCTACCACGGACCTCCAAAATACATTTCGGATGCACTCCCAAGTCCAAAATTACCTAACGGAGCTAACCAAATCATAGAAATCCAAATCCGAGATCGAATACTAAAAAATCAAAACTTGGTAAAACCTTTCAAATTTAAAGCTTCAAGCTGAGAATTGTTCTTCCAAATCTATTTCGATTATCCTGAAAACCAAAACCGATGATTTACATAGGTCATAATACATCATACGAGGCTAGTCATTCTCGAGAACTAGCGCACAATGTGCAAATTCACAAAACGACCAGTCGGGTCGTTACACTATAACTCAGTTCTACAACACGATTTAGATTAGAAAGAAGAGTAACCAACTCCTAAATGCCCTATAGTTCCCTTCTTATATAATGTGGTGCAAAACGCATATATAAAAAAGGATAGTGTTTGTGATGTCATTTGGGATGACCAACGCTCCAGTAGCATTTATACATTTGATGAATAGTGTATTCTGGCCCTATATTGAACTCATTCATCATTGTTTTTATTGACGACATTTTGGTGTGCTCCAGGAGTCGAGAGGATCATGAGCAGCACCTAAGGACTGTGCTCCAGACCTTGAGAGAAAAGAAGTTAAATGCAAAATTCTCAAAGTGTGAGTTCTGGCTAGATTCAGTGGCATTTTTGGGTCACGTAGTGTCGAGTAAGGGGATCAAGGTGGATTCGAAGAAGGTTGAGGCAGTGCAAAGTTGGCCCAGACCATCCTCAGCTACAAAGATCTGGATTTTTCTTGGTTTGGCGGGGTATTACCGTTGATTTGTTGAAGGTTTCTCATCTATTACAGCACCTTCTCATCTATTACAGCACCTATGACCAGGCTGACCCAGAAGGGTGCTCCATTCAGGTGGACAGAGGAGTGTGAGGAGAGCTTTCAAAAGCTCGAGACAGCTTTAACTACAACCCCAGTATTTGTATTGCCAACATGTTATGGGTCTTATACTGTATATTGTGATGCATCACGGGTTGGTCTTGCTATAATGTTGATGCAGGACCGTAGTGTGGTTGCCTATACATCTAAACAGTTGAAGGTGCATGAAAAGAACTATCATGTCCACGACATTGAGTTAGCAGCTATTGTTCATGCCTTGAAGATTTTGTTGCACTATTTATACGGTGTCCCTTGTGAGGTCTACACTGATTACCAGAGTTTGCAGTATATGTTCAAATAAAAGGATCTTAATTTGCACCAGCGGAAGTGGTTAGAGCTGCTTAAGGATTATGATATCACTATTCTATACCATTTCGGGAAGGCCAATGTGTTGGTCAGTACCTTGAGTCGTCGTGCAGAGAGTTTGGGGAGCTTAACATATTTATCAGCAGCAAAGAGCCCATTGGCATTGGATGTTCAGGCCTTGGCCAACCAGTTTGTTAGATTTGATTTTTCTGACTCGAGTCAAGTTTTTGCTTGTGTGGTCTCCTAGTCTTCTCTTTTTGATAGTATCAAGGAGCGTTAGTATGATGACCTTCATCTGCTTGTCCTTAAGGACACGGTTCAGCACGGTGATGCTAAGGAGGTAACTATTGGTGATGATGGTGCATTGAGGATGCATGGTAGGCTATGTGTATTGAATGTGGATGGATTGCTTGAGTTGATTCTCTAGGAGGCTCACAATTCGTTGTACTCCATTCTTTCGGGTACCGCAAAAATGTATCAGGACTTGAGGCAGCATTATTGGTGGATGAGAATGAAGAAGGAAATAATGGAATATGTAACTCGATGTCTAAATTGCCAGTAGGTGAAGTATAAACATCAGCGCCCAAGTGGGTTGCTTCTGAAATTAGAGATTCCGAAGTAGAAATGGGAGCGGATCACTATGAATTTTGTTGTTGGGCTTCCACGGACTCAGTGAAGTTTGATGCATTTTGGGTGATTGTGGATAGGCTGACCAAGTTAGCTCATTTCATTCTTGTGATGACTACTTATTCTTATGAGAAGCTTGCTCGAGTTTATATCCGCAAGATTGTCAGGCTTCATGGCATGCCGATATCTATCATCTCTGACCGGGTCATGCAGTTTACATCACGGTTCTGGAGGTCCATACAGCATGAGTTAGGTACTCGAGTTGAGTTAAGCACAACATTTTACCCTCAGACAGAAGGACAGTCCGAGCGTACTATTCAAATATTAGAGGATGCTCTATGCGTGTGTGATGGAGTTTGGAGGTTCTTGGGATCAGTTCTTGCCACTTTCGGAGTTTGCCTACAATAACAGTTATCAGTCGAGCATTTAGATGGCACCGTATAAGGCTCTATATGGTAGGCGATGTCGGCCCCAGTGGGTTGGGCGCGAGGCTAGGTTATTGGGTACACACTTGGTTCAGGATGGTATGGAGAAGGTTAAGGTGATTCAGGATCGACTTCACACAGCCCAGTCCAGAGAGAAGAGTTATGCAGATTGGAAGGTTCGCGATTTTTCATTCATGGTTGGGGAGCGGGTCTTGCCCCGGGTCTCGCCCATGAAGGGTGTTATGAGGTTCAGAAAGAAGGGTAAGTTGAGCCCAAGGTTTATTGGCACATTCGAGGTATTGCGGTGAGTTGGGAAGGTTGCTTATGAGCTTGCCTTGCCTCCTAGTCTAGCAGGAGTCCATCCAGTTTTCCATGATTCTATGATCTCGAAGTATCACAGTGATCTGTCTCATGTGTTGGATTTCAGCTCAGTCCAGTTGGACAATAATCTATCTTATGTTGAGTAGCCAGTGGCTATTTTTGACAGGCAGGTTCGAAAGCTAAGGTCAATGAACATTGCTTTAGTGAAGGTTTATTGGAGGGGTCAGTCGATCGAGGAGGCAACTTAGAAGACCGAGCATGATATGTGTAGCCATTATCCTCATCTTTTTACCACTTCAGGTATGTCTCTATGCTCGTTCGAGGACGAATGATTATTTTAAGAGGGGAAGGATGTAACGACCCAGTCGGTTCTTTTGAGAGTAATAGCCTCGATCCCCTATTTACTGTTTTCCCCGTGTCTTTTTCTGCTTATGTGACTTGCTGGGAGGTTGTGTTTTTGGTTTTGGAGTGATTTGGGACACATAGTCCCTAAAATGGAAGCTTAAGTTCAAGGATTTTGACCGTAGTTGATACTGTGTGAAATGACTTAGGAATGGAGTTTCGTTTATTCCATTAGCTCCGTTGGGTATTTTGGACTTAGGAGCACGTCTAGATTGTATTTTGTAGGTCTGTAGCTGAATTAGGCATGAAATGACGAAAGTTGAATTTTGAGAAGTTTGACCAGGAGTGGAATTTTTTATATCAGGGTCAGATTCCGATTTCGGAAGTTGGAGTAGGTCTGTAATGTCCAATATGACTTGTGCACAAAATTTGGGGTTAATCGGATGTGTTTTGATAGGTTTCGGCATATGTTGTAGAAGTTTGATGTTTCAAAGTTTATTAATATTGAATTGGAGTGTGATTCGTATTTTTGTTGTTGTTTGATGTGATTTGAGGGTTCGACTAAGTTCGTATGATGTTTTAGGACTTGTTGATATATTTTGTCAAGGTCCCGGGGGCCTCGGGTGGATTCCGGATGGTTAACGGATCAAATTTTGATTTGGGAGAATGGTTGAAGGCACCTGTTCTAGTGTAATCAAACCTGCGCAAGATTGACCCCAAGTGCGAGCCCGCAAAGGCGATCAATTGGGTGCAGATGTGGGGCTAGGGAAATGGCCAGTTGTTGCTGATGCAACGTGAAGGCGTAGAAGCGAAGTCACTTATGCGGAAAAGTGATCGCTGAAGAGGACGAGTGCATGGGAGGCCTTTCTGCAGAAGCAGATGAATTTGCGCAAATGCGCACCTGCAGAAGAGAAATCTGGGGAATTAAGTGAAGACCGCACCTGCGATGATCTTTCCACAGGTGCGGAAGAAGCGAGATCGCTGGGCAGAAATGGGCTAAGTTCGAGAGTTTTATCCCATTTTTCATTTTGAGAATTTGATATCTCGGTTTGGGGCGATAATTTGAAGGATTTTCAAAGGAAGCTATTAGATAATGATTCTTATCTCATTTATAGTTATATTTCACTAATCTATAGTTGATTTTATCATTTAATTATAAAATTGGGGTGAGAAAATTGGGGAAAAAGTTGAAAAGTTCTTCAATCGAAATTTTTAGTTTTGATTGGGGACATCAGATTTGAGTGATTTTGGTTTGAGCGAACTCGTGGTTGAATGGGTGTTCGTCTTTCGTGACCATTACCCGATTCTGAGATGTGGTCCGAGGTCGAATTATTTGGGCGATTTTCTAATTTCTTGCTTAAGCCGTGATTTCATTAATTAGATTAGTTTCTGATAGTTATATTTATGGTATGTAATTGCTTTTGGATAGATTTGGGCCATTCGGAGTCGGAAAATCATGGAAAGGGCATTCTTAATGATTGATTGAGCTTGGTTCGAGATAAGTGGCTTGCCTAACCTTGTGTGGGGAAAATACCCTTAGGATTTGGTATTGTTGTGATACTTCTGTGATATGTGAGCGTCGTGTACGTGAGGTGACGAGTGCATACACAGGTTAATTGTTGTAAAATCTGATTTTTACAGAGTAATAACCTGTTTCATCTTAATTGAGTTATACCAGTATGTGTAGCTATCCTGTTTGGCCTAATATCGCACCTCTACATGCCTTAAATGCTTATTTGAACTATGTGCATCATGCTTAGTTGATTTCCTGCTTTCCTTTATCTGTAGCAGTCTTAACTATAGAATTATTGCTGTTAATTGTTGTATTCATCGGTTTCGAGCTATGTGTTTACTTTTGGGACTACGAGGTGGTACCTCGGGAGATCCCCTGCACATTAACTTTTGAGACTACAAGGAGGTACCTCGGGAGATCTCCCTGCACATTTACTTTTAAGACTACGAGGCGGTACCTCAGGAGATCTCCTTGCATATTTACTTTTGGGACTATGAGACGGTATCTCGGGAGATCCCCTGTTGTTTTATCCCTGTGTTTTGTGCTGCTATTTTTCTGTGGTTTTCTCTTTGTTAAATTTCTAGATTCTTATTACACTGTTATATTCTTCTGCCTTATTTATTATTAATATACCAGTAGGGCCCTAACCTGACCTCGTCACTACTCGACTGAGGTTAGGCTTGGCACTTACTGGGTACCGTTATAGTGTGTGCATGCTACTCTTCTACACATGTTTTATGTGCAGATCCAGGTACTTCTTATCAGCCTCGACAACAGTGAGCAGTGAGATTGTGGAGACTTCAAGGTATATCTATCGCGTCCGCAAACCTCGGAGTCCCCATCTATTTCCTCCTATGTAATTTACCTTTCCGTATTTTTCTTAGACTCTGGTGTATAGATATACTTGGTTTCCTTCTATAGCTTGAGACTTATGATTTTTCGGGTTTTGGGAATACTGTATACTCGAGTGTTGGTTTACTTGTACAAGCCGAACGACATTTTATCATTTTATAGTTATATGTTGCAGTCTTGTTGTTCAATTCTATTTTAATTTCTGTTATTCTACAATTTGTTAAGCTTATCTAGTTGTAGAGACTAAGGGAGATTTGGGTCGTGATACATTTTCTCTCAAAACTTCATTAAAAATTCAACATTGTTTCGTAAGTGAATGACATAAAAATAAATAATAATGAAAACTCCTAAACTAGCTTGCAGATACTCCTACATCAATCTTTGGTTTCTTGGCAGCTCAGATGTCATTCTCCAAATAGTTGTGGCTTGTCACCTGATAGGCTTTTGCCAGATTACCTCCAACCTCAAAGCCCTTGTTGCAGCATTCTTCCCCTTTCCGACAAAATTCCTCGCTCAACTCTAGCATGCTTTCCTCTAGTTTAAGAGCTTGTAGTTTCCAACGTTCTATTTCTTTATCCTTTTCTTCTTGTTCCTTTGCGTGATCCTCAAGTTGCTTCTAGTGACTAGTTTCATATTCAAGAGCCTTCCTTTTGAATAGACGAGATAATATTTGTGCTCGAGCCTCTTTGTCAATGATACGCTCCCCTCCCTTGATGCTACGAGTGACTAATCCTTCTATGTTGGCATGCAACCACTCAACGCAGTCGATGACACAACCTTTTTGATACCTTTCTAGTGTTATAGTGTCCGCCATTATGGATTTCTTTTTTCTCTTTATTGATAAGGGGATCTTGTCATGTTCATAGTCAATCATGTAATGGTCCATGTTGCTTACCCTTGGTATAGTCTGCATTCTCCCAGTTTGTCTTAGAACCCTTATTGACACATAGGATGGAAGGCCTCAGATTCCCATCAAAACCAAGTGAGGTGTTTCCTTGGCATAAACCACGAGCTCTGAAGAAGAGAACAAATCAAATATACATTAGACCGAGTCCTCTATCAAACGGTTTAATACCCAACCATCGTTTGATCTTTTTGAACCCCACAGTAACTCTCAAGTCAATATGTCATGGGCTGCTTACCAGACACGCCCCATGACCCCTTGGCCGCGCCCCATGGCGGCCTAGCAAGCCTCACAATGCATAGCGCCATGGTCGGCCCCGTGGTCTTGGCTGCGCCAAGTGACAAACGCGCATGCGTCTCTGTCGCCCCACCGATGCCTCTCGCCAGCGTCCAGTGGCTGGCCAATGAAAACAGCGTCGCGCACCCTGACAATGCCGCGTGCGTAGATCCTGATGCCTCGCCAGCGCCCAGGTGCAGGCCCATTCCAGTAGTGCCTCGCGCATAGACCCTGATATCAAGCACCATCGCCTAGCCTCAGGCCAACACAGCAAGTGTCGCGCGCGCCCATAGCACCGCACGCGCAAACCCTGACCCGCAAGACATAGTTGCTGCCATTGGACTTAGTTCTACATTGTAATAAACTAAGTCCTTTTCATTGTAATTATAGGCTAGTTTACATCATTTTCATTCAGTGTGCTTCCACAGCTTTATTAGGACTAGTCATGTAATGTTGGTTTATTTTTTTAAGCATTATTAGGGGGATCAAGCAATCAAACATTTTCAGCAATCAATTTTCTGTACTGGTGTCTCTCCCCCTCGACACCGTATCTTTTGTAATCAGCATTTCATTCATCAATAAAATCATCATCATCATTCAAAACCCAATTCTCTCTCAGCTTCCACAATTGCTCGTGACATTGGTGTTCTCGCACGGCACTGACAATCTAGTCTAGAGTGCGGAGGGGACCTCATTGGGGGACAGCAACCGCACTGACATCGGTTGCTTAGCCTTACGTTGCCCTTCCAAAGAACATCAGGAAGGCGTTGTGTAACAGTTGGTATCAGAGCCCAGGCTCGACGTCGGATGAGGAAACACATTTGCCATCATCGCCATTTCTAACCATGGTGAATCATGGGGAGCGCCTGGCATCCCTAGAAGAGACGATTGACCGATTATGACCCATCGTGGATATGGTGTCTGATCAAAACAACAACCTAGTGCAATGGTTGGACGACCTGGACCGCCGAATGCGGCAGGAAGAAAATGACATTGCAAACATCAGTCGTGACTCTGACGATGACCGACAAACGGCAGCCATTGAAACTGCCAATATTTATGGAACATCTGCAACAAGAGGTAGACAGACTAACTGCCATGCAGCAAACCATAGACGACTTGACAGGCAAGCTCAATGTTGTCAATGCTGCCCTACAGAGCCTACGTCAAAGAGGCAACAACCACATCAGGGGTGCAGCAAACCTCACCCCCATTATACAAAAGCTTAAGATACCGGAGCCAAAGCCATACGACGGATCTCGGGATGCTAAAGAAGTGGAAAATTTCATCTTCGACATCGAACAATACTTCGATGCCGTGGGCCATCTGGAAGAATCCAAAAAGGTAGCGACTGTTGCCATGTATCTTTAGGGCGATGCCAAACTTTGGTGGTGGGTTAAATATGAAGCCATCAAGGCCGGTGAAGATACTCTCGAGACATGGGATGAATTGAAGGCAGCCATACGCCTGCTGTTCTTCCCCGAAAATGTGGAATACAATGCAAGGAGAAAGCTACGGGAGCTCTGCCACACCAGATCAGTTCGGGAGTACGTGCACGAATTCTCCGCACTCATGATAAACATACGCGACATGGGGGACAAAGACAAACTCTTCGTATTCATAGAAGGTTTGAAACCTCATGCCCGTATGGAACTACAAAGACAACGGGTAGACACCCTGCCCAAGGCCATTCAAGCTGCAGAATGCCTTGGCGATTATCATTTGGGAACTCAGAACGACAGGCCCCAGCCGTCTGTCCGAGGGGGATTCAACGGGAACCATCCCAGCAATGGTGGCCCAAGCAAAAGTGGGGGAGATCGGAGTGCATCCAAAACTAAGACTCCTCCCTCCAGCAGCAACAGTGTTGCATCCATCAACAACAATCAGGGAAGAAAGCCTCCCTCAGAATGTCGTCATTGCGGCGGGACACATTGGAACAATGAATGCCCAAACATAAAGGTCAATTCTCATCAAACTGTCGAGGATGAGTCAAATGAATCAGACACATCAGAAGAAGACCAGGTAGGCGCCTTCAATGCAATTGTTGGCTCTATCCCGCATGCCTTAGCGGGGACCAGTACATGTCCCCCTAAGAAAATCTCAGTCCCAATCACCAAGAAAGGGAAGGAAAAGATGGACGAGAGGCCTCCTAAACAAGCGAGGACCCTAATGTTCATCGAATTGAAAGTGACCGGCAAGCCCCTTCACGCATTGATAGACACGGGTGCTACCCACAACTACTTGGCTTCAACTTAAGTAGAGCGCCTGGGTCTTGTTGTGTAAAAGAGCAAAGGTCGCGTCAAGGCTATCAACTCACCACCCCAGACATTGGGTGGAACAGCTACAAATGCCTCAGTGAAACTTGGCCCATACAAAGGAAGCATCGACCTGCGCATCACAATCATAGATGACTTCGACATCATAGTGGGTTTGGAGTTCATGAGGCAAACCAACACCATACCGGTATCATATGCCAACATGCTCCTGATGATGGGAGAAAACGGGGCTAAGACCTGCACCATACCATGCTTTCCCATAAAGATGGCCGCTAAAAACATCTCGGCCATGTAGTTGGAGAAGGTAGTCAACAGACATGAACCCCTGGTTCCAACAACCCTTCGCAGCAACGATCAGCCATCATGTCATCGGCCTCAAAAGACTGGTGACGCTCCTCAGCGTGTGAAGACTTGTCAGCCATGCCACAAGGACAAGTCGGATCACTCATCATAGAAGGGACCCTTGCAGCCATTACATGTCCCTCAGAGACCATGGGAAAGTGTTTCCCTCAGATTCATCACGGGATTGCCCCAAGTCAATAATCTTGCATCCATCATGGTTGTCATAGATCAGTTTTCAAACTATGCAACCTTCATAGCAGCCCCGCAGAACATCTCAGCAGAAGATACAGCTCGACTCTTCTTCTCGTACATTGTCAAACATTGGGGTTTGCCCAAAGGCATTGTTAGTAGGCGTGACTCACGCTTCACTAGCAACTTTTGGACCCATCTCTTCAGGTGCTTTGGGTCAACATTGAGTCACAACTCAGACATCCATCCACCATCGGATGGCCAGACAAACTGGTTCGATGACATGCTGGAGGAATATCTCTGCAACTTTGCAACCGGATCACAGAAGCATTGGGTGAAGCTCTTGGATGCTTCTCAACTGTGTTTCAATTCTCAAAAGAGCCATAATACAAACAAAAGCCCTTTTGAAATTGTTACCGGGCAGCAACCGCTTCTCCCGCAAACGGTGAATGTATCAACCATGCCGAAATCTCCTCGAGCTGCTAACTTCTCGAGTGAATGGGAGCACAACATGGGGATAGTGCAGAGCTATCTTGTCAAAGACCAAGAGCGGGCAAAAAGATTCACCGAACAAAATCTTTGCTTTGCCCAACATCAAACAGGGGACAAAGTAATGTTATGCATCCCAAAGCGATACTTGTTTGCAGAGAGGACCCATGACCCTCGCCTGCAACAAAAATATATCGGGCCCCTGCCCATTGAAAAAACGCATTGGGAAGTCCACATACCAGGTGAAAACTCCATCCTGGTAGAAGATCCATAGAGTCTTCCATGTCAGCCGCATGAAATCATTGAGTCGCTACAACAGCAAGCTCAAAGAACAGAGGGGTGCAGACCTCCCATCCAACAACCATCATCATCATCATCATCATCATAAGGCTCCGAGGATGGAGCCAACTCAGGTGGGGAGGAATGTCATGGGCTTCTTTCCAGACACGCCCCATGACCCCTTGGCCGTGCCCCATGGCGGCCTAGCAAGCCTCACAAGTCAGCCCCGTGGTCTTGGCTGCGCCAAGTGACAAGCGTGCATGTTCCTCTGTCGCCCCATCGATGCCTCTCGCCAGTGCTTAGTGGCTGGCCAATGACAACAGCGTCGCGCGCCCTGACAATGCCGCGCGCACAGATCCTGATGCCTCGCCAGTGCCCAGCTACAGGCCCATTCCAGTAGCGCCTCGCGCACAGACCCTGATGCCAAGCACCAGCGCCTAGCCTCAGGCCAACACAGCAAGTGTCGCGCGCGCCCACAGTACCGCGCGCGCAGACCCTGACCCGCAAGACAAAGTTGCTGCCATCGGACTTAGTTCTGCATTGTAATAAACTAAGTCTTTTTCATTGTAATTATAGGCTAGTTTACATCATTTTTATTTAGTGTGCTTCCACAACTTTATTAGGACTAGTCATGTAATATTGGTTTATTTTTTTTAAGCATTATTAGGGGGAATCAAGCAATCAAACATTTTCAGCAATCAATTTTCTGTACTGGTGTCTCTCCCCCTCGACACCGCATCTTTTGTAATCAGCATTTTATTCATCAATAAAATCATCATCATCATTCAAAACTCAATTCTCTCTCAGCTTCCGCAATTACTCGTGACATTGGTTTTCCCGCACGGCACTGACAATCTAGTCTAGAGTGCGGAGGGTACCTCATTGGCGGACAACAACCACACTGACATCAGTTGTTTAGCCTTACGCTGCCCTTCCAAAGAACATCAGGAAGGCGCTGCATTACAGATAGAATGTAATCATCCCCAATAGGCTTGCGAAGTGTTTGCTTTCCATTAACAACTTGGAGATGTTCGTTTGAAGCAACAAGTTACATCCTTCGAAATATATATCCCCGTCTTTATAGTGGGTTAGAGACCGATAAATGTCGGCCAAGATCATAGGCACCATAGCACCAGGCTTACCATCTATCTAGTTTAATAGTTCATTAGCTAAACAATGATAAGTCGAGTGTGAATCCTGTTTAACCCAAAAATAGAATTTTAGTCAAAGCTAGAATTTAGAAGAACGCGGGTTACTGATAATCAAAAGAATATGTAGAAGAAAGTAATTTGGGGTAACCAAAATGTGATCAGGAGAAAAACAAGTGAACCAAGTATATTCCAATCGTATCTTGTGTTTACAAGTGACCAGATACCTCCTTTTTATAGGTATCTTGAAGATATGCGTTTTCCTCAAATCATAATGAGGTTATTATGAATAATTAAAGACATTGAATGATACGTTACACAATCATTGTAATCAATACAAATTCTCTAACGTATCAAGTATTTAATGCCTGTCGAATTCCGTATCTGCGCTCTTTATTATGGTCAGATCCATTCCTTTTGATAAATGACTTAAATAGGTACGGACGCTGAATCCTTCGAATGTCCTCCCGTGCCTCTTCCTTTGCCTTTGCTCGTTTCTATTGCTGCATGTGCCTCTTGACTAATTATAATTCTTTGGCTATTTCACCGGTCCACATGTCTCAACATGTCACTTACATATATAAATGCAATTTTTTCCAATACAAATCCTTCTTTAGCTCCTCGAGAAAGAACCACTAACCCTAGAAAACGAACGGTGAATTTGAAAATCCTCCTCTAATTACATAAATCGGGACAGTGGAATTCTATGTTGTATATCTCTCAAGCATACCCATGTCCAAACTATGATATAAATATTTAAGAAAAAAATTGGACTTTATCACATGGGTCATCATTTTTCCTCCTTGCAGCCTAAGCTCTTCACGAAACTCTTGTGGCGAAGGATTTTTTAGAATGACTACTTTAGCCCTTTTCCACTTTTTGTTCCTCCACAACCGACTTATATTTTCAACATAACCTCCAATTTCTTCTGGCAATGATGTCAATTCGATATTTCCAATATTGGAATACATCCTTTCTTTGTCCAAAAAAGCGGTGGTCGCCTCAATGAGTTCTCTGTACGGCTTGATTTCCATCAGTGAAGGCAAATGTCCCAACACTTTGCGCACTTCTCATTCTCCTTGAGTATCCAAATCTCTCCCCCAAACTTTCAATGGATCAGGAAAGTACCGGACTATGCTAAACAGAGGCGGATCTAGGATTTTAAGTTTGTGGGTTCCTATAAAAATTGAGTTAATATACAATATTAACCGGATGAACGAACTGAGTTCCAAGCTAAATATTCTTATAAATTTAATGAATTTCTCAATACAAAAACATATTCGGGACAAAAGCTACTGGGTTCACGGAACCCGTAGCCAATGAACTGAATCCGCCTCTGATGCTAAACCTTGGGTAAGCCTTGGGTTGATTCACGATGGCCTACATTCACAAAAAGTTAGCTTATGCCTTTCCCTTATTTTGAGAGCAAATAGTCAATAATTAGGCACATTTTTTCCTCAACAATGTATATAAGTTATGGTGGCTTCTATTTAAGGTCGTAAACCCCCTTTGAACTCGAGCATCGTCATACTACAATACTTAATTTACCAAAGATATTAAGTCAACCTAGGTTTGATAGAAAACATAGTTTTCCTAAAAATCATGCTATGTTGGGCTCTATGAACAACTTGGTAGTGAAAAGTTTGTGGTCGTCGTCGTCGGTGCACTGCTGACTGACCTACACACAGAACTTTCTCTTAAGAGAGCATTTTTCAGAATTGCACGACTGTGAAAACACGCAACCGCTATACGTGCGCAAGATATGAAATTTCCAAATGGAAGAACATGAACTGGATGATAGTAATGGAACCGGTGACACATAGCAAACAAGTTAAACTTGTAGGCACAAAAATAACTTGGAAAAAAATAAAACATGCTTACTATAAGATAAAGACGAATACGAATAATTAAAACAAGAAAAGAAAACATGGTCATAATATGTCTTAAAAATAAATAACGTAAATAAAATATGTAATTATAACAAACCTAGAAGAAAAAAAAAAGGAAAAGGATGTACATGAAAAACAAGTAAACTAAAGCTGATTTAATAATTTACACAATTAAGGATAGGAGGAAAAGGATGTAAATGGAAAATAAAAATAATTGGTAACTAATTCGATCAGGGAAAAAAGGAAAGGATGTACATGGAAGGATACAAACAAATAAAGTAAGTAAGATAAATCCACTAAGAAGCAACCTAAATTCGATAAAATAAACTCCAAAATCTCTCATAGTAATAAATTTATAAGGTAAGCATTTAAGTATCCCAAGCGACTCGCAAAAGCGGATTTCGACATGTGACAATTTTTTAATGAGATTAAAAAAGAGAAGTCGACATTTAACGATTTTTAAGGTGCGTTAGGGTATCTTTTTGCAAACAACTCGTGTTAAGATAGTTTGCGCTATCAAAAAACTTGTAAGGGCTCAAATTACCTCGAAAAAAAGGTGTTAAGTATTTTTTTTAGGTCCAAAACCGTGGTTCCGATCCGGATTTAAGAACAAGTGGGATTAAATTACTCTAAGTGGACATGCAAATTAATTAGTATTTATTTTATTAGCCTGAATGGAAAAAATTATCAAACCTAACAGTTGATAGTTAATTAATCATGACGAGCAAATAAACGTTAAAAGAAATGAAATAAAGAGCAACACATAAGTAAACGAAAGTAACTTTATTTACAAAAATTAGTTAATAGAGTGAATTTGAATACATGGCATGAAATAAAGTTCAAATTAACATATAATCATTTATAACAAAAGGCAACTAATTATGTAACTATCATAATAATGCCAAGAAAAATTATAAAGCAAGTTAAGCGAAATTTAATTATTAAGAGGGGATCCTAAATTTTTAAGCCTAATAGATCAAGTACCGCGCAAAGTTTGCTAAGACTTTTATAGCCAAAATGCAATAGCGATTTGGAAAATTTGTACATCATCTTCACTACTTTCATTACTATCTTTAAGTTGCTACTTGAAGCTCACTAATTG
The DNA here is from genome assembly GCF_000715075.1 of Nicotiana tabacum. Classification (NCBI taxonomy): domain Eukaryota; kingdom Viridiplantae; phylum Streptophyta; class Magnoliopsida; order Solanales; family Solanaceae; genus Nicotiana; species Nicotiana tabacum. The sequence continues at coordinate 129,546,763 of NC_134087.1, forward strand.
ATTCTAAATCGCATCTTAATTGTTCTATCTATCCCATTCCTATAGTCCAAATGGCATTGGACAATATATAGAGGAAGGTTCTAGACTCAAAATAAAATCTATGTTTTTATTTTTTAATTAGCTAAGCGACAAATAAGGAAAAAACATATAAGGACTTAAGCAAGTAACATAACGCAAGAAAGAAGCTCAAGTTGGCCTCTGAATTACGCCATTAACTTCTTAATGCGATAAGATTGTTCACACATGCTGCAGATCGAATGCACACCCCTATAAGCTAAATGAGAAAGGGTTGTTGTTAAACTTATTCATTAAGGCAACGTCTCATTTTTATTTAACCCCATAGGCGGGATTCTAAATGAGTAGATCGAACAAAGGCCAAAATTGATATTTGAATTAAATTAATACATAATCTTTTAAAGAATAATCTTGAATTTTGATAATTAGACCCTGGGAACATGCTTTCTGTGTGAAAAAATTGCTATTCCTAGAGGACTTAGTGATGTATGGAATGAATCTGTCAAGTCGAAATAATCCTTTAGGCGTGATCTCCAAAGTGATTTGGTAAACAAATTTATTGAATTATACCCTATAGGTATAATTTCTAAGTTGTAACGGAATTATGAGATTATATTGCAACCTATAGGCATTTGTTTCTAAATTATAACAGAATTGACATGTTGAAACTATTATATCGTATAGGCATAGCTCTAGTTGAAGCATGGTAGGCATGTTGAGATTATGTTATATCCTATGAGCATGATTTATAACAAGTAAACAATATCAAAATAACATGAATCAAATAAATTTTTTGTGTCATCACTCGTTTCGAAAGTAAATTCTGTGTTTCGAGGCCTTAAAACCCTCTTTTGTCTCACCTCGATTTGCGTGCGTAGTCCGGTCGCGTTTTCGGAAAGCTTTTATGTGAAAACTAAGTAAAATAAGGAAATTGGCTTTTAAAATTGATTAAAGTTGACTTTGGTCAACATTATTGGTAAACGGACCCGGACCCGTGATCCGACGGTCTCGTAGGGTCCGTGGTAAAATATGGGACTTGGGCGTATGCCCGGAATCGAATTCCAAGGTCCCAAGCCCGAGAAACAAATTTTTGAAAAATATTATTTAACTGAAATTATAAAAAATTTTGGAAAAGAAAAGATGTTTGAAATTAATGGTATGGGGTCTGTATTTGTTTCTGGAGCCCGGTACATGTCTTATATAATAATTAAGTTAAATCTCTGAAGTTTGGTAAGAATCGGGGTTCGTTTAGTATAAATCGGACCTTTATTTGAGAAAATGAAAATTTTGATGTTCTTGAGTGATTTCATGAATTTGAGGTTTAATTCATAGTTGTTGATGTTATTTTGATGATTTGATCGCACAAGCAAGTCCGTATGATGTTTTTGAACTTGCGTGCATATTTGGTTTGGAGCCTCGAGGGCTCGGGTGAGTTTTGGATAGGCCACAGAGTGAAATTGGACTTAGGAAAGATTGCTCGTATCTGGTATTTTTGCCCAGGCCTCTGATCTCGCAATTGCGAGACCAGGCTTCGCAATTGCGAAGTTCTCGGGCTTGGTAATTGCAACCCAGACGTCGCAAATGCGAACCAAGCCTGGGCAGGCCTTGATCGCAAATGTGATCATTTTATCTCAAATGTGAAAAGGGCTGAGTCGCAAATGCGAAAATAGCAGGTTCCAAAGGGGTTCGCAATTGCGACATCCGAGACCAGTTAATTGGGATTTTGACAGGATTTCATTCATTTTTACAACTCTTCAAACCCTAAAAATATCTTGGGCGATTTTTCAAAGACATTAACTTCTCCAAATCATTAGTAAGTCATTTCCAACTCATTTTCTTCAATCCATAACATCTTTTCACATGATTTCATTTCAAAATCAAGGATTTTCATGGGGAAATTCGGTGTTTTTGGGTAGAACTTAGGATTTTTAAATTTTGGGGATTTGGACCTCGATTTGAGGTCTGATTTCAAAATAAATTATATATTTGAGTTCATGGGTGAATGGGTGATCGGGTTTTGGTTCGAACCTCAAGTTTTGACCATGTGGGCCCGGGGCGATTTTTGACTTTTTGGGAAAATCATTAGAAAACCTATTTTCATGCATTAGAATTGGTTCATTTAGTAATTATTGATATCATTAAGTAAATTGTGGCTAGATACAAGCGAACTGGTGGTGGAATCGAGGGGTAAAGCGATAGTTGAGGCTTGATTGTGTTCGTGGCATTGAGGTAAGTGTTTTGTCTAACCTTAGGTTGAGGGATTAGGAGTTGTGTCTTATTTTCTATGTGTTAATTGTTGAGTACAATGTATAGGTGTGGTGACAAGTATTTATACGTCGGTGTCAAGCATGCCCGTGAGTCTGATACTATGATTGATGTTACTCCATTTTGTATTGTCCATGCTTAATATGATAACTTCTAATGTTGAACAAGGCTTGTGGAAGTATTTTTGGTAATTGAACATTGTAGAGCATTGGCTCAAGTTGAGAATTGAGTTGTGAAGTAATTGTGAAAAAGAGAAGAGGTTTATGATATTGTCTTCCTTGCCGAGATGTTATTGCTTGATATTGTTTCCCTTGCCGGGATGTTATTGCTCTTGATATTATTTCCCTTGCTGGGATGTTATTGCTCATGATATTGTATCCCTTGCCGGGATATTATTGTTATACTATTGTTCCCTTGCCGGGATTATATTGTGATTTTATTGATTCCCTTGCCCGAATTGCTTTGTGATTGTTGCTTGGGTAACGATGAGAGTAAAAGCACGAAGGGTGATGTCGTGCGTGATATTTGTGAGTGAGTGTTAATGCACGAAGGGTAATATCGTGCCGATATTGTAAATGTAAAAGCACGAAGGGTGATGCCGTGTCATGATATGAGTGATAATGCACGAAGGATAATGTCGTGCCATGATTTTAGGAGGTAAAAGCAAGAAGGGTAATGCCGTGCCGATTATATTGATTCTTATGATGAGAACGAGAGTAAAAGCACGAAAGATGATGCCATGCACTTGTCATTGATTTCCTTATTCTTACTTATAGTTGAATTTTGGTATAAAGTATGTTTCTTTACTGAATTTCTGTTTGTACATGATATTCCCCCGAGCATGTTTCCCATTCCCATATTTAAACTGCTAGTTTCTGTCGTTATTATTTGTTGTATATGAAATAACTGCACAGGTTTATTTGGTCGTCTTGTCCTATCCTCGTCACTACTTCGTCGAGGTTAGGCTAGACATTTACCAGTACATGGGGTTGGTTGTGCTGATACTACACTCTGTACTGTGTGCAGATCCCGGTGCTGTACCTTGTTTACCACAGTGAGGTTGTTGCCTTCAGTCCATCAGGAGACCCGAGGTAGTTCTGCAGGCGTTCGCAGTCCTTCGCGTCCCCTTCTATCTTTTCATTCTATTTTTATGTATTTCAGAGACAGATTTGTATTATTTTCCTTCAGACCACTGTTTGTAGTATTCGTAGATAGTCCGTGACATTGTGACACCAAACTATGGGTAGAGTTGTATGTTGGATTCTGTACTAGTATATGGTTAAACTATTAGTTTTCGTCTTCTGCATTTCTATTTATTATAATTATTCTGTTGTTGATCACCTGTTATATTGAACTGTTAAAAAGGCTAAGTAAAAGGGTTAATGAATATATAATACTCGGCTTGCCTAGCTTTTACCAGTAGGCGCCATCACGACTCCCGATGGTGGGAAAATCGGGTCGTAATAAGTTGGTATCAGAGCTCTAGGTTGCTTAGGTTTCACAATTCACGGACAAGCTTAGTAGAGTCTGAGGGATCAGTATGGAGACACCTGTATTTATCCCTTAGAGGCTAGAGAGTTAGGAAAAACTTCACATCTATTCTTTCCGGTCGTGCGACTTGATTTCTCAATGCTAATTGAACTTTCACTTTGTTCTTTCGCAGATGGTGAGAACACGTACCGCTTCATCAACTAACCAGCAACCCGAGCCCCCAGTAGCAACTCTTGCGAGGGGAAGAGGTCGAGGTCGTACTAGGGCCCGAGTCAGAGGCAAGGCTCAGCCTAGAGCTCGAGCAGCAGCACCAGCGGCGGAGCCTCAGGTTGAGTTTGACGATGAGATTCCAGCCCAGACAGTTCAAGCAGGACCAACTCAGGTCCTAGAGGGGTTCATCGCCACCCCGGTACTTCAGGATGATCTGGTCCATCTAGTGGGCCTTATGGAGAGTGTCGCCCAGGCAGGCTTGCTTCATGTAGCACCAACCGTCTCTCAGGCTGGAGGGGGAGCCCAGACTCCTGCTACTTGCACTCCGGAGTGGATGGCTCCCCAGTTTCAGACTCCAATAGCTCAGTCAGTTGGGGTAGTTCAGCCTCGTGTTGTGACACAGATCGGTGAGGGGCCAGCTATCTCTGTTGATGCCTTGTGGAGATTGGACAAGTTCACCAAGCTCTTCACTACTAATTTTGGTGGTACATTCTTCTGAGGATCCCCAGGATTATTTGGACAGCTGCCATGAGGTTCTATAGAACATGGGGATAGTGGAGAACAATAGGGTCGACTTTGTTGCTTTTCGTTTGTCTGGATTCGCCAAGACTTGGTGGAGAGATTTTTGTTTGGATAGACCATCTGGGTCACCGGCTTTGACATGGGATCAGTTCTCTCAGCTATTTCTAGAGAAGTTTTTTCCTATCACTCAGAGGGAGAACTATCGGAGGCAGTTTGAGCATCTCTAGTAGGGTTATATGACCGTCACTCAGTACGAGACTAGATTCATTGACTTGGCCCGTCATGCTCTTCTTCCCACTGAGAGAGAGAGAGAGAGTAAGGAGGTTTATTGAGGGACTCGTTCAACCTATTCAATTGCAGATGGCTAAGAAGACGGAGAGTGAGATTTCTTTTCAGGATGCGGCCAATGTGGCCAGGAGAGTTGAGATAGTTCTATCGCAGGGGGTGGTCAGGGGTCTGACAAGAGGCCTCGTCATTCGGGCAGGTTTAGTGGTGCCTCATCTGGAGGCAAGGATTCTTTTGGTAGGGTCCATCCTTCTAGGCCATTTTATTCAACACTTCAGGCTTCTCACGGTGCACCAGATGGCTGTGGTTCTCATGCAGTATTCTGATCAGTTGCCCTACAGTGCACCGCCAACTCCTATTAGTGCATCTCCTCTCTAGAGTTTTTAGAGTGTTTATTCAGGATATTAGGGTCAGTAGTCTCAGCAGCCGAGGGCTTGTTATACTTGTGGAAATACGAGGTATATTGCTAGATTTTGCCCTCGAGCACTGAGCAGCTCTCAACATCAAGGTTCTCGTGCCATGGTTGAGGAACTGAGTATTCCACCGCCCGCTCAGCCAGCTAGAGGTAGAGGTAGAGGTGCTAGAGGTGGAGGTAGAGGTGATAGAGGTGTAGGTAGAGGTATTAGAGGTGGAGGTCAGGTCGCTAGAGGTGGAGGCCAGCCAGCAGGAGGCCGTCCCAAAGATGTAGTTCAGAGTGGTGGGCCCAACACCGATGTTATGCTCTTCCAGCCAGGCCTGAGGCTGAGACCTCCGATGCAGTTATCACAGGTACTGTTTTGGTTTGTAGTAGAGATGCTTCAGTTCTATTTGATCTAGGATATACATACTCCTATGTGTCATCTTATTTTGCACTGTATCTGGTCATGCCTAGTGATTCCTTGAGTGCTCTTGTATATGTGTCTACACTGGTGGGTGATTCTATTGTGGTAAATTGTGTCCATCGTTCATGTATAGTTGTGATTGGGGGTCTTGAGACTCGAGTATATTTGTTACTTTTGGATATGGTTGATTTTGATGTCATATTTGGGATGCACTGGTTATCACCTTACCACGCTATCTTGGACTGTCATGCCAAGATTGTGACCTTAGCCTTGCCGGGTTTACCTTGTTTAGAGTGGAGAGGGACTCATGGTCATTCTACCCGTAGTGTTATCTCTTATGTGAAGGCTCAACGTATGGTTGAGAAGGGGTGTTTGGCCTATTTGACATATGTTCGTGATTCTAGTGCTGAGGTTCCTTCTACGGATTCTATGCCTTTTGCTCGTCAATTTCCTGAGGTATTTCCTTCAGACCTACCGAGTATGTCACCCGATAGGGATATTGACTTCTGCATTGATTTGGCTCCGGGCACTCAGCCCATTTCTATTCGGTCGTATCGTATGGCCCCGCCTGAGTTGAAAGAATTGAAGGAACAGTTGCAAGACTTGCTTGATAAAGGCTTTATTAGACCTTGTGTCTCACCTTGGGGTACGTCGGTGTTGTTTGTTAAGAAGAAGAATGGATCGATGAGGATGTGTGTCGCGCCCGCTTTTTTCCCTCCCCGGGGAGAGAAGTCCGGGTTTCGACATTCATGGGGGTAATAATTCATTTCCTTTTGGGAATTTGAGTTTTTGAAAAGTCACCACCTAACGGATTACGGTGTGTTAGGGCACCTAGAATGATTAACTCTTAGACTAGTTTGCATTACCAGAGATTTAGGGTAAGGGCTCGAAATAACCTTGAGGGGAAGGTGTTAGGCACCCCTCTCGGTCCGCAACGGTGGGTCCCGACCGAACTTATACTTATGAATTAGTCCTTTTAATAAATAAATAGTTTAAACACATACTTGCAAATAAAGGCATATTTTGGACATTGTATGATTCAAGTAATGAAACAAAAAGGAAAAGACTTGAACAAGTTGCATACATAGAGAAAAGTAAAGTTTAAACATCAGGAATTGGGAAAGAGGGGTCCTAGGTTGGTTAGCCTATAGGATCACCCCACGCAATGCCCGATAATCACTCTTCAATGAGGGGCTACACGTGACATTACCGCATAGTCATCATATCCTTACTACCCAATTCCCTCCCCTTGGTCATAGCCTAAAGCGCTCTAGCAACCTTGAAAATGTCCAATGCGTGCACTATCTGTCCCTTCCTCATGGCCCTAGAGGTATTTTAGGACCTCTACTTTTGGAAAGTTCTAGACCATCCTAAGGTTTTTAAAGGATAAAAGTCTAAGAATCAGTCAAGAACAATTAGGACTACATTTAAAGAGAACAAATTACAGGCTCACAGTCACCTCCACAAATATAACAAGTAAATGCACGTCTTCAAACAACAGTCGGACATTTAAGAGAAAATCTTAGAACAAGATATCTAGGTGAGCAGGGATTATACAGTATTGAATTAGGACAAAGTGTCAAAGACCTATTTAGCTTGCCTACTGATTTTGGACATGTTAAATCTGAATAGTTTTTAAATAACAAGGCACAATTTTATAGTTGCAGAATTTGAATCGCCCTAGAGGCTTGCCTAAACGCATAACAGTGGTGTCCTAAGAGCATGATATCTAATTATAAAGTTGGTTTTAACCCTATAGACATGATTTCTATTATTGAAGTCATTCAGATCCTATAGGCATGATTTCTAATGTTGTGGAAGTAAAGCAATTATAGCAAATACATTTTGAATTAAAACAACCCTATAAGCATGATATCTACCCAATTTACCCAATATATATATATATATATATATAGGACTACCCACCCTTTTTTACTAAACACCCCAATGTTGTTTACAAAAATTATTACAGACCCATGAATTAAATAAAAATACATAAATGAATAGGAGGTTAATCTATAGGGAGCCAGCAGTAGGCCCAAATGACTTCCAAGCCTCCAATAGACTCAAATGCCAAAGTTTCATAGACAGTATCATGTCTAGGTGTGTCGGAGTTCTCTAAGGACCTCAAGGATCCCGGGCAGTGCTCACACCTAGACCCTTTCTCAAACAACAACTAATTTAGGTGCAGTGTGGAAAGGCCAGCTCTGACATGCCAAAGTTCAAAGAGATCTCAAGGGTATCAAGGCAGTACACATATCAGAGGGGCAGAACTTAGTATCCTAAGAGTAAAGTGAGAGTGCTTGACATAGCTTTGTTTTAAAAGTAGTACAGAGATGACTTTAGAAGTAGGAAAGTTTTTCAGAAACAGGAAATAACTTGGTGGTAAAAGACAGTTTGAGAAGAGTACCAAAATAGCAGACAATCAATTGGTCATAAAAAACATCCAGATTCAGAAAAGAACACTTAACAAACAGATCTCACATGGGGGATAAAGGGATACATAAGAGTCATATTAGGGTACATGGGAAGGGTATAGAAGGAACATATAGTCACAAACTACATGCAACACTTAGGGTTTTGAGACTTAGTAAATAGTTAGGACATAGATAATAGTTGGCCTGTCTTAAACAGGATTAAACATACAGTTTGGAAATGCTAGGTGAAGAAATAAGCAGGAAAGAGTGCAGAGTGTAAAACATGCATTGAACAGGACAGAGTTTAGACATGTTGAGCAAAGAAATAAATAGGAATACAAGTTGAAATCGTAACTGATGAGCTAGTGTAGGAATGAAACACATAGGGTTTGGATCTCAAAACTTAATTAGAGACATACCAATTTAAGAAAAGGGTGCAGAATATAAAGCAAATAAAGTTCTAATATCTATCCTTGGCTTTCAGCCGGCTAGATCAGTGAGTATCACAAGTAGTAGCAGAGAAAGAGAACTTTAGAGTGTAAGGAGTAGTGATTTTTGAACTAATGTTCATTGTCCAGAACATAAAATAAGAGAGGGTTTATAAAGTAATCAAAAGCTTGACAAATAAGGTAAGAGATCAATTAAGTAGTAAATTAAGGAAGTCACATGTAAATCAGCAATTCTTTCCCTTAATCAAGGGATAATTAAATTAACAGTAAAGCATACTAAGTATTTAAGGAAAAGAATCAAGTCGGGTTTAAGTATAGAATAGGTAATTAGGGGTAAATGAACAGAAGTTTTAATTAAGGAAATAAATTAGTAAGAATCAGCAAGATACAAACAAGGCAAGGAAAAATAATTAAGGCAAGCAATTCAATCAAATCGAGTAAAGAGGTAAGAATAGAAAGTTTAAGGGAAAGTGTTCAAATCAAACCAAGAAATAAGGAGTTTAGAATATTCAAGGGTTCAATCAAAGAGAAATTCATGAAAGAGCCAGCATGTTTAACATATAAAAATAAGGTAAAACATGAATAGTCAGGAATCGACATATAACTTTAACAAAACAAAAAATTAAACAACACTGATTCAATGAGAAAGATACAGGTCTTATATGAATAGTCAAGACGAACACAAGTACATAGAATCAGTGAAAGGTCAAACTAAGAAATTCAGTAGAAGCATATTAGGGCAAGAAAATCATGAGAAATCACAAGAACCCAAAGCAAGAACCAGTCGATATACTAGTGCTCAGAATCTAGACAAAGAACATCAAAAAATTAGGGCTTTCAGTACAAACGGTCTAAGGTTGTAGCAGACTTACAAAATCAGTCAAAATATATGAGAAGCAGCAGATTAAACACAAAAAGTCATCAAACAATTTGTAAAATAAATTTCGGATACCCTAGTTTAAGAAAAAGTGAAAATCACTTGAAAATCATACAATTCTTGTAAAGAATCTTAAGGTTATTGTAAAACTCACTTAAAACAAGCCCAAATCACCTTAGATCTGTACAGATCTAAGATGTTTTGAAAAAAGAAATTAGGGTTTCGAAGAGAACAACATAGAGGTGAAGAAACATGCTTAGAAAACCATAGATCGTAGCCAATATAGGACGATCTTACTCGGAATCACACTGGAATGGCTTGAAACAGGAGAGAGAGGAACCATAGATGCAAGCCAACTAGCCCTGGTCCCTTGATAGCTCTGGAGATGGCAAGGTTAACGTGAGGGAGGCCATTGGAAGCCTGGGAGGTGGTGAGAAGTCATCGGAGATGGCCATGGACGAGGGCCAGTGAGGTTGGATTAGGGTTAGTTTGAGAGCGTTTTAGAGTAGAGAGGGGTTTCAGGGCGGCGGGTAGTATAGAAATGATAGGGTTTGGGGGGGTCTTTTGGGTTTATTTTAGGAATGGTTGTTTTTGGTCGTTGATCTCTATGATCAATGGTCGAGATTAAAGGGTTTTGGGGGTTGATCGGTCAGGCGGATGGGTATTGGGCCTGGGTAGGTTTAGGTTTAAAAGTTGTGCTGGGTATTGGGTCAGAATTAAGGCTGAAATTAAAATAAAAATAGGCTAGGTTTTAAACAGCCACTTTTAATCATATATAATCTATAAAAATAATTAATGATTTCTAAAAAAATATTTTCATGTAATAAAAAATGCACTAAAATATTATTGCAATATTTTTGATATGCAATTTAGCCTAAAAATGTAAATGCAATTATAAAAAAGGCACTAAAATATTTAAACAATATTTTGGCATAAATAAAGAATTTAGATGACTAAATCACCATAAAAATAATTTGAAGGATAATTACTGGAGATTTTATAAATAAAAGGGAAGAATTAAATCAATTTGGAGCTTTTAAAAATTATAGAAAAAATTATAAAAATGATTATGCATGCTTATAACTACATATGTGCTATTTTGAAAGTATCTATCTATCTATCTATCTATCTAGGTATTTATGAATATTTAAAATATATAGGAAAAGATTGGGTATCAATAGCTGCCCCTCTTTATCCGAGAAGGATGAAAGATTTTTCGGGTAAAGAAATGATGGCCAGTTTTGACTGGGCGGGATGTTTTGAAAGACAGAGACTGGATTCCGGTCTTCGAGTTGCCTACATATCCCTGCTCTTACAGGAATCAGACCATGTGTTCTGGATTCATCGGTGAAGGATATGGTTTTGGTTCTCTTCTGTCCCGTTCCTTCAATCAAAGAAGAATCCATGCCCAAGATAGTGTCAGCGGATAGTTAGAGTCTTCTCTGCGTGCCTAACATCCACTCCTTCTAGTCGAGTGCCTTGCGGTACCTTTAATGATGAGAGAAGGCGATACCGAAGAAAATAACTCAAGGGCACTAGCTACTCCATCAACTCAATTTCGTTGCGTAAGTGAGGAGCGGAATATACCGATGAAGTCATTACAAGAATGGACACGAGATTTCGTGATAGGTGAAAGAATGGTTATGGTTAAGCTTGAGATAGTTGAAGGAACTGGAGCGATATTGCTCCCGCTGAAATAGCGGTTGCTTACTAGTTATCTACAGATAAAAAGATACCACGAACATATATTTTGCGAAAATTTAAACATGATGTAGATTCCCTTTAGACCATGAAGATTGTCCTTGGACGGTTAAAGATGGTGTCCTTGGACCATGACGTCCTGGGCCATGAATTGTTTAGTGAGGGATTTGCAGGCCATGAAATGTTATTCTCGGGCCATACAGATGGTGTCTCCGAACCATGACGCCTTTGATTAATGATATGCAAATATAAGGGATCATCAGGCCATGGCATGGTGTCTTCCGGCTATGAGGATGATGCCTTTTAGACTATGACGCCTTTGGATAGACTGGCGATATTTCAGCCCATGATATGCAATAATATGATGTTAACAAGACAAGGCTTAGTCTTGTTAAATGGAGGGCAGAACTTAGCCCGATTGAAAAGCAAATAGATAGTACTAGAAATAGAGCAATATTTGTGCAAAGAGGAACAGTGCTTAGTCCCATACAGATATGGGAGGCAGGGATTAACCCCATATAAGTATGGAGGAAGGGATTAGCCTCATGCAGATGGGGAGGCAGGGATTAGCCTCATGCGGATTAGCCTTATGCAAGTGTGGAGGCGAGGATTAGCATTATGCAGATAAGGAGGCAGGTATTAGCCTCACACAAATGTGGAGGCAAGGATTAGCCTCATGCAGATAGGGAGGCAGGGATTAGCCTCACGCAGATAGGGAAGCAGGGATTAGCCTCATGCAAATTGGGAGGCATGGATTAGCCTCATGCAGATATGGAGGCAGAGATTAGCCTCATACAAATATGGAGGCAAGGATTAGCCTCATGCAAGTATGCAGGCAAGGATTAGCCTCATGCAAATATTGAGGCAAGGATTAGCCTCATGCAAATGTGGAGGCAAGGATTATCCTCATGCAAATTTGGAGGCAAGGATTAGCCTCATGCAGATAGGGAGGCAAGGATTAGCCTCATGCAGATATGGAGGCAAGAATTGGCCTTATGCAAATAGGGAGGCAAGGATTAGCCTCATACAAATATGGAAGCAAGGATTAGTCTCATGCAAATATGGAGGCAAGGATTATCCTCATGTAGGTACGGAGGCAGGAATTATCCTCATACAAGTACGGAGGAAAGGATTAGCCTCATGAAAATATGGAGGCAAGGATTAGCCTCAAGCAGGTACGGAGGCAGGGATTAGCCTCAAGCAAGTACGGAAGAAGGGATTAGCCTCATGCAAATATAGAGGCAAGGATTAGCCTCATGCAGGTACGAAGGCAGGGAGTAGCCTCCTGCAAGTACAGAGGCAAGGATTAGCCTCATGCGAATATGCAGGCAAGGATTAGCCTCATGCAAGTACGGAGGCAAGGATTAGCCTCATGCAAGTACGGAGGCAAGGATTAGCCTCATGCAAGTACGGAGGCAATGATTAGCCTCATGCAGATATGAAGGCAAGGATTATCCTCATGCAAATATGGAGGCAAGGATTAGCCTCATGCAAATGTGGAGGCAAGGATTAGCCTCCTGCAGAGAGCAAATGGCAAATAAGAGTAGTATATATCTTAGCTGGAGATATATTCGGTGTCTGATGTCCTGATTGATAGCGAATTTGTTACGTGTATATATTTGCGGATGCTATCGCTACGTCAGATGTGCCTGCATTCAAAGAAAAATTGTAAGTTTTGTGAGGGGAGGTTGGTTTGTGCCTTCGTCTGCTGGCCTTGCTTTGCTCCGTTCTTGAGGCCTTTTTGAGTTTCCCTAGGTAACACCTGACTGACACGGAAATAGAGTTTTTGAAAATATGCAATTATTGATAAAAACAGAGTCATTTTAAAAGTTTATTGATATCTCAAGTGATTTTTGATGAACTAGTGACTGTAATACATTTATGAGACATTGCAGCTTTCTCATGTTAGAATTTTGAGGGCCCTCCTCAAAATTCTGCCTGATAAGTTGGTATTTTACCAATTTATCTTATCTTTAAACCTATACTTTTGCTATGTTTGAGTGAAAAAATTGTGTATTTGATGTCATTTACTTCTATTTTACAGGTTGTACGTGATTTAGAGGTAATGGTGAAGAAACCAAGTAAAAACAAGTCAAAAAGGAACTAAAATGGACAATAAGAAACGGCCCAGTGGTTTATTCTTCGCAAACGCGAAGAAGCAGGAAGCTAGACCTTCGCGAATGCGAAGTACACAACGCGAATGCGATGAAGCAGAACATGAACCTTCACGAACGCGAAGGTGTGAATGCGAATGCGATGACTGAGGAAAGCAAACCTTCGCGAATGCGAAGGCATGACCGCGAATGCGATGAAGAAACTGGGCAGTTCTGGAATTTTACATTTTTGACCCAAACCCTTTAATACCCAAACCAGCTCATTTGTAACATGATCTTTGGCTTAATTTTCAGTTCCATAGACTAGAGAAGAACAAGTCTTGAAGCTAGGGTTTGCACATACACTTGGATTTTGAAGATTTCAAGCTTGTGGTTAAGGATTTCTTACCCATTTATGTTTATTTCTTCATTTTCTTGCTTTGTATTGAATATTTAAGTGTGTAGTATTTATTTCCAACACTTGAATCTTGTTTATGGAAACATTCTTGCTTAAAGTGTGGATTAAATACCTTGTTGTGCTTATGTATTGAATGATTTTTATCCTTTTATGAAGTGAGTTATTATTTCTTTAATTATTCTTATTCTTTAATGTTTCCAAAGTGATTAGCTAATCCTAGGACTCGCCCATTAACTCCGAATTAATTTTGAAAAAGATAATTTGGGGTTGGGAAAGATTAATTAACAAGAACTTGAGGTTTTAACCCTCATTTTATAGATTCTACCTAGGGATAGGATTGAACTACTTGTAGTCATTCCGGGTGTGCTTAATCTCTTAATTGGGTTATGAATAATTCAATTAGGAAGTCTTGTTAGTCTTCTGAAGAAGCTAATTTAGAATTATTATCCGTGGCTAATTAACTTAAACTCGCTCATATTTGTAAAATCATGAAATACATTGGATCGTTACTTGAGTGTAATTCCCGATGCACCCATACTTGTAGCCATTGATCATTTTACTTGCTTTCTAGGTTAGTTTACATTTCCGCATTTAGGTATAAATATTTTCCAAACCAAATTCTTAGTGTTTGGCATTGCGCAATAAGTGATAATTCTCGTATATTCTTAATCGCCTACACATTGTTCTCTGTGGGATTCGACCCCGACTCATAGTTGGGTAAATTATATTGCATGCGACCGTGTCCATTTACTTTTTACTAGTGGATTTGGACGTCATCAAAATTGGTGCCATTGCGGGGGAACAATTTGGCGTAATTTAGGTTATTTGAAAAATAAGCGTAAGTGCTTTGGTCCAAACTTGTGAATATTTGTGTAATTATTTTTCTTACCTTGATCTATTTATTTTCTTATTTTTGAAAAATGGCATCATATAATGAAAATTGGTCGGATGGTAGTTGTTCATGCTTTGATGACCCTTATTGTGGAGGACCACACTCGTGGCAAAATTGTTTATATTCTCCCGGGAGTGGATTGTGCGCACAATGTCAAACCCATGAGTGGAATATTTGTGATAAGTGTAGTTTTCAAAATGGTCATTGGGATGATTGTGCTTATTTGTCCTTCCCTTCCCCAAGCCCCCGCTATGATGATTCTACTTTTTGTGATGAAAATTGTAGGGCTATGGAAGTGGAAAAAGTTGAGCATGGCCGAAATGAAGAGTTCAAGCTCGTGTTGGAGTGCCTACTTGAAGGAGGAAACAAAGAACAAAGTGACTTGGAGGAGCTTTTGGAGCATAGTCTCCAAAATGACTTGGCACTTGAAAAGTTGCACTCATAAATGGGAGAAATGCTTGAAGTTTTAGAGGAACAAAAATCCTCTGAAGTTAATGATAGCCAAGAATTTTTCTTAGATGTGGAAGCTGAAAATCCTCCCTTGGCACTTGATCAAATCCAAGAAGAACTCTCAAATGCTCAAAATGAGAAGATGATGCTCATGTTGGAGACCATTCTTGAAAATGAGGAGAAGCACGACATTGCACTCGAGGATTTGAAACAAGGCTTGGCTTACAATGATGAATATATTCGCACTTTGGAAGATCAAATGAAATATTGGTTGAGGCTCACTATGCCCACCAACTTGAGAGTGTGGAAGGAAGCCAAGAAGAGTCCAATTCCGAGGAATAAAGTGAGCTTTACTTTGAGGATTCGAGAATTGAACACCCACCAACCAACTCCATGAGTGTTAGTGATGCCAAGAAAAGTATGGAATTAGAGTCAACCAGTGTAAATGAAAATTTGGTTGAGATTGACTCTAGTCCTGGGGAAAAAGAGGATGTCAAAATCTGAGACGCATTGCAATTTGGAGGTTTGAATTAACATTCCAAGCTTTTTTCAACATTGAAATTGTTTGGTGATACGGAAGTTGAACTACGCAAATCAATGGAGGGTTGTGAGGAGGAAAAACTCATACCATACATTTTACAATTTGAGGGAAAAACAAGGCAAAATGACATTCCTCACATGAGAGCCAAGAAGTGCAAAATGAAGAATTTAAGGCTTGGCTTGATCATCGACTTACCACCCCCCATCGCTCGTGGTCACAAGCTTGATTCAAATATGGGTGCCCAATTCATATCGTCCAAGTGGCGATAAAAGTGGTAAAGTTGAGTTACGTCGTGTCACAACGTTAAATGATGTGCTTGGTGGGAGGCAACCCATCGTTTTTCAAAATTTTTAGTCATTTTTGAAATTGTCTTTTTAGAATAGCTTAGAATATTATTTGTGACTAATCTGTCAAGTTTTAGATTTTTTTGTAGTTGATTTGAGCAGGTCGGAGTGTTCCGGAGAGCCAAAACCAGCAGCTGCCAGAACTGTTGAAGTGCAGGAAAAAGTTACTCTTTGCATTGGCGTAGATTTAGAAACCTATAACCTTTCGCGTTCGCGTTCAGTTCACTCGCGTTTCAGTATGGTTTACCTTTCGGTACGCGGACAACCCTCGTGAACGCGTAGGGTCCGGTAAGTGTAAATACAAATTAGCTACTAAAAACGAAAAAATTCACCCCTTTTTCTCAAACAACAGTCCCCTCTACTGCTTAAGCCCCAAAAATCAATTCATCCATAATCTTCAAGTTTCTTGCAATTTTTCATCTCCATTCTCAAGGTATGTGATTTCTTCGCTTCCTTGTTAAATTTTTCTTTTCCTTCTTAGTGTGAAACAATGGAAGAACTTCCATGATTGATTGGTGCTTAGGGTTCAAAAATTTTGTGATCTTAAAATGTCAAATTTGTGTGTGCAATTGGTTGTGCTTGCTGGGTGAGGTTGGTTGAGTTTGAGTTTTTGTCTTTCAAGAAAAATTTGGGCAAGATCTGCTCTTACATTGTCTGTAATTGAACAAAGAAAAGTGGGCACCCCAACTGTTTGAAGAAAATCCTGAAAGAAAACATATTCTGGGTGAGGAAGATGACCTTCGCGAACGTGAGGGTCTCCCCGCGAACGCGAAGAGCAATCACTGGCAGTCCCAAAACTGGCAAAAAATAGTAACTTCGCACAGCTTTGCCCGGTACCTTTTTCGCCCATTTCTTCGGCCTAAATACTTCCTAATACATTGTTTTAAGTGTTTGTATGAGCTTTTAACATTGTTGGTCTATTTTGTAGGTACTTTGGGCATAAGGAGTTCTTCTATATAGATTTCCTCCACTGTGGAAGAAGTGATTGGACAATCTCCGGAGTATGCGTTTTTTAGTGTGATTTGTATGCTCCGGATATTCTCCCATCGACAAATACTCCTTGATGTCATGGAATGGGATCAATATAATTCTTATCTGGATGTTGTATCATAGATGACAAGGTGGCCAATGCATCGGCAAACTCCTTCTGAATGCTGGGCATATGTCGGAATTCTATCTTCGTAAAACCTCTTTTCCAATTCTTGCACATGGTGCAGATATGGCAATATCTTGGAATTCTTGGTGGCCCACTCTCCTTGTACCTGGTGCACAAGCAAATCTGAATCACTAATTACAAACAGCTCCTGAATGTTCATGGCGACTTCCATGTTGAGCCCTAGTATGCAGGCTTCATACTCTTCCATGTTATTGGTGCAGGAAAATCTGAGTTTAGTAGATATCGTATAATGTTGACCCATTTTTTATACCAAAACTGCTCCAATACCTACTCCTCTGAAATTTGCAGCTCCATCAAATAACATCCTCCAACCGTCGTATGCTTCTATAATGTCTTTTTCTACGAATGATACTTCTTCATTAGGAAAATACGTTTTCAAGGGTTCGTATTCTCCTCCCACCGAATTTTCAGCAAGGTGATCTGTCAATGCTTGTCCTTTGACTGCCTTTTGAGTTACATAGATGATGTTGAACTCACCCAACAGTATCTGCCACTTGGTTAACTTCTCAGTCGGCATGGGCTTCTGGAATATATACTTCAGAGGGTCCATCCTAGATATAAGGTATATAGTATAGGCACAGAAGTAATGCCTCAATTTCTGAGTTGTCCAGGTCAAAGCACAGCAAGTGCGTTCCAACAGAGAGTACCATGCTTCATAAGGTGTGAAATTCTTACTAAAGCAATATATGGCTTGCTCCTTTTTTTCAGTCTCATCATGTCGTCCCAAAACACATCCAAAGGCTGCATCTAATACGGATAGATAAAGTAGCAAAGGTCATCCTGGTTCTGGCGGGACTAGAACTGGTGGTGTGGACAGGTACTCCTTGATCTTGTCAAAAGCTTTCTGACAATCCTCGGTCCAGCTTGTTTCGGCATCTTTCCTCACCATCTTGAAGATGGGTTCACATATGACTGTGGACTGTGCTATGAAGCGACTAATATAGTTGAGACATCCTAGGAAGCTCATCACATCCTTTTTGCTCCTAGGTGGTGGTAGTTCCTGAATAGCCTTGACTTTAGACGGATCCAGCTCGATCCCTCGATGACTGATGATGAATCCCAATAATTTTCCTGCGGGAACCCCGAATGCACACTTTGAGGGGTTCAGTTTCAAGTTGTACCTCCTTAGCCTGTCAAAGAACTTTCTCAAGTCCGCTATGTCATATGCGGCCCTCTTGGATTTGATAATGACATCGTCCACATACACCTCTATGTCCTTGTGTATCATATCATGGAAGATGGTTGTCATGGCTATCATGTAAGTAGCCCCAGCATTCTTCAGACCGAATGGCATCATCTTGTAACAATATACACCCCAAGGTGTAATAAAAGTTGTTTTCTCCGCATCTTCTTCATCCATCTAGATCTGGTGATAACCCGTGAAGCAATCCACAAAGGATTGAAGTTCATGATTGGCACAATTGTCAATCAAAATGTGTATGTTTGGTAGTGGGAAGTCGTCCTTGGGACTTGCTTTGTTTAAATCTCGATAGTCAACACATACTTTGACTTTCTCATCCTTCTTCGGAACTGGCACAATGTTAGCTAACCAGGTTGGGTATTCAACCACCCTAAGAACTTTGGCATTGATCTGCTTGGTAACTTCCTCCTTGATGTTCAATCTCATGTCTGGTTTGAACTTTCTGAGTTTCTACTTTATTGGCGGACACATGGGATTAGTAGGCAACTTGTGAGCCACTATGGATGTGCTCAAACTGGTCATATGATGATGTCCTCATATTCCTTTAGAAAACGGATGTATTCTTTCTTCTCTGTTGGTGACAAGTGATACTGATGCGAGTCTCCTTGACGGTCTCGGCGTTCCTCAAATTTACTGCTTCGGTTTCATCCAGATTGGACTTAGGCTTATTCTCAAAGTTTTCAACCTCCCTGACAATTTCCTCGGGTATTTCATCCTCTTCATCTGAATTGCTATCCTCATGTTGCGTTGCCCCATTGCATGTCACAGTCACCGGTTCATCAGGAAAAGTAATAATAACGTTGTAGAAAGTAAAAGTGTAGAAATAGTAATGAATAATAAAGAGCAAATGCATTTGATTAAAACCGAAAAATCATCCAGACAAGTATGGCTCGATGAATCGAGCATTTATTTTGAAACAAGTAAATCTTAAAACAAAATTACTGGAAATTTTAAATGCCTAGAATGGCTATAGAAGTAAAATCTACCAAGCTACCCAGGGACTCGGCGAGCTCGGGATGGTGTGGCGGTCCAGTTCCTGAGAACAACTCCCTTCTTTACGGTCTGAATAGTGAGGCCTTCTTTCTCCCTCTCCTTAATTATGGCACTGTAGTCCATGTCATCATCCCTCAAGAACAAATTCTTCAACCCAGCTAATGCTACCTCTTCTGCAGTCGCCCATATCGTATCAGCTTGGTGAAAAGCTTGTTCTAAGCGTGGCACTAGTTGCTCGAGAGGGTAATACGGTCCGCACCATGGAGGTGACCAATCATTGTATTCTTGCCATGTGTACTGATATCCGAGCCCAAATGTGGTACTATGACTTTTCAGCCGTATTGGTTTAGTGATACCTTGGAGGTTCTTCCCCAACCCTTTGTCAGGTTCATATCTAGACCAGGCCAATATGCTCTCTATTTTACTACTCCACCATTTTTCCTTCTCGACAGCATTGACCCGTTCAATGTGATGATAAGTTTCCCCTCCTAGCCTTCTTCTATGTCCAATAGCTAGGATGGTTTGACTAGTGTAAATGGGGTTACTCCCATCTCCGTGAATGATCACCTCCTGACGATTCTATTCAAACTTCACGGCTTGATGTAGTGTGGAAGGCATGGCTCTAGTGGCATAGATCCATGGTCAGCCCAACATCAGATTATATGAGGCTGGTATGTCAAGCACCTGAAACTCGACGTCGAACCAAGTTGGCCCCATCTACAAGCAAAGGTTGATTTCCTTGATTGTGGACCTTTGGGACCCATTAAAAGCTTTCACGTTCATGCTTCCTACCCATATTTCATGAAAACCTTTGTCCAACCTTTTCAGAGTGTCCAACGGACAAATATTGAGGCTTGAACCTCCGTCAACCAAGACTCTGGCAATGAATTTGTCTTCACATTGCACTATAATATGCAATGCTCGATTGAGATTCAACCCCTCAGGTGGTAGCTCATCTTGATAGAAGATAATCTTATGACTTTCCAATATTTGCCCTACCATATTGGCCATTTCTCCACCTGTGATGTTATTGGGTATATAAGCCTCGCTCAACACCTTCATTAAAGCATTCTTATGTACCTCTAAATTTTGCAGCAGTGACAGGATGGATATCTGAGCTGGGGTTTTGTTCAAATGGTCAATGACGGAATACTCCGTTGCTTATACTTTCCTCTACAGGTCATCTGGCCCTATCTCAATGATAGGTTGCCTGGTAGTGGCATCCTTACCTGATCCTCCCAAGTGTTCAGGTGTATAGACTCTTCCAGTCCTAGTCATTCCTTGTGCAGCGTCAAATTCCTCTACCATTGCCTTCCCTTTTGGTCACGCTTCGGCAATGTAATCCCAGGGTATTGCTTTTGAGTCAAAAGGATGTATGGTTGATACTGTCACTGTGAAAGGTGTGACCACTTCTACTTCAAATGGAGTGGGGGTGGCCGCAGGCGGGGCCACCTCTACCTCAAATGGAACTGATGCAGCTACCTCAACCGTGATTGGTGACTGAGTCTGTACCACGATAGGAGTAAGAGTGACTGCAACTTTAAAGTCATCTCCTTCTCGAATAAGCCCAATCGACCCCTCAGGGTCCCATTCTTCGTTCGTCTCTATCACATGTACTCCACCACCTCTATGATCAGGGAGGGGGTTGTTGCAGACATTAGGTGCAACTTCCTTCGCCTATATGACATTGTTTTCAATTAGTGTTTGGATATTATCCTTAAATGTTCGGCACTCATCAGTGGTGTGCCCCTTCATACCAGAGTGGTTCGCACAAATTTTGTTCGGATTGACCCATTGGGATGGATTCTCTAATGCCACAGCGGGAACAGGAGTGATGTAACCCGCTGCTTTTAGCCTTTCATACAACTGGTCAATGTGATCAGCAATGGTAGTATATTATCTAGGTGGCTTGCGTTCAAAGTTGGGTCTTAGTCTTGGAAAGTTTTGGCGAGTTGGAGGTGATTGAAAATGGGATGGTTGGGAGTTATAGGTGTGATGGACAGTGGTTGGTTGGGAATATTTGGGAGATGAGGGTTGATATGTGGGCGGTGGTGTTTGGTACGTGGGTGGAGGTGTTTGATATGTGGGTGGAGGTGTTTGATATATAAGTGGAGGTGTTTGGTATGTGTATGGAGATTTCGGGCCTTGAGCCACCATTACTGTCCCAACATCTTTCTTCTTTGATATGCCGCCTGATTGCAATACCTTATTCGTGGCCTGTAGTGCCTCAAAGTTTGTTACCATCCCGATTTTGATTCCTTCTTCGATTCTTTCCCCGAGTTTTATGATATCGGAGAACTTATGATTTTCAATAATCATCAATATTTCATAGTACTGTGGATCCTGCACTCTAACAAAGAACTTGTTCATCTGTCCCTCGTCCAAAGATGACCTGACCTTGGCTGCTTCCGACCTCCAATGAGTAGCATACTCGTGGAAGGTTTCGGTGGGTTTCTTCTTAAGATTCTGATGTAGAAAACATCCGGTGCATTCTCTGTATTGAACCTGAACCGGTCCATGAAATCGGACGCCATACTTACCTAACTAGACCATTTCTTGGGATCCTAGATGATGTACCAAGACAAAACATCTCCAGTAAGACTCTTCATAAAGAGCTTCATCCGGATCTTTTTATCCTTTCCGACCCCAACAAGCTTGTCACAATAAGTCTTCAAGTGAACCCTGGGATCACCTGCGATGTCAAATATCTCGAACTTGGGGAGTTTGTACCCCTCTAGTTCTACATCTGGCTGTATGCATAAATCTTCATAGTTCAAACCTTTTATTCCTTTGTCGCCTTCGACGTCTTGAACTCGATTCATCAACTTCATGAGTTTTTCAGCCATGTTTTTAATGAGAAAGTCCTTCTCGGAGGATTTTGGTGTATATGAGATTGGTTGGATAGAGTGAGGTACAGTTTTCACATATATAGGGTTGCTTTGATGTGTGCCAGGGACTTGGGTGTAATGATGGTCATTGGTGGAGTTTTGGGGATCGGGAATGGGTAGTGGTGTGTTTTGGGAAGTATGGTAAGTGGTGGTTGGTGGGTACTGAATTGGTTGATGGTGATGTTGTGGCGGAGTTGGTATTGGTAATGGATTGAGATTTTGGGGTGGAGTTGCGTATTGATTTGGTGCGGGAGGATTTTGTGGATACTGGTTTTGTGTGTTTTGGGAAGGTGTCGGGTTCTTTGTGTTCTGATGGTTGATGTCAGGGACATTCAGGGTGAGTAACAAGTTTGCTAAGTTACGAACCTGCTCAAGTTCTCCTTGAAGTTCCAATATCTTTTGTTCCAATCTCAAGACTAGATCATTTGGCGCCGGAGTACTCCGACCGTTTGAAGTTTCTATGTTCTCAACATTCTCTTTTTGAATACCACTTAAGTTGTCCATTTTCGTTTTTCCTTTGCCTTTTGTATTGTTGGAGAAGGAGGTTGTGGAGGGCCTCTAGATCTGGTATGATACGCTGATGAGGCCAGTATGAGTGAACCAACCTAAGGGGATGGGAATAATCAAAATAAGGGAAAAAAGGTAACAAGTCAGTGAGGATTTTGAAATGTTTGCGGTATTTAAACACATATTACGAAAATGTAAATTCATGTTTTAATTTGGGAGCCTCGTTGTGCCCGAGGTAGGCCTAGCAGAAAATAGATTTGGAGAACCTTAGATGCCAATAAATGCTTCATTTCATAATGTAAAAATAGACGAATCCCAAACGACACTAAGTTAATAGAAAAATAAGTCACTACTGGCACTTGGTCTTATTACATTTTAGGAATGCAAATAAATCTAGCCTATTTGGTCCTAGAAGGACCTTCCCCAGATTCGATCTTCCTAACTCCATCATACAGGTCCCCCAGCTTGCGCAGACCCAGCAGCAAGTAGGCTCTGGCCAGATGTCCTCCTTCAGCTCTTTCAGCGTTCTGGCAATCCTCTATCATCTTTATGACTTTCCCTTCCATCTCCACTATTCCTCGCTCCAGATATTCCAGTTTCTTGTTGGAAGTGATTGCCATTTCTTTTCATTCTTTGATAAACCTCACATTCCTCTCATGTATTTCTGGTGCTCATTCTTATAGTCGTGGACCCTCTTGCGTAGCCTGTTGTATTTGACTTGAGCTTCAGCTTCTTCGTCTATGATTCTATTCCCTCAAACAGCTCCCGACATCACCATTCCTTTTATATTGTCTTCTAACCATGCCGGGTAGAGAAATTAGCACCCTGCATGATACCTGTCGGGCTCGACGGTGTTCTTTTCAACAATGATCTTGTAGTGCCACATGTGCTGAGCTTGGCACTTGTAAGGGACGTCGTCATTTTGGAAGTCTGCTCTGAAATGACTCATCTGGGAAACCCTTGGTACAACCTGTTTCCTGCCTACTTGCCTCATAACTTGGATAGGGACATAAGGGTATATCTCTCTTAACCCGATCAGTACTGGGTGTGGGGCGTCCCTATATTTGATGATGAATTCATCCGTTGGGAACCATTCAAATATCCATTGCACTTGCCCCTGAGTCAGATTGTCGAAGAACTCCACCCATTCTTTGGCACTTTCATGCTGAGCAAACCTGTTCGGAATGTAGGTCATTCGCTTGGGGTTATGGAAGGCAATATGGTCATTCCAAGCCCTTCGCGGAAATTATTGGCGATACCGGCCCTTTTGAAGATGTTCTAATAACCACAACTACAGCAACAGGTTACAACCCTCGAAATGTTGGACCCCCCTTTAACAGCGCTCTAGATCCCTGTAGATGTCAGCTATGATCATGGGGACTATGGTATATGTCTGTCCATTGATCTCTTCCATCAAAGTCTTGGCGATCATGGCCAACCTAGTGTGGATTCTTTCCTTTTTCATTGGGAGCACTATCAAGCCCAAGAAGCATACAAGGAACACGAACACTCTGCGGTGGATGTGGCTCAAAGAAGTGAGAGAGAGCTCATCATGGTAGGTACAGTAGGACTTGATATGGCCATACCTCTCATATAGATATTCGAAGGGTATGTAAGATTCCTTCAGACATAACAAGTCAGCATTTTTTTTCAGCCTCATCATCTTTAAAACCCTTTAACAAATAAATAGTTTACACATTCTTGCAAATACATGCATGTTTTGGACATTGTATGATTCAAGTAATGAAACAAAAAGGAAAAAGACATGAACAAGTTGCATACATAGAGAAAAGTAAAGTTTAAACATCAGGAATTGGGAAAGAAGGGTCCTAGGTTGGTTAGCCTATAGGATCACTCCACGCAATGCCCGGTAATCACTCCTCAATGAGGGGCTACACGTGACATTAGTGCATAGTCATCATATCCTCACTACCAATTCCATCCCCTTGGTCATAGCCTAAAGCGCTCTAGCAACCTTGAAAATGTCCTATGCATGCACTACCCATCCCTTCCTCGTGGCCCTGGAGGTATTTTCGGACCTCTACTTTTGGACAGTTCTAGACCATCCTAAGGTTTTTAAAGGATAAAAGTCTAGGCGTCAATCAAGAACAACTAGGACTGCATTTAAATAGGACAAATTACAGGCTCACAGTCACCTCCACAAATATAACAAGTAAATGCACGTATTCAAACAACAGTCAAACATTTAAGAGAAAATCTTAGAACATGATATCTAGGTGAGTAGGGATTATACAGTATTGAATTAGGACAAAGTGTCAAAGACCTATTTAACTTGCCTACTGATTTTGGACCTGTTAAATCTAAACAGTTTTTAAATAACAACGCACTGTTTTATAGTTGCAGAATTTGAATCGCCCTAGAGGCTTGCCTAAACGCATAACAGTGGTGTCATAAGAGCATGATATCTATTAGGAATGCAATAAAACAATGATTAATTTTTAAGCGGACAACTTGAGATCCTATAGACATGTTTTCTAGCGGCATTAATTAAGGCATTGTTTGAGAAAAAAATGTATTTAAAGAAACGAATTTAGGGACAATCACTTGGTCAGTTTGAGAAGAGTACCAAAACAGTAGACAATCACTTTGTCATAAAAGACATCCAGATTCAAAAAAGAACACTTAACAAACAGATCTCACATGGGGGATAAAGGGATACATAAGAGTCATATTAGGGTACATGGGTAGGGTATAGAGGGAACAAATAGTCATAAACTGCATGCAACACTTAGGGTCTCAGAGACTTAATAAATAGTTAGGACATAGATAATAGTTGGCCTGTCTTGAACAGGATTAAACATACAATTTGGACATGCTAGGTGAAGAAATAAGCAGAAAAGAGTGCAGAGTGTAAAACATGCATTGAACAGGACAGAGTTTAGACATGCTGAGCAAAGAAATAAACAGGAATACAAGTTGAAATCATAACTGATGAACTAGTACAGGAATGAAACACATATGTTTTTGATCTCAAAACTTATTTAGAGACATACAAATTTAAGAAAAGGGTGCAGAATATAAAGCAAATAAAGTTCCAATATCTAGCATTGGCTTTCAACCAGCTAGATCAGTGAGTATCACAAGTAGCAGCAGAGAAAGAGAACTTTAGAGTGTAAGGAGTAGTGATTTTTGAACGAATGTTCGTTGTCCAGAACTTAAAATAAGAGGGGGTTTATATAGTAATAAAAAGCTTGACAAATAAAGTAAGATCTCAATTAAGTAGTAAATCAAGGAAGTCACATGTAAATCAGCAAGTCTTTCCCTTAATCAAGGGACAATTAAATCAACGGTAAAACATGCTAAGTATTTAAGGAAAAGAATCAAGTAGAGTTTAGGTATAGAATAGGTAATTAGGGGTAAATGAACAGAAGTTTCAATTAAGGAAACAAATTAGTAAGAATCGGGAAGATACAAACAAGGCACGGAAAAATAATTAAGGCAAGCAATTCAATCAAATCGAGTAGAGAGGTAAAAATTGAAAGTTTAAGGGAAAGTGTTCAAATCAAACCAAGAAATAAGGAGTTCAGAATACTCAATGGTTCAATCAAAGAGAAAGTCATGAAAGAGTCAGCATGTTTAGCATATAAAATAAGGTAAAACATGAATAGTTGGGAATCGACATATAATTTTAACAAAACAAAAAATTAAACAACACTGATTCTATGAGAAAGATACAGGTCTTGATATGAATAGTCAAGACGAAAACAAGCACATAGAATCAGTGAAAGGTCAAACTAAGAAATTCAGCAGAAGGATATTAGGGCAAGAAAGTCACGAAAAATCACAAGAACCCAAAGCAAGAACCAGTCGATATACTAGTACTCAAAACCCAGACGAAGAACATCAAAAAATTAGGGCTTTCAATACAAACGGGCTAAGGCTGTAGCAGACTTACAAAATCAGTCAAAATATATGAGAAGCAGAAGATTAAATACAAAAAGCCGTCAAACAATTTGTAAAATAAATTACGGAAACCATAGTTTAAGAAAAAGTGAAAATCACTTGAAAATCAAACGATTCATGTAAAGAATCTTAAGGTTATTGTAAAACTCACATAAATTAACCCCAAATCATCTCAGATCTGTACAGATCTAAGAGGTTTTGAAAAAAGAGATTAGGGTTTCGAAGAGAACAATATAGAGGTGAAGAAACATGCTTAGAAAATCATAGATCATAGCCAATATAGGACGATCTTACTCAGAATCACACTGGAATGGCCTGAAACAGGAGAGATAGGAACTATATATGCAAGCCAACTAGCCCTGGTCCCTTGAAGGCCCTGGAGATGGCAAGGTTAACGTGAGGGAGGCCATTGGAGGCCTGGGAGGTGGTGAGAAGTCATCAGAGATGGCCATGGACGAGGGTCAGTGAGGTTGGATTAGGGTTAGGTTGAGAGCGTTTGAGAGCAGATAGGGGTTTCAGGGCGGCGGGTAGTATAGAAATGATAGGGTTGGGGGGGGGGTCTTTTGGTTTTATTTTAGAAATGGTTGTTTGTGGCCGTTGATCTCTATGATCAACGGCCGAGATTAAAGGGTTTTTAGGGCCGGATCGGGTCAAGCGGATGGGTATTGGGTCTGGGTAGGTTTAGGTTTAAAATTTGGGTTGGGTATTGGGTCAGAATTAAGGCTAAAATTGAAATAAAAATAGGCTAGGTTTTAAATAGCCACTTTTAATCCTATATAATTTATAAAAATAATAAATAATTTCTAAAAAACTATTTTCGTGTTCTAAAATGATTTAAAATAGTTGTTTAATATTTTAAAAATATAAAAGATCATTTTATGCATCAATAATGTAATTATGCATTAGTAGGGCTATTATTGCAAAGATATGCAATTTAGCCTAAAAATGTGAATACAATTATAAAAATGCACTAAAATATTTAAACAATATTTTGGAATAAATAAAGAATTTATATGACTAAATCACCATTAAAATAATTTGAAGGATAATTATTGGAAATTTTATAAATAAAAGGGAAGAAATAAATCGTTTTGGAGCTTTTAAAAATTATAGAAAAAATTATAAAAATGCTTATGCATGCTTATAATTGCATATGTGCTATTTTGAAAGTGTATATATATATTATATATGTTAAAACATATGAGGAAAAATTAGGTATCAACAATGTGTATAGATTACCGGCAATTGAACAAGGTCACAATCAAGAACAAGTATCCATTGTCGAGGATTGATGATTTGTCTGATTAGCTTCAGGGTTCCAAGGTATTTTCGAAGAATGACTTAAGATCTAGCTACCATCAGTTGAGGATTAGGGCATCTGATGTTCCTAAGACAGCTTTCCGCACTTGGTACGGGCATTATAAGTTCTTGGTGATGTCATCCGGATTGACAAATGCCCCAGAAGCTTTCATGGATTTGATGAACCGAGTGTTCAAGCCTTGGATTCATTTTTGATAGTCTTCATTGATGATATTTTGATTTATTCCCACAGTCGGGAGGAGCATGAGTAGCATCTGAGAGTTGTTCTTCAGACTTTGAGAGATAGTTAGTTGTATGCTAAGTTTTTGAAGTGTGAGTTATGGTTGAGTTTAGTTGCATTCTTGGGTATGTTGTTTCAGCAGAGGGTATTCAGGTGGATCCGAAGAAGATAGAGGTAGACAAGAACTGGCCTAGACCCCCGTCAGCTACAGAGATCCAGAGTTTCTTAGGTTTGGCAGGCTATTACCGTCGGTTTGTGGAAGGATTTTCATCTATTGCAGCCCCGATGACCAGGTTGACCTAGAAGGGTGCCCAGTTCAGGTGGTCGGACGAGTGTGAGGCGAGCTTTTAGAAGCTCAAGACATCTTTGACTATGGCACTGGTGTTGGTTTTGCCCACAGGTTTAGGGCCATATACAGTTTATTATGACGCATATCGTATTGGATTTGGTGCGGTGTTGATGCAGGATGGCAAGTTCATTGCTTATGCTTCACGACAGTTGAAGATTCATGAGAAGAATTATCCAGTTCATGATTTGGAGTTAGCAGCCATTGTTCACGTGCTGGAGATTTGGAGGCACTATTTATATGGCGTGTCATGTGAGGTGTTCACGGATCACAAGAGTCTAAAGTATTTGTTCAAGTAGAAGAAGCTAAATTTGAGGCAGAGAAGGTGGTTGGAGTTATTGAAGGACTATGATATTACCATCTTATACTATCCGGGGAAGGCCAAAACTGCCCGATGCTTTGATAGAAAGTATAGGCAGTCTTCCGTATGTTCTGGTTGGTAAGAGACCGCTTGTTTTGGATGTTTAGGCTTTCGCCAATCAGTTCGTGAGGTTGGATATTTCTGAGCCATGTCGTATGTTAGCTTGTACAGTCTCCCGTTCTTTATTATTTGAGTGTATTTGAGATTGGCAGTATGATGATCCTCATTTGTGTATCCTTAGGGACACAGTGCGACACGGTGGTGCCAAACAGGTTACATTGTGAAATGATGGAGTTTTGCGGATGCAGGGTCGAGTTTGTGTGCCTAATGTGGATGGGCTTCGAGAGTTGATTCTAGAGGAGGGCCATAGTTTTCGGTACTCTATTCATCCGGGCACCACTAAGATGTATTAGGATTTGCGGCAGCATTATTGGTGGAGGAGGATAAAGAAGGATATTGTTGCATATGTGGCTCGGTGTTTGAATTGTCAGCAGGTAAAGTACGAGCATCAGTGACCTAGTGGTTTGTTCCAGAAGATTGAGATTCCTGAGTGGAAGTGGGAGCGTGTCACTATGGACTTCGTTTTTGGACTCTCACGGACTTAGAGGAAGTTCGATGCAGTGTAGGTTATTGCTGATAGGCTGACCGAGTCATCACATTTCATTCCTGTGGCAGTTTCCTATTCCTCTGAGAGGTTGGTAAAGATCTATATCCGGATGATTGTTCGTCTTCATGGTGTGCCCGTGTCTATCATTTTTTACCAAGGTACGCATTTTACCTCACATTTCTAGAGGGCAATTTAGTGTGATTTGGGCACACTGGTCGAGTTGAGTAGAGCACTTCATCCTCAGACAGACGGGCAGTACGATCGTAATATTCAAATTTTGGAGGATATGCTCTGAGCTTGTGTTATTGACTTTGGAGGCTCGTGGGATCAGTTCTTGCCTTTAGCGGTGTTTGCCTACAACAACAGCTACCAGTCGATCATCCAGGTGGCTTTTTATGAGGGTTTATATGGTACGTGGTGTCGGTCGCCGATTGGGTGGTTTAGCTGGGAGAGGCTCGGTTGTTGGGTACGAATCTAGTATAGGATGCCTTGGACAAGGTCAAGATCATTCAAGATAGGCTTCGTACAGCTCAGTCCAGGCAAAAGATTTATGTTGACCGTAAGGTTCGTGACGTGGCGTTCACGGTCGGTGAGCGGGTGTTGCTTCGGGTGTCGCCTATGAAGGGCGTGATGAGATTTGGAAAGAAGGGCAAGCTAAGACCTAGATTCATTGGTCCTTTTGAGATTCTTGATTGAGTGGGAGAGGTGGCTTACACACTTGCATTGCCGCCGAGTTTATCAATTGTGCATCTAGTGTTTCATGTGTCCATGCTTCAGAAGTATCACGGCGATGCATCTCATGTGTTAGACTTCAACATTGTCCAGTTGGACAAGGACTTGTCCTATGAGGAGGATCCGGTAGCTATTCTAGACCGGCAGATTCGTCAGTTGAAATCGAAGAATTTCCTTCTGTTCGTGTTCAGTGGAGAGGTCAGCCTGTCGAGGCAGCTACCTTGGAGTCCGAATCCGATATGCGGAGCCAATATCCCCATCTTTTCTCCGACTCAGGTACTTTCTTATGTCCATTCAAAAGTAAATTCTGTGCTCCGAGACCTTAAAAACTCTTTTTGTCTCACCTCGATTTCCATTCACAGTTCAGGCGCGTTTCCGGAAAGCTTTTATGTGAAAACTAAGTAAAAAAAGGAAATTGGCTTTTAAAATTGATTAAAGTTGACTTTGGTCAACATTCTTGGTAAACGGATCCGAACCCGTGATCCAACGGTCTCGTAGGGTCCGTAGTAAAATAAGGGACTTGGGCGTATGTCCGAAATCGAATTTCGAGGTTCCAAGCCCGAGAAATAAATTTTTGAAAGAAATTGTTTAACTGAAATTATAAGAGTTTTTGGAAAAGAAAAGATGCTTGAAATTAATGGTATCGGGCCCGTATTTGGTTCTGGAGCCTGGTACAGGTGTTATATAATAATTAAGTTGAATCTCTGAAATTTGATAAGAATCGGGGTTCGTTTAGTATAAATCGGACCTTTATTTGAGAAAATGGAAATTTGATGTTCTTGAGTGATTTCATGAATTTGATTGCACGAGCAAGTCCGTATGATGTTTTTGGACTTGCGTGCATCTTTGGTTTGGAGTCCTGAGAGCTCGGGTGAGTTTTGAATAGGCCACAGAGTGAAATTGGACTTAGGAAAGATTGCTGGTATCTGGTATTTTTGCCCAGGACTCTGATCTCACAATTTCGAGAACAGGCTTCGCAATTGCGAAGTTCTCAGGCTTGGTAATTGCGACCCAGGCGTCGCAAATGCGAACCAAACCTGGGCAGTCCTTGATCGCAAATGCGACCCTTTTATCACAAATACGAAAAGGGCTGAGTCTCAAATGCGAAGATAGCAGGTTCCAAAGGGGTTCGCAATTCCGAACCCTGGTCGCAATTGCGACATCTGAGATGGGATTTCATTCATTTTTACAACTCTTCAAACCCTAAAAATATCTTGGTCGATTTTTCAAAGACATCAACTTCTCCAAATCATTAGTAAGTCATTTCCAATTCATTATCTTCAATCCATAACATCTTTTCACATGATTTCAATTCAAAATCAAGGATTTTCATGGGGAAATTCGATGTTTTTGGGTAGAACTTAGGATTTTCAAATTTTGGGTATTTGGACCTTGATTTGAGGTCTGATTTCAATACAAAGTATATATTTGAGTTCGTGGGTTAATGGGTGATCGAGTTTTGGTTCGAACCTCGAGTTTTGACCATGTGGGCTCGGGGGTGATTTTTGACTTTTTGGAAAAATCATTAGAAAACCTAGTTTCATGCATTAGAATTGGTTCATTTAGTAATTATTGATATCATTAAGTAAATTGTGGCTACATACAAGCGAACTAGTGGTGGAATCAAGGGGTAAAGGGATAGTTGAGGCTTGATTGTGTTCGTGGCATTAAGGTAAGTGTTTGGTCTAACCTTAGTTTGAGGGATTAGAAGTTGTGTCTTATTTGCTATGTGTTAATTGTTGAGTACGACGTATAGGTGTGGTGACGAGTATGTATACGTCGGTGTCAATCATACCCGTGAATCTTATAATATCATTGATGTGACTCCGTTTTGTATTGTCCATGCTTAATATGATGACTTCTAATGTTGAACAAGGCTTGTGGAAGTATTATTGGTAATTGAACATTGTAGAGCATTGGCTCAAGTTGAGAATTGAGTTGTGAAGTAATTGTGGAAAAGAGAAGAGGTTTATGATATCGTCTCCCTTGCGGGGATGTTATTGCTTGATATTGTTTCCCTTGCCGGGATGTTATTGCTCATGATATTGTCTCCCTTGACGGGATATTATTGTTATACTATTGCTCCCTTGCCGGGATTCTATTGTAATTTTATTGATTCCCTTGCCCGAATTGTTCTGTGATTGTTGCTTGGGTAAGGAGGAGTGTAAAAGCACGAAGGGTGATGCTGTGCGTGATATTTGTGAGTGAGTGTTAATGCACGAAGAGTGATGTTGTGCCGATATTGTAAATGTAAAAGCTCGAAGGGTGATGTCGTGCCATGATATGAGTGATAATGCACGAAAGATAATGTCGTGCCATGATTTTGTGAGGTAAAAGCAAGAAGGGTGATGCCATGCCGATTATATTCATTCTTATGGTGAGAACGAGAGTTAAAACACGAAGGGTGATGTCGTGCACTTGTCATTGATTTCCTTATTCTTACTTATAGTTGAATTTTGGTGTTTCATAGTTTCTTTACTGAATTTCTGTTTGTACATGATATTCCTCCGATCATGTTTCCCCTTCCATCTTTAAACTGCTAGTTTTTGTCGTTATTATTTACTGTATATGATATAACTGCACAGGTTTATTTGGTAGTCATGTCCTAGCCTCGTCACTACTTCGCTAAAGTTAGGCTAGACACTTACTAGCACATGGGGTCGGTTGTGCTGATACTACACTCTGCACTGTGTGCAGATCTCGGTGTTATAGCTTTTGGACCACAGTGAGGTTGTTGCCTTCAGTCCATCAGGAGACCCGAGGTAGTCATGTAGGCATCAGCAGGCCTTGGCGTCCCCTTCTATCTTTTCATTCTGTTTTTATGTATTTCAAAGACAGATTTGTATTATTTTCCTTCATACCACTATTTGTAGTATTCGTAGATAGTCCGTGACATTATTGTCACACCTCCTTTTTCCTACCATCAGAAGGGGTATAGAGGAGTTTTTCCAATTTAAGTGACAATAGAAACAGGATTGTCTATTGAATTCAAAGTCTCCCTTTGGGATAGTTTATTGGTGTCCCAAGTAACCGGTTTAAAATCCCGAATCGAGAAAAGATTGACTCTGTTTTACAATCCGCGAAATACAGAAATCCGGGCAAGAAATTCTGTTAACCCGAGAGAAGGTGTTAGGTATTCCCGGGTTTTAGCACGGTCGCTCAACTGTTAATATTGGCTTATTTACTTTATTTTAAAACATCTTTCAAACCTATGTGCATTTTTAATCCTTTTAAACTGCTCTAAATATTTAGGGAAATTCAAGGTTATTTAAAACACATCGTAAGCCACGCTACATGAAATGCACCCGCGGTTCACAAAACGCTTTATCTAACCTTGTTAGAAATTGGAACCGAGTCACATGAAATGTATACCCGAATTTACCAATTACAAATCACAACTACGTCACGGGAACCTACCCGTAGTCATGATAAATATTTAGTTAATACGCCTAAAGAAAACTACGAAATTTATTTTTAGTATCTAAGTTATAAAATTAATATGAGGGACATAGGTGATTCAGTTAGGAATGGCACACCTCAATCTATCTTAAAGAAGAGAATTATGTTCAATTAAAGAGGATTATAAAGTCCCTGCTTAATCTAACTCAGGATTTAGTCTAAATTACTAATTGTGAATATGCATTGAGATAAATTGACGGGCTTTTGATTACTTAAGGAAGATCGAACCAGCTACAGGCTAGCTGAGGATTTAACGAAAGTACATGGGGCTGGGCTTGAAGTTGAGCCCACCACTTAGAACGAAGGGCCAAATCCAACCAGTGATATGATTGGGCCAATAATAGGCCAGCAATGCACCGAACTCCACATAACGAGCCATTTCTCTAAACGTAAGACGCGAAAGGAAAGGGGGTGGGGCAGAAGACTTTTGGGCCTGAAATTGTGCCCAAGACAAAAAGGAAAACCACATCTGGATGCTTTGGGACTCGAAATTGAACCTGGCATTCGAACAAAGGTCCAAGACCACACCTAAAGTGATCTTGACCAGGCCATCCATTTAGGCCCACATCTTGGAAAAATTCATTAATGAAACATGCTGGCCTACTGAATATACTTAAAAGGAAGTACATAAATTTGAGAATTACAATTAACTATCAGTAACTAAATGTACCTAAATCAACTATACAAAATAGATAAGTGAAAGAACAAGTTTGTACAATTTAATCATAACAACTAAGTAATCTAACTACTCATTAACGAAAAGCTTCACAAAAAATGATCCATCCTTCTGCTAAGACAGCATACTTCCATCCAAAGAGATTTTGTGATTCAAAACAGTGCTTGGATTTGCAAGAGTAGCTATAGAACTAACTTGCAAATCTGCATTTGACTACTATAGCAGCAGACAAATGGGATAAATAGTTAGTAAAATTATAACCCTTCATGGTTTCAACATACAAGGAAAGATTAACCAACAATGTCAAAATCATTTTTAATACTATCTCACATGCTTCATTAGTTAGTTTACCATGTCAAATAATGAAACAACAAAATGAAAGTAAATTTCAGTCTTCACATGGATCCCATTGACGATTTTAAACATTCTGGACCTTCACATTATAGTCTGAAGTTTTTTCAAAAAAAAATTTTAAAGCTTAAACATGTAGGAAAAAAAAGAAATCATAGATGATTACTAACCCACGTAAAAGGAATCATGCCGATTTTCAAGCAGTAAATCTAAACTAGATCTATACAAGTCCACCAAAATTCACACAAAACTCATTTACTGAACCAATTTGATATTAAGCATTCCATTTCAGAAAAGAAACCACAATAC
Organism: Nicotiana tabacum; assembly: GCF_000715075.1. Lineage (NCBI taxonomy): Eukaryota > Viridiplantae > Streptophyta > Magnoliopsida > Solanales > Solanaceae > Nicotiana > Nicotiana tabacum. The sequence continues at coordinate 129,581,625 of NC_134087.1, forward strand.
ATGAAGAAGGAACTGAAAATGGTACCTTGAATGAGTAACCAACAGGAAAACAGCAAGTGTAAGATGACGGAAACTAGTTGAAAAACTTCAAAAGAAAAGGAACAGCAACAATAACCAACACAACAGCAGGAACCAATAGTGAAAATCAAACAAACAGCTTCAAAGACCAGCCAAGCTTCAGCTTAGAAGACCAAAAATTGCATGAAAACTTTTAAAATACCAAAAGAAAATTAGAAAGACCAGCCAGTAATGCAGAAAATTGTTTTTGTGTTTTTTAGGATATGAAATTCTTATGTGTTTTTCAGGACTTTGGTGCAGAGAATAATGATCTAAAATCTGTGAAAGAAAGGCACTACTTATAGACCTAAAAGGCCATGTGCCAAAAGCCAAATCAGGGAAATATTTCCTCAGCCTGAAAAGGCATCTTTCCTAACCAATTGGGACAGCTGGCTGTCCCCTATTGGCTCAGCATATTTGTCCTAACCAAATAGGGACAGCTGCCCCCTATTCTGAAAGCTTCCAAATGTAGCAATTATTTGAAAGTCCCTATTTTTTTCCCCAACTTGAACACTAAGTTTACAATTTTTCAATTGACCCCCCTAAGAGTTTCTAACAATTACAAACCAAGGCAAACAACATCAAACCAGAATCAAATGGAAATAAAGATCAAATGGCACAAACCCTAAAACCTTTAACTAAACGTAGATTCTCTTAACATGAACTGAAATCATAAATGAGGCAAAACATAGATATTTAAACCTAATTACTAACACAAGTACAGAATAATCAATAATCAGTTATTTTCTAAGAATTAAACCCATTGAACAAACCAACATTACTATATCAGGGAGTCACAACAATAGAAAGAAACTAGCATACTCATTTTAAATCAAACTAACTAGACACAAGCTAAACAAATATTTAACAAATCTTAGCCGAAAAACTGTCCATCTAATGACTCTGATGGAAAATTCATAAATTAACCCTAAACTACTGACTAACATCAATGATTAATTATAGAAGTTAATAAATAATTCTGAACAATTAAAACCCTAAATCATGCAACTACGAACAGAACAACCACAACAAGAAATCAATGGTCAAGAAAATAAACCAAACGAGAAATTACTTATACTAGTTGGGACTTGGAGAACCTGGCCAGAGCTTGGACATGGTTAGGGCAGGTTTGAAAATGAGTCAAACCTACATAAATCAATTGCTCCTGTTGAGAAGCAAATGACTTATGTTGGTATGAACCATTTGAACTTCAGTAGAGGCTTTTAGGTTTTTCTTTCTCTCTTTTTTTCCCAGATTTTTGATTTGAAATTACTCCAGTTTGAAAGGCCTTTTGAGCAAAACAGTAGGATATTAGGGGTGAGGGGAGCGGAGAGATGACCTGGTGAGGTTTTGGGGTGGTTTGGGCGGACTATGGTTTTGGGTTTCAATCTTAAATCTAAAATTGGAGGGATTTGAGAGGAATTCGAGGAAATTGGTTCTATAATTTGGAAAGAGGAGGAGGAGGGGAGTGTTTGGTGTGAATTTGGAGTGAATCGGAGCACCGGAACCGCGATGAGGCGATTTTCGGCAGGTGGTTGACGGCGGAGGTGGTGGAGAGTATGAGGGTGACTAGGGCTTCACGTCTCTAAGTTTGAGAGAGATGGAATGGGGGGTCGAATGGGTATGGGGGCATTTGGAAAGTCTTATACTTAGGGGGGTTAGTTCTGAACCATTGGCTCACTAGGATCTAACGGCGGTGGTCAAAGATAGTCGAAACGGGGTCGTTTTGGTTTAGACGGGGCTGACTAGACCGGGTATGTGGCATTGGGCTGGATTTTGGGCGAGTTTGGGGAAAAATATTTGGGCTTCAGCCCCTTTGGCCCAATAAAATCAAACCCCTTTTGAATTAACCCTTTATTTCCTTTTCTTTGTGTTTTTTGTTTTTCTTTTTTTTTCTTTAATTAAAAACTTAAATTAAAATCCTAAATTAATCTAGATTGTAAACCTAACCAATTTCCTAAAAATTATAAAAATTCCCTGATCCTAAATCAAAAAGAAAAATCAATAATCTAGCAATTAAAAGGTAAAAATGTAAAATGGGCCATTTTGTAATTTTCCTTTTTTTAATAAAACAAATAATTAACTAACTAATCCTAAAAATTTAAGAATAAAACCTAAATGCAATGCATGGTATTTTGGCATTTTTCATGATTTTTAATGGAAATTAAACGTGCACAAACATGCAAACAATCAATAAAATTCTACAAAAATCCTACAAAATGGCAAATAATTGAAAAAAATCTATTTTCTTGAATTTTATAGGAGTAATTCATATAGGGAAAAAATCACATGCTCACAACTGCCCCTCTTTGCTCGGAAACACGAAGAGTTTTTGTGCAAAGATAAAGTGAGCGGATACGAGCGATTTTTGCCCGTTTGAATACTCTGTGGGAAGCATTTTTGAAAGATTTGGCCGAACCTTGCTTCCGAGGTTGCCTACATATCCTTGGCTATAAAGGATTCGGGTCAGTGTAGTTCGGAAAGTTTTGGTAGCTGGGACTACCGGGAAGTTGTGATTTCACTGTTGCTGTTGTTGTTACTACTTGCTGAACTCCTTATTACACCAGGACAAAATAAAAAGAAGCTAAACTATGATCTATGAATTACAAGTATCCTATCTACCATCTTCAAACTTGGTCTTGCTGCTTTTACAGTTCTGTTGTGCATCTTAAACTATTGACCTGCACTCTCGAGGTGAGTTCTGAAATGAGTTCCCTTATTTTTCAGGTGGGCGCCTGATTGCCAAAATTTGAACTGTATTCCCTTGTTCTCCAAGTGGGCACCTGATTGCCAAAATTTGAACTGTATGCCCTTGTTCTCTAGGTGGGTGCCTGAATTCCAAAAGTTGAACTGTATTCCCTTGTTTTCCAAGTAGGCGCCTGATTACCAAAACTTGAACTACATTTCCTTGTTCTCCAGGTGGGTGCCTGATTACCAAAACTTCAACTGTATTCCCTTGTTCTCCAAGTGGGCGCGTGATTTCCAAAACTTGAAATGTATTCCCTTGTTTGAAATGTATTCCCTTGTTCTCCAGGTGGGTGTCTGATTGCCAAAACTTGAACTGTATTCCCTTATTCTCCAGGTGAGCGCCTGATTACCAAAACTTGAACTATAATCCCTTGTTTTCCAGGTGGGCTCCTGATTACCAAAACTTGAACTATATTCCCTTGTTCTCCAGGTGGGCGCCTGATTACCAAAACTTGAACTATATTCCCTTGTTTTCCAGGTGGGCGCCTGATTGCCAAACTTGAATTGTATTCCCTCGTTCTTCAAGTGGGCTCCTGATTTCCAAAACTTGAACCGTATTCCCTTGTTCTCCAAGTGGGCGCCTTATTACCAAAATTTGAACTTTATTCTCTTGTTCTCCAGGTGGGTGCCTGATTTCCAAAACTTGAATTGTATTCTCTTGTTCTCCAGGTGGGTGCCTAATTTCCAAAATTTGAACCGTATTCCCTTGTTCTCCAGGTGGGCTCCTAATTACCAAAAACTTGAGATGTATTCCCTTGTTCTCTAGGTGGGCGCCTGATTACAACAAAACAGACAAACTCTTCTGCCCCAATTTGGTATCTGGGCGCATCTGTGAGTGTTAATCGAATCATATTATCCAAAATCTCTAATAACTTAAAAGCTAGATCTCATTATCCATGAGGGTCCTGAAAATTTCAAATTGAATCTTATCTTAAGAGCAAAAACTTTAAAGCCAACTTATATTCCCTCGAGGTAGAGCTTATGCTAAATCTTGTTACCTATGAATGTATTGAAATTTAACTAAGTCTCATTGTCTAGGAGGGTCCTGAGAACTTTAGATTAAATCCCATTATCCAGGCGGGTCATGCAGATTTACGGTCGAACCTGTCCGGTACATGCTTTCCTCACGGAGGGTTCTTCTTGAACAAACAAAATTTCGTGCCCCTGTTTCAATCAAAGAAAATTTATCAGTTTGAAAATGTGGTGGTTAGTTTGCGGCATTCTTGCTGAAGGTGGCCTTTCCACTGTCGTGCTTTGTTCTAACTGGCTGCTTGGAACTGGCCAAGAATTGTTTGACTTTCTGGCTAAATCTCACCCACAGGACACTGAACGACCCGTGTGACCTGCACTCAACCCGCTGTTTTACATTTCTATCCTTCCTCTGTATTTTCAACAAAATTCACAAACAACTCGACCACTTGAACTTTCACTAACACCTTATTTTTCATTTTTGCAACGTGTTATTTCTAGTATGTTTTGGCCTCACTTTGCTTTGTGCAATTTGGAAGTTGGTAGTAAGCTTTGAAATCCTTTCTTACTTGCTTAAACAAGGCTGACATTGGAAAAGCCTTAGAGAAATAAACCCAAAAGAAATGAAAAGCAATGACTTCGAAAGTTAGGAATAAAGAAGAAAATCCAAAACAGGATAACTGTTTGAGGGAGAAAAGAAAAAGAGACTTATCTGAGTGAAGCAGCTGGCACCAATGATCATGACATGCATTTCAGATTAATCTACTGGCCTGCTTAACCAATCACCTTTCAGTTGTCATACTTTATGCCCCGGGATTTCCATATTCCAATCTCTTTGCAAAGTCACCAACCTTGTTCGGCTTGAGGTGCCCTGAAGGGTTTTCACCAACAAACCTCTCTCATTTGTTCATATCTCAACTCATTGTCACCTTACGGTGCCTGTGAAGGTTTTCACTGATAAGACTCTCTCATTTTGATTTCTCTCATCTTTCCATCACTCTACGGTGCCCGTGAAGGTTTTCACCAACAAGACTATCTCATTTCCTTATTTTCCTTGTGCAGAACGGAGTGTTGCCCCTGATGTGAATCGTATCTCTATATCGCTTGACTTGGCATTCTCAAATATTGGTTAGAAGGTCTTTCTTTGGACTACAATGTGGGCTTTGGATGGGGTTAGAAAGAAAGGATATCATAAAGGCTCAAAACAACTTGAATGGGTTCAAAATTACAAACTTCTGGAATCACGTCTTTTACAAAACCACAACTTCTGCCCTAGTTTCCTTGCCTGAGGACTTCTGAATTTATTTTGACGGGACCAAACCGTGAGGCTGCCTACATATCCTTTAAAGGAATCAGGTCAAACGTAGTTCATGTCATAGGAATTGCTTTGCTTTTGTTACTTTTCTCTTTTTCTTTTTCTTTTTTTTTTTATTCATTTCCATTTTTTTCTTTATCTTTTTCTCTTCTTTTTCCTCTTTTCTTCTTTATTTACCTTTTGTGTCCGTGTTTCTGAACTTTGCAACTGATTGCAAAAGAGGGGTATGAAAGAAAATAAATAAGGCTCGAAGGGGTAACAAAGGGTAAAGTGTTTAGATAGCAGAATAAAATGCCTTCGTCATTCCAATCTTCAAAACATGCCAAGTACAAACAACACAATTTAAACCAAAGCAATCATACATAATATCTTTTGACTGCATCAGAATTGATAGCCATATCTACACATTTACCTTTTATATCTGTTAAATATAAAGCAGCATTGGACAACACTCTTGTTACCACGAATGGCCCCTACCAATTTGGGGCGAACTTGCCTCTCGCTTCAACCTGATGTGGAAGGATGTGTTTCAATACTTGTTGACCCACTTTAAATTTTCGGGGATGCACCTTTTTGTTATACGCTCTTGCCATTCTATTTTGGTACAACTGGCCATGACACATTGCTGTTAGTTTTTTCTCGTCAATCAGACTTAATTGCTCCAAACGGGCTTTGACCCACTCATCACCATCAATTTCGGCTTCAGCAACAATTCGAAGGGATGGAATTTCAACTTCTGCGGGTATTACCGCTTCAGTACCATATACCAATAAATAAGGAGTTGCACCTACTGAAGTGCGAACAGTAGTGCGATAACCTAGCAAAGCAAAGGGAAACTTTTCATGCCATTACCTGGAACCTTGCACCATTTTTCGAAGTATCTTCTTTATGTTCTTGTTGGTTGCCTCAACTGCTCCATTTGCCTTGGGGTGGTACGGGGTGGAATTTCGATGCGTAATCTTAAACTGTTGACATACCTCTTTCATCAAATGACTATTAAGATTAGCACTGTTATCTGTGATGATCACCTTTGAGATTCCGAACTGACAAATGATATTTGAATGAACAAAATCAACCACTGCCTTCTTGGTCATAGATTTAAAAGTCTTAGCTTCAACCCACTTAGTGAAATAATTGATGGCCACTAAAATGAATCCTTGGAATATGCCTAAATTATATTGTTCAAAACCATTGACAAAGATCATGCAAACATTACCGATACGGTATAGCTTTAAATCTCGAGTCTCCCATTCTCCTTGAATCTTGTGCACCAAAAGATCTGGGTCTCCCAAGACTTCCTGAACTCCCATATCTACGGCTAACCTCAATCCCAAAATGCATGCCCCGTACTCAACCATGTTGTTGGTACAATAGAAATGAAGTTGAGCCGTAACAGGGTAGTGATGCCCTATTTCAGAAATAAGCATGGCCCCTATTCTGACACTTTTCATGTTAGCGGCCCCATCAAAGAAACGTTTCCAAACTTGCTTGTCATCCCATTCCACCTCGTCAATATGCATCACCTCTTCATCAGGAAAATAAGTCCTCAATGGCTCATACGCTTCATCCACCGGGTTCTCGGCCAAATGATCGGCCAATGCTTGGGATTTCATCGCGTTCCGAGTCACATAGATGATGTCAAACTCTGTGAGCAAAATCTGCCACTTTGCAAGTCTTCCTATGGGCATAGGCTTCTAAAAGATATACTTAAGAGGATCCAAATGAGAAATGAGGTTAGTAGTGTAGGACGATAGATAATGTTTTAGCTTTTGTGCCACCCAAGTCAGGGCGCAACATGTCCTTTCAAGGGGAGTATACGTAACCTCATATGATGTGAACTTCTTGCTGAGATAATAGTTGTCTTGCTCCTTTCTTCCGGTGATGTCATGTTGACCCAGTACGCAACCGAACAAATAGTCTAGGACTGTCAAATAAAGAATTAAAGGCATCTCGGGTTCCGGCGGGACCAACACAGGTAGGTTTGACAAGTACCCCTTGATCTTATCAAATGCTTCTTGGCACTCATCAGTACATTTGACCGCAGCATCCTTCTTCAGCAACTTAAAGATGGGCTCACAAGTTGTAGTGAGTTGAGCAATAAACCTGCTGATGTAGTTCAAACGCCCAAGCAGACTCATCACCTCAGTTTTGTTCCTTGGAGGTGGCAATTCTTGGATAACTTTGATTTTTGACGGGTCCAATTCAATGCCTTGGCTACTAACTATGAATCCCAACAGTTTTTCAGATGGAACACCAAATGCACACTTGGTAGGGTTAAGCTTAAGATTGTACCTGCGAAGCCTTTGGATAAACTTCCTCAAATCTCCGACATGGTCGGCCTGTTGCTTTGACTTTACGATCACATCATCCACACAAACCTCAATCTCCTTGTGTATCATGTCATGGAACACAGTATTCATTGCCCTCATGTAAGTTTCCCTAGCATTTTTCAAACCAAATGGCATTACCCGATAGCAATAAGTCCCTCATGGTGTGATGAATGTTGTCTTTTCTACATCCTCCTCATCCATCAAGATCTGGTGGTATCCCGCATAGCAATCCACAAAAGAACCAATCTCATGCTTGGCATAGTTGTCAATCAAAATGTGAATATTTGGCAATGGAAAATTATCCTTTGGACTTGCTTTGTTGAGATCACGGTAATCAACGCACACCCTGGTCTTGCCATCATTTTTTGGCACTGGCACAACATTAGCTAACCAAGTGGGGTATCGCGTGACTCGAATGACCTTTGCGCTCAGTTGCTTTGTGATTTCCTCCTTGATCTTCACACTCATATCAGTTTTGAACTTTCTCAACTTATGCTTAACGGGAGGGAATGGCGGGTCAGTGGGCAATTTGTGAACCACCAAGTCAATACTTAGACCCGGCATGTCGTCGTATGACCATGAAAAAATGTCTTTATATTCAAATAGTGGTTTGATTATTTTCTCCCTGATTTGCGGTTCCAAGTGTACACTTATCTTGGTTTCCCTGATGTTATCTGGATCCCCTAAATTGATTGCTTCAGTTTTATTCAAGTTAGGTTTGGTTTTCTCTTCAAAGTGACTTAGCTCTTTACTAATTTCCTCAAATGCTTCCTCTCATCATATTCTATTTCATCATTACACTTTATTTCTTGAATTATTATTTCAAAGTTAGATTGGCTTTTAAGACTGGGCTGAAGATTCCTCATGCATGTCATGTCATTGAAACCGGCATAAAAAGAACTGTACAAAGAAAGAAAATAAAATGACACTATCAGGAGTAATGGAAAAGGGAAATTGCATTTTATTAAAATTAAAGGTTAGAAGGGTTTGTACATCAACAGACAGAAAATAAAATCTAAATACATCCCTGGAATAATCCAGATAAACTGAAAGGAAAACAAAGCAAACTATCAAAACTCCTTTTGGGTAGGGAGAAGAGTAGCATCCCAATTGTTAAGCTTCACTTTCGGCCCAATAAACTACACATCTATTTTACTGGAACCTTCCCTAGTTTCTACCATGTTTACCTCGTCAAACAGACTCTGGAACCTTTTAACCAATTCCTCATCAAAATCAACCACAAGCTTTGGCACTATTATCACTGGACGCTTCACGATCCCTACCTTGATGAAAGACCTGGAGAGACGTGGAACTGGATTAGGGAGAGACATGCCTTCTTTTTCAGCTTTCGAGCCTTCTTCACATCATACCCTGCAGGCTTGAACCCCAGACCAAATCTGCCTAAATTTTCACGCAAGGACACTGGCTACATGATACCTTGTAGAGATGAACCCAGACCATTGCTCTGCATAAAACCATTTTTCAACATCTCGGTTACTACCATGAAGATTGCAAATGCTAACTTTCGACCCGGGATGTAGTCCCCTTCCAGAAACTTTTCAACTAACACCGTCTCAAACACTTGATAGACCTACGGCCCCTTATCCTCTTCAGCCTCGATTAACGGAACGGAGGTATCATTGAAAGCACATAAATTCTCATCCCCATGCACGACGATTTCTTATCTATCCCATTCGAACTTCACCATCTGGTGTAAAGAAAACGGAACTGCCTTGGCAATATGTATCCAAGGCCTACCCAACAGCAAATTGTAAGAAACAGCCACATCTAGTACCTGGAACTCCATAGTGAAGTCAGCTGGTCCTATTGTCAACTCGAGCATGATGTAGCCAATAGAGTCTTTTCCCCCTCTGTCAAAACCTAGGACGCATATGTTGTTCTTATGAATCCTTTTATCATCAACTTTTAACTTGTTCAGAGTAGAGAGAGGGAAGATGTTTGTATTGGAACCATTGTCAATTAACACCCTTGTGACTACAGAATTTTCACATTTCACTGTGAGATAGAGGGAGCGATTGTGTTCTGTACCCTCCAGAGGAAAATCGTCATCCGAGAATGTGATCCTGTTAGACTCAAATATCTTATTGGCAATCTTCTCCAAATGGTTCACTGTGATTTTTTCGGGGACATGAGCTATGTTAAGAATCTTCATCAGGGCCCGTCGGTGCTCATCTGAATGGATCAACAATGATAATAGGGAAATCTAAGCAGGAGTCTTTCTCAACTGTTCTACGTTGGAGTAATCTTGTACCTTTGTTTTTCTCAAAAACTCCTCCACCTCTTCTTCAGTGACCGGTTTCTTCACTAGAACTGGATTGTCCTTGAGAGTTTTAGCATTCCTTAACTCTTCCGGGGCAAAGCATCTCCCCGAACGAGTTAATACCTGGGCCTCGTTAAATTCCTCTTTCACTTCCTTCCCCTTATAGGTCACTATCACTCGCTTATAGTTCCATGGGATAGTCTTGGTGTTAGCTACCGGCAGCTGGGTCATAGGTTTGATAATGATAAGGTCCGTGCGAGCACCCTCCACAATTAAGACTGGTTTACTTGCGACCCCCGGCACGATCACCTTTGGCTTTTCTTGCTTTGCTACAACATCACTTGGGGACCTCTTTTCAACTACCACAACTGGCTTATAATTTGGCATGCTCAACATGTCCGTCGATCCTTCAACTATGAAAGAGGTTGCTTTTGTGACAACCGGGTCCTTGACCGACTTACTTTCACTAGACCGGATCATCATGACAGATTATGAAAGCTTCTTGGGCTTCCCATCTTTATGCACTATCTCAATCATGTGTGTTTCAGCATGGGCTGGCAAGGGGTTCTGATTGATGTTGGGTGCTTCTAGGCTCTGGACCACAATCTGGTTCATATCAATGAGATCTTGGATGGCGTTATTCAAGTGCCAACCATTTTCTATGTCGTGCCCCAGAATATCACAACAATACGCACATCTTAGAGAATAATCTAGGTTCTTTGGAGGGGGGTTTGGTAGTTTAGACTCAACTAGCCTCAGAACTTCCAACTGCCTCAACCTTTAAAATAGGTTGGTATAACATTCCCCAAGTGGGGTGAAAGTTTTCTTCCGTTGTAACCTTTCATTCCTGAATTCTAGCTTGGCTTGAAAATTTGGACCAGTAGGGTTTCATTATGTTTGTAGCGGTAGGTAAGGGTTTTGTGGAGCTGGTGCACGCCATTACGGGTGTGGAGGGGGTTGAGCATATGACTATGCATGATGGACATGATATTGGGGTGGCCGGACTCAGTATTGAGGCTCTGGTGGTGGGAAGTAGTGCTAGGGTGGACTATATGGAGTTGGAGTATAGGCTTGGAGCTGGGGTCGAGGTTGGGTGTAATGGGTAGGAGAATCTCCTGGTTCGTACCATGATCCTGAAACGACCATAGCAACATCCTCTTTCTTCTTTTTCCCAAGCATGCCTCCGGTGCCATTCTGGATTGCCTTCGTAGTTTCTTTGATGGCAGAGTAGCTCATGATCTTGCTTGATTTGAGCTCATCCTCTACCATTCCTCCCATTTTTACTACTTCATTGAAAGACTTACCTATGGTCGAGATCAGATGACCAAAGTAAGTAGGCTCCAAGGCCTGAAGAAAGTATTCCACCATTTCGTTCTCCTCCATTTGAGGGTTAACCCTTGCTGCCTGTTCTCTCCAGTGGAAACCGTATCCCCTAAAACTTTCACTAGGCTTCTTCTCAATCTTAGTCAAAGATAGACAATCTGGAACAATCTCGATGTTGTATTGGAAATGACGAGCAAATGTTTGGGCCAAATCATCCCAGGTGTACCATCTGATGTGATCCTGACAAGTGTACCACTCCAATGTCGCGCCACTCACACTCTGGCTAAAGTATGACATTAACAGCTCATCTTTCCCACCGGATCCTCTCATTTTACTGCAGAATACCCTTAAGTGGGCCACGGGATCTCCGTTCCCATCATACAAGTCAAATTTGGGCATTTTGAACCCAACAGGTAGTTGTACGTCAGGGAACAAACATAGATATTTGTAGGCTACACTTACTTGACCTCACAACCCTTGCATGTTTCTAAGCGATTGTTCCAGGCTTCTCACCTTCCTAAACATCTCCTCTTGTTCTGGGTTTTTAGGTGGTTTCTTAGTCTCAACAGGGAGGTTGAAACGAGGATTGTAGGATTAATGATATGGGGCCTTGAAAGTAGGCTTTGGGAGATAGTACTGATTATCTTGGGTATAGAATAATGGCTCACTGGAAGATCAATGGAGTGTAGCTGGTGGAGGTGCTACGAAAACAGGGATAGCTGGTGGAGGGGGTATGGGGTTGTTTTGGCTGGTGGAGCTTGTATGGTTTGGGAAGTGGTGCCATGATAGCAGTGGTAAGGGGTGAAGTTTGGTGCATGTTGTGGGGATGAATCTGTAGTGGGAGGTTCTTAGGACTGAACTAGCGGTGGGATGAAATCAGGGTTGGCGGGGTATGATGGTGGGGGACGCCCTTTTATCCATGTCTGGTACATCTCTGCCATTTGGTGTTTCAACTTATGTAACTCCTCTTTCAGACCAACCTCAGACTCTTCCACCTCTCTCGGTGGATCAATAATACTTATGTCTATTTCTTGGCCAGCCATGATCAACTTGTTTTTAGACCTGGTGATGTACAAATGGGTTGCCAGAATGCCAAACAACCTAACCACCTTCTTGTACTCAATGACAACAGCGAATTTGTCAGTATTAAAGATATAACAGATAGGCAACCACACATTTGGGATGCAATGCACCTAGACAGTTAAAGCTTCTATCTTGTATTTGAATGGCTGCATGCTTCATTCCGGCTTTTAACTAACTCTTCGCATTTTTTGCTTTCTCTTCTCTCTCTTTTCTCTTTTCACTCCAAACCCTCTTTAATCACTATTGCCTTTTTCCACTTGTTTTTGTTGCCTCCCTTTTATTTTGCACTCGTTTTTTCTCTCTTGATTTGCCATTATTTCTTTCCACTCGATTTTCTTTATTTTCTTTCTCTCTTCTTTTTCCTTTTTTTCTTTTCAATTTATGGTTATGATCGAATAATATTGGGATTACCTATGTACAATGGCGCCACATGAATCAGATCATTACGTAGTTCAGGGGACAAATGCGAAATAAAAGAAAGATACATTTTTTGGGTTTTCAAATTTTCATAAAATAATTAAAAAAATCCTTATTACAGTGACTTCTTCTACAGATTTAGACATAAAAACTGACAGACTCGACAAGTGGACTAACAAACGCCAAAATAAAACTGAAAATACAGACTCGAAAATGAACTAACAAACTCTAAGAGAAACTGACAATACAGACTCGAACAAATAAAATCAAGAATACATAAGTGCCTCAACTACTGCTCTAGGGGCCTGTGGGACATCAGTCAGTCTCGCCAGGGGCCTATCTGCAAGATCTCCTTGGAGGCGATCCAGGTCATTCATTATTTGGAGAACAAAGGTCATCACTGCGGCAAAGAAGGTGGTCCTAGTCATGTCCTCACATTCATGGCATTTCATGACGATATAGTTGGCGATTGCTCTAACCCTTTCCTAATGATGCCCTTCTCTTGGAGCAAACGCCCAATTTGTTGAGACCTAGCTTCTAGCACTTGGGTGTCATGATGGCTTTGACCTTGCAGCTATTGCGTATCTTCCTCTAGCTGAGACATTAATGCATAACAATGTTCCCTTTTCACCTTAAAGCTCTTTGTTTGTTTGGTCATCTCATTCTCGAGGGTAGTGAGCTTTTTCTTCAAGTTTGTAACTTCTCCCTCATATTTCCTTTTCAATTGCCTGACAAACTCTGCCCGTCCCTCTGCGTTCTTCGCCAACTGTGCATGGGCTCTCGTCAGACTACCCTCGGATTTTCTAAATCATCCACGTACTCAGATATTTTCCTCCTAAGACCATTTTTGAGTCTTTCATCCATTTGGCTCCTTTCCTGATTCTCAATAGCTATCTTCATTTTTTGGATCTGGGCTCGAAGGGCTTTGTTTTCTTGGGCCAATTTCTTCTTCTCCCCTTCATCAGCAGCAGCCTGTACACTTTTGTCAAATTTAAGATCTCTGATTTACCCCTCCAATTTGCTTATTGTGGCTCTGTAGCTTGTCTCTTTTGCCAACCAATCTCATTGCTCATATGCCCCATCAGTGAATTGTTGAACATGGGGCCTTTTGGCGGGCCGTTCGGGCTCTTGATGGACTTGAGACCTTTTACCATTCCAGGTTGTGTAACTAGGCTTCAACTCACCTTTGGACAGATCCCGCACCTGAGTCTTTGGATCCACGAACCTACACTGATGCCAAATTTGGCGCACCTTTTCTTCCGGGAATACATATTTTGGCCCTAGTTTGATGACCTGTCGACTCAAATCTTCATCATGTGGGATAGTCTGGTACCTGCCTAGCTGGCGCAGAACCCTGTGTAGGGCATAGGGCTAAATGCTTCGGAGACCCATTAATAGAAGAAAACACATTTCGGTCAACATGTAAATGACCGGGAGCCACCCGAATGTCCAATCAATTTTGCTTGCAGTCAGAGAGATCAAATGTGTGAACCATGCCTCCGTACCTTCCAGAAACTCATGACCCTCCAACTGGTTTTCATGTTCATCAATGCATTTAAGACCGGTCATACCACAGTTCATGTACCTTGGACGATGGCAAAGGTGTTCTTCCATCCAAAGTTGTAAAAGCATGTTGCAACTCTCAAAAGAAAATCCCCCTTCTCGGCAAACAGTTAGAGCTCAATAAATCTCTGTTAGGATCATCGGTAAAATGGTGCCATTAGGCTTTTTAGTCATGAAGTTGGCCATTCCCACGAGCCCCAACTCTATATTTCCATCCTTTCTTGGGAAGATTAAGACGCCCAGGAATGCCACTATAAAAGCCAGTCCTCGCCGGGATTCCCATTTACCTTTGTTCCTTGAATGAGTTAGACCAGTATCTGGGGCCTCAAAACCGTGGGGATCCCCATAACGCCGGTACAAGAAGTAAAATGTGCAAAATCCCTCAGCCAAATTTCCATCTTGAATTTCCCAACTGATACTTAGAAGGTCCAGAAACTTATGAAGAGTCACTGCTCTAGGTGCCACCGGGTATCGATTTCTGAGATTCCCACAAAGACCAACATAGCCCGCTATTTCCTCAAGCGTAGGGGTTAGCTCAAAATCAAAAAAATGAAACACATTATGAGTCGGGTCCCAAAAATATATCAAAGCCTCAATTATATCAAACCTCGGCTTAATCTTCAAAAGACCAATGAGACCGCCCAAAGCTTTTATCACAATATCTCTACTGACGTTCCTTAAATTATTCCACCACATATGGAGTTCTAACGGGATTTCCTCGAGGACTCTGAAGGGTTCATATTCAATAGTGTTCATCCTGCACATTTATTTAGAGTGATTGGCTAAAAGACCATGATTTATTTTGACTCAAGAGAAAATTATCAATTTTCAAAAATTCCAATTTAAAACAAAAATAAGTTTACAAATACGGCCCTTCAGCACCTCAGGAAAGAAGATTTTAGAACTGTGTTTGCTAATCGGCCAAAAATTTGAAAAAGGACCATAGGTGGCTATTCTTGTCAAAGCAGCCTTCCGGCGCCCTTTTGGGGGTATTTTGGCTATTTTAGACAAGAATGGCATTACCTAATTTTATTTACGACGAAACAACAACACTTCATATTTTTGGGTTATTTTTGCAAAAATGGAGTTGGACCCGGTGAGGTTTGCCTACGTATCCCACATCCAGTAAGAATCAAACTTGCATAGTTTGGTCAATTTTGACACAACAGAAAAACATAAACATTTTGAAATAGCTTTTCCCTTCTTCTTTTTTCAAAAATTTCAGCATAGTTTGGGGATATTTGGACACCAAGTTTTTCACAGGCGGGTAATTTCCTCTCTCTTACCTCAATTTGGTTTTTCTCAATTTTTTTCCCTATTCTAGAAGACGATCAACATGTAATCCGAGTCAAATAAATGTGCAAGTAGCAAGTAAAATGCATCAGGATGGTCTTTTGATTTCGGGTACATCTGTCCTAGATGGACCCAACCCCTGTGTTGAGTCCCCAAAGTCAAATGCACGTGATGCAAACAAGCGTTCCTACTGGGGATCCGGCATGAGGCAATGTTATACTATGTTTAAAAACTTGGGTTTATTTGTTCTAGACCTGGCTTACCCAAGCAGACAGCTCGAGCCGGGGGGCAGCGTACTGGGAATACAGAAGCTTCACCGGCTTTGCAACTTGTCCGACCCTCGTTCTAAAATTGGGATATGACTCTAACAGAAGAGAAGCTACACGAAGTGCACCCTTCCCAGATGATTAAGAAGACTCAGAGAGATGAGGGTTTCGTAACAATTTATATACAATTCAACAATATCAAAGTGGTAATAAAAAGCGGCATTTAGCACATTAGGTTCAAACATATAAAAAACAGATAATAAATAAAAGTCAACTATAACAGTTATTCTAAGCTCGAATTCTGATCCATGAACCAGAAGTTCTGGGTTCTTCTCCCCCAGCAGGGTCGCCAGAGCTATCACACCTCCTTTTTCCTACCACCGGAAGGGGTATAGGGGAGTTTTTCCAATTTAAGTGACAATCGAAATGGGATTATCTATTGAATTCAGAGTCTCCACTTGGGATAGTTTATTAGTATCCCAAGTCACCGGTTTAAAATCACGAATCGAGGAAAGATTGACTCTATTTTACAGTCTGCGAAACAAAGCAATCCGAGTAAGGAATTCTGTTAACCCGGGAGAAGGTGTCAGGCATTTTCGGGTTCTGTGGTTTTAGCACGGTCGCTCAACTGTTAATATTGGCCTATTTATTTGATTTTAAAACATCTTTGAAACCTATGTGCATTTTTAATCCATTTAAACCGCTCTTAATATTTAGGGAAATGCAAGATTATTTAAAACGCATCGTAAGCCATGCAACATGAAATGCACCCACGGTTCACAACACGCTTTATCTAACCTTGTTAGAAATTAGAATCGAGTCACATGAAATGTACACCCGAATTTAGCAATTACAAATCACAACTACGTCACAGGAACCGTACCCATAGTCATGATAAATGTTTAGTTAACGCGCCTAAAGCAAACTACGAAATTTATTTTTAGTATCTAAGTTATAAAATTAATATGAGGGCCATAGGTGATTCAATTATAAATGGCACACCTCAATCAATCATAAAGAAGAGAATTATGTTCAATTAAAGAGGATTATAAAGTCCCTCCTTAATCTAACTCAGGATTTAGTCTAAATTTACTAATTGCAAATATGCATTGAGATAAATTGATAGGCTTTTGATTACTTAAGGAAGATCGAACCAGCTGCAGGTTAGCTGAGGATTTAACGAAAGTACATGGGCTGGGCTTGAAGTTGAACCCACCACTTAGAACGAAAGGCCAAATCCAACCAGCGATATGATTGGGCCAATAATGAGCCCAGCAATGCACTGAACTCCACATGACGAGCCATTTGTCTAAACATAAGATGCGAAAGGAAAAAGGGTGGGGAAGAAGACCTTTGGGCCTGAAATTGTGCCCAAGACAAGAAAAAACACATCTGGACGCTTTGGGCCTCGAAATTGAGCCCAGCACTCGAACAAAGGTCTAAGACCACACCTAAAATGATCTTGACCAGGCCATCCATTTAGGCCCACATCTTGGCCCAATTCATTAATGAAAAATGCTGGCCTATTGAATATACTTAAAAGCAAGTACATAAATTTGAGAATTACAATTAACTATCATAACTAAATGTACCCAAATTAACTATACAAAACAGATCACTGAAAGAACAAGTTTATACAATTTAATCATAACAACTAAATAATCTAACTACTCATTAACGAAAAGCTTCACAAAAAATGATCCATCCTTCTGCTAAGGCGGCATACTTCCATCCAAGGAGATTTTGTGTTTCAAAACAGTGCTTGAGTTTGCAAGAGTAGCTATAGAACTAATTTGCAAATCTGCATTTGACTACTATAGTAGCAGACAAATGAGACAAATAGTTAGTACAATTATAACCCTTCATGGTTTCAACACATAAGGAAAGATTAACCAACATTGTCAAAATCTTTTCTAATACTATCTCACAGGCTTCATTAGTTAGTTTACCATGTCAAATAACGAAACAACAAAATGAGAGCAGGTTTCAGTCTTCATATGGATCCCATTGACGATTTTAAGCATGCTGGATCTTCACATTATAGTCTGAAGTTTTTTCAAAAAAAAAAATTAAAAGCTTAAACATGTAGGAAAAAAAAGAAATCACAGATGATTACTAACCCACGTAAAAGGAATCATGCCGATTTTCAAGCAGTAAATCTAAACTAGATCTATACAAGTCCACCAAAATTCACATAAAACCCATTTACTGAACAAATTCGATATTAAGCATTCCATTTCAGAAAAGAAACCACAATACATGAAGAAGGAACTGAAAATGGTACCTTGAATGAGTAACAAAAAGGAAAACAGTAAGTGTAAGATGAAGGAAACTGGTTGAAAAACTTCAAAAGAAAAGGAACAACAGCAATAACCAACACAGCAGCAGGAACCAGTAGTGAAAATCAAACAAACAGCTTCAAAGACCAGCCAAGCTTCAGCTTAGAAGACTAGAATTTCCATGAAAACTTTTAAAATTACAAAAGAAAATCAGAAAGACCAGCCAGTAATGCAGAAAACTGTTTTTGTGTTTTTTAGGGTATGAAATTCTGATTGTTTTTTCAGGACTTTGGTGCAGAGAATAATAATCTAAAATCTGTGAAAGAAAGGAACTACTTACAGGCCTAAAAGGCCATGTGCCAAAAGCCAAATCAGGGAAATATTCCCTCAGCCTGAAAAGGCATCTTTCCTAACCAACTAGGATAGCTGGTTGTCCCCTATTGGCTCGGCATATTTGTGTTAACCAAATAAGGACAGCTGCCTCCCATTCTAGAAGTTTCCTAATGTAGGAATTATCTGAAAGTCCCTATTTCATTTCCCAACTTGAACCCTAAGTTTACAATTGTTCAATTGACCCCCCTAAGAGTTTCTAACAATTACAAACCAGGGCAAACAACATCAAACAAGAATTAAAAGGAAATAAAGATCAAATGGCACAAACCCTAAAACCTTTAACTAAACCTAGATTCTCTTAGCATGAACTGAAATCAGAAATGAGGCAAAACAGAGATATTTAAACCTAATTACTAACACAAGTCCAGAATTAATCAATAATGAGCCATTTTCTAAGAAGTAAACCCATTGAAGAAACCAACATTACTGTATCAGGGAATCACAACAACAGAAAGAAACTAGCATACTGATTTTAACTCAAACTAACTAGACACAAGTTAAACCAATATTTAACAAACCCTAGCCGAAAAACTGACCATCTAATGACTCTGATGGAAAATGCATAAATTAACCCTAAACTACTGACTAACATCAATGATTAATCACAAAAGTTAACAAACAATTCTGAAAAATTAAAACCCTAAATCATGCAACTACGAACAGAACAACCACAACAAGAAATCAATGTTCAAGAAAAGAAACCAAACGAGAAATTACCTATACCAGTTGGGACTTGGAGAACCTGACCGGAGTTTGGACATGGTTAGGGCAGGTTTGAAAATGAGTCAAACCTACATGAATCAATTGCTCCTATTGAGAAGCAAATGACTCATGTAGGTATGAACCATTTGAACTTCAGTAGAGGCTTTTAGGTTTTTCTTTCTCTTTTTTTTCCAGATTTTCAATTTGAAATTACTCCAGTTTGAAAGGCATTTTGAGCAAAATAGCAGGATATTAGGGGTGAGGGGAGCGGAGAGATGACCTGGTGAGGTTTTGGGGTGGTTTGGGCAGACTAGGGTTTTGGGTATCAATCTTAAATCTAAAATTGGAGGGATTTGAGAGGGATTCGAGGAATTGGTTCTATATTTTGGAAAGAGGAGGAGGTGGGTAGTGTTTGGTGTGAATTTGGAGTGAATCGGAGCACCGGAACCGTCGTGAGGCGATTTTCGGCAGGTGGTTGACGGCGGAGGTGGCGGAGGTGGCGGAGGGTGTGAGGGCGGCTAGGGCTTCACGTCTCTGAGGTTGAGAGACATGGAATGGGGGGTCGAATGGGTATGGCGGCATTTGGACAGTCTTATACTTAGGGGGTTAGTTCCGAACCATTGGATCACTAGGATACAACGACTGTGATCAAAGATAGTCGAAACGGGGTCGTTTTGGTTTAGACGGGGCTGGCTGGACCGGGTATGGGGCATTGGGCTGGATTTGGGGCGAGTTTGGGAAAAAATATTTGGGCTTCAGCCCCTTTGGCCTAATAAAATCAAACCCCTTCTGAATTAACCCTTTATTTCCTTTTCTTTTTGTTTTTGTTTTTCTTTTTTTTCTTTAATTAAAAACTTAAATCAAAATCCTAAATTAATCTAGATTGTAAAACTAACCAATTTCTTAAAATTATAAAAATTCCTTGATCCTAAATCAAAAAGAAAAATCGATAATCTAGCAATTAAAAGGTAAAAATGTAAAATGGCCCATTTTTGTAATTTTTCTTATTTTTAATAAAATAAATAATTAACTAACTAATCCTAAAAATGTAAGAATAAAATCTAAATGCAATGCAAGGTATTTTGGCATTTTTCATGATTTTTAATGAAAATTAAACATGCACAAACATGCAAACAATTAATAAAATTCTACAAAAATCCTACAAAATGAAAAATAATTGGAAAAAATCTATTTTCTTGAATTTTATAGGAGTAATTCATATAGGGCAAAAATTACGTGATCACAATTGTGACACCAAATTCTGGGTAGAGTTGTATGTTGGATTATGTACTAGTATATGGTTAAACTATTAGTTTTCGTCTTCTGCATTTCTGTTTATTGTAATTATTCCGCTATTGATCACCTGTTATATTGAACTGCTAAAAAGGCTAAGTAAATGGGTTAATGAATCTATAATACTCGGCTTGCCTAGCTTTTATGAGTAGGCTCCGTCACGACTCCTGAGGGTGGGAAATTCAGGTCGTGACAATTTTCAAGCCCCAACATCCACTAAAACCCTATATCTGTTTACAAATAACTATTACAAGCCCAAATAAATACAAATAAAATTAAGGAATTTTTTCATACATGTACAAAATTAGAAACGTTATTACCAAAAATGTCCATGTTTACATAATTATCCGACCTACCCATGTTTAGACTACAAAATATATACATTTATTTAAAGAAGAATCCTTTATGCATTAGCCTTCCTTTTTTAGACGCGGGGAATTGGGATCACAGAGGATTCTTCGGAGAATTTACTGACGCAATCTTCACAATTTATTTAAGCTTGCTATTACATCGATTTACTCTCATCAACGTCGCACAATCAAGTTCATTACTCTGATTTTCTGTATCTCCTCTGGTTTCAAAATCAGAAACGAAGATCGGCGGAAAAAAATTGCAAACAACTATCTCCAATAGTATTGAATTCGGCGATATAATGACAAATTTAGCTATTATGCTTCAGCTAAATGGTC
Organism: Nicotiana tabacum; assembly: GCF_000715075.1. Taxonomy (NCBI): domain Eukaryota; kingdom Viridiplantae; phylum Streptophyta; class Magnoliopsida; order Solanales; family Solanaceae; genus Nicotiana; species Nicotiana tabacum. Next base: position 129,602,626 of record NC_134087.1, read on the forward strand.
ATTGGGATAGCATTGGCAGGTACAACGATTTTAATGTTGATAGAATAGTAGTCAGCAAGGATTAAAATTACAATCAATTGAATTCTGCAATTGCAGAACATCTAATGATCAATACCTCTGAGAAAATCATCGAAATCAAATACATTGTCAATGAACATTGTCCTCCAATGGAAATTAGGAACGATATGGGAGTTCGAGTATACATGGAGACCAAAAAGGAAAACAAAAGCTTAGGAATGTATCCGCTATGTATAACAGTGTGTGATTTCGATTTGGAAAGCAGTAGCTCTAATACGAGCACAATTGCAGGTTTGTTTTGTATTTTCAGTGGTGATGTTCTGTCAGTTTTTTGTTTTCTACAATTATTCTACACAATAACTATAATGATACAACTAACAAATGTAGTTCAACTATTATAACTGTTGAAGTATTCAATTTTAATTATTACACAATTTTACTACAAATTAACTACAATATACTTCTGAATTGTATATACTTTTAATTGAGTGCGGGTTCATCTGGAACAGTGCTGTTGATGGATAGGCCAGCATCTCCGCCGATTGGGGAATGTGAAAGTAACATAATAATAGAACATACACCAAATGTTATTGAAGTAGGCCAAGTCTACAAAGACAAGCAAACAATTGTCAATGCAATGAAGCACTATTCTGTCATGAATAAGTTCTAATTTAGGGTGAAGAGGTCTAGCGCAAGAAGGTAGGAACAGTTCTATTGTCAAATTTGTATTTGTGTTTATTTTATAGTTGTTTGGTATTCTTTTATTTATAGGTAGTGCTTTCTTTGTATATAATTGTTAACAAATTTGTAGTTTTTTTGTAAATAAATTGTTTAATATAAGATTTTTGTGCTTAAATAGCCTATTAATTTGTAGCGATATTTTTCATACCAATTTTTAACTTATTTTTTTTATGTAGTTACTGCCTGGTTTGTATTGGGGACAATTGTACATGGCAATTCAAATCAACCATCATAAACGAATCAACATTGTTCAAGGTTTGAAAATTCAACAGCCTGCACACATGCTCTTTGATGGACAATACACACATACAACGCAAAGCAACTGTCATGGTAGTTGCCAGCATGGTGATTCCAAAATATACGGATCCTAAGACAATATACACACCAAAAAAAATACAGACTGATATGTTGTCGGATCATGGTGTGAACTTAACATACATGCAAGCTTGGAGAGTAAAGGAAAAGGCTTTGGAATTTTTGAGAGGTCACCCTGCTGATTCCTACAGTCGCTTGCCAAGTTATTTGTATATTCTGGAGAAGACTTATCCGGGGACGGTAGTTAATTTAAAGAAGACTGAAGATGTTTTTTTCTTGTACGCATTTGTTGTGCTTAGTACATCCATCAAGGGTTGGGAGTATTGTAGGCCAGTTGTGGTAGTTGATGGAACCTTCTTGAAGTCGGCATACAAAGGAATAATGTTAACAGCCAGCACAATGGATGCAGCAGGTATTGTAGATTCTTTGTAGAAATATTGTTGTAAAGTTATTTTCAGTATCTACTTTTTATACTGTCAAATTTTATTACAGAAATTGATTTTCTTTTTGCCACCTGTGTGATAGGTAGCATATTACCACTGACATACGCTATTGTTGATTCAGAAAATGACGCAGCATGGAATTGGTTTTTTGAGCAATACAAAGATGTGTATGGTGAAAAACCTAATATGTGTATTATTTCGGACCGAAATGAGAGTATCTTGAAGGCAACATCTACTGTTTATACTGGAAGGCCACATTATGCTTGCATGTGGCTCATTTGGATAAATGTAAGGTCAAAGTTCAGGAAGGGTTATCTAAAGATAAGCAAATTGTACTTTGCAACAACACGATCATACACAATTGATGAATTTAATGAAAGAATGTCAAAGAATGAAGAGATCGACGTGTGCGTTAAAGCATACTTATACGATATTGGCTATCACAGATGGTCTCGGGTACATGCTACGGTGAACAGAACGTGGACGATGACATAAAACATTGCAGAGTCATTGAATGCGGTAAGAAAAGATGCAAGAGAGATGCCCATAGTAGACCTATTAGAGTACATGAGGACTCTTCTTGAAAGTTGGAATAATGAAAAGTTATTGAAAGCAAAGGGTACATTCACATACCTTGGGAAAAATACAACAAAGAGTTTGAGGACAACAAGACATTATCGTAGAAGATGAGAGTAAGCTATATCCAGTAACATCAGATCAACGATTCCATCAAACTAAATATATAATGTTAATTGTAGATAACTTGTAGTAAAAATGTTGTTATTTTGTACATATCGCTGACAATTAGTTGTGTGCTTGAAATGAATTTGTAGGTGAGGGCTTCAACAGACCACATCCATACAGTGCTATACGGTGCGGAGCGCTTTATTGTTTACCTTCAAAACAAAAGATGTAGTTGTGGACAGTTCCATCTTGACGAACTTCCTTGTCCACATGCTTTGGCGGCCTTGAGGCACAGGGATGAGTCTTATGAAAACTATTATTATCCTTATTACATGAGGGAAAGTCTTTTGAAGACTTATGAAACACCAGTAGATCCGCTTCCTGACGAAAGCAAATGGAATGTACCACAACATGTAGCCGAAGAAGTTGTAAAGCCACCAACTGGGAAAAGACAGCCATGGAGACCTTAGAAATAAAGATACAAACCATTTGATGAAGTAAAAGCAAAGAAGTACAAGTTTCACGTGAAAACTGTGGGCTAGAAGGGCATAACAAAAGATCTTGTAAGAATTCACCCAAAAGGAAATAAAAATTGATAAAGTAACTACAACTTTTTGATAGATTGTATTGAGGTATTCTGGAGAATTATAGTTGAGTTGTAATTCTGTTGATAAATTGAATATATCTCCTATAATAAAATATTTTCAACTCTTAATACAATTGGTTTGTAGTTGTTTTGTTGAATTACATTTCTTGAGACAACATCCTTAGGGTGGAGTCATCACAGCAACAGTAAAAGAATGGGAACGACATTCCCATTTTCACAAAACGCAACTGTAAAATTAGCAAGTGTTGCAGCACTCTTAGACAGACTAATCAGATGAGGAACATCTGCAAATTCGTATCCTAAGGACATCAATATCTCCTCAGCCCACTAACTTAATACATAATGAAACATCATAAATGTAGTTAAGTTGTAAAGAAATTTTATGCTAAAAATAATGAAGCAAAGGGTAACCACACAAAACAAAAGTAGTAGAATAAAGTACTAACAATTTTGAACCAAAAAAGAATCTCCATAGTGTTTTCGATTTAAAGTAGTAATTTCCTAGGCAAAAATAACAAAACTAAAGGTAAAACAATTGTAGCACAAATCTGCTACAAATATGTTTCAACTGACTTGTTCTAAGTTAACAATTTATCTACAACTTTACTATAAACCCACTACACCTACATATTTTAACTACAATTTTTTTACAGAATAGGGAAACTAATTCTTCTTCTTCTTCCGGACTTCTGTTCTCTCATTTGCAGCTGGTGGACCTTTTCTGCTTGCTAATCTGCCAGTCACCTCACTCTCACTAGTTGCACCAATCTTTTGCTTTTTCCTAGCATAATCCCAAAGTAGAGCTCCATAGCGTCTACGATATTGATCAATATCAGAAAGGTCTTCCTTTAAAATCAATAGCTCTTCAATGCTGACATATTCAGCAAATGTCACAACGTATACACCACATTTACTGCAAACAGAAATTAGGGGGGAAAATTTAGCATTCAGCAGTTGAATAAAATTTGTTAAATAAATAGAAGGAAAAGTAGCTTTTTCATACAGTGATCCCTCTTTTTGCTGAGGTATCTCACCGACCAACCACTAAATGTCAAGAGGATCAGTAACACCTTTTTCAGTGTATGTCTTTGTGTTAGTTGATGTCTGGACGCTTGTCATAGAAGTCGGTGGATGACAAGTATAGGGGGATCATTGTTGCAAATCTGTTGACAACAGATTCAACAAGGATATGATTGTATGAAGAGACCATAGAATCATAAACATATAGAACCCTTTCGGTAATGTCAAAAACAGCTAACAGCTAGTGAACTTTTTTCACAATATTTATGGGCATAATCACAAAATCATCTTGATTTCATGCAACATTTGCAAGTAGCCTATTTATCAATATGTATTCTACTACGACATCTTGGGATTTCACAATAGCAAGCTACTTATTGTCAGGAGCATTAATGTATTTTTCATAAATTTATTTAATTCTAGTCTTGAAAATGCAGTCAGTGGTTGTAAAACGTGTTTTGTTCACAGGACCATACTTTTCTCTCTTTCTCAATTGTATAAAATAACATCAATGTGCTGCAAAAAAACAGAGTTCATTATTTCTTAATGTTTCAAACAAATTAACTACACTTTTTTAAACAGAAAAACTACAATATTCTCCAATAATAGAATACTACAGCTAGTCATTTCATTATGCCAGGGTATATGTTTACCGTATTATTGAGGACTTGTCCGGGATGTGCTAAAGTTTAAAACTACTCCTTTTTATCAACTTTCTCCACTCCAAGATCATACCACGGCTTAAGCTGGTTATCTTTTATAGAATAAGGCACCTTCCTCCTATTTAAACACATAGCAATTACAATAAATATGTAGATTCAACTGGAAATCAAAAAATTGTATGAACTCGATAATATGAAAATTTGTATAATATAACCTCTTTGACACCGTGTCGGTACCAGAGTATAACAACAACAACAACAACAACAACCCAGTATAATTTCACTAGTGGGATCTGGGGAGGGTAATATGTACACAGACCTTACCCCTACCCCGAGGGACAGAGAGGCTGTTTCCAGGAGACCCTCGGTTCAAGAAAGCTACAAGAGACGATATATTAGTACTAATCAATAAACTCATAATAAAATAACATAAAATAAAAATAACAGCAATATAAGAAATATAGAAAGTACGAAAAAAATGGAAGATATAATAATATCCAGCAGATCAGTAGCTGACCAGTAGCATCCTAAGACTAACTCCTAACTGGCTAGTCTCACTTTAGTGCGCTGAAGAAATACTCACAACTTCCCCCTAGCTTACAACCTTAATGCTCGACCTCCAGAGTATAACAGCTTATTGAATTCTTCCAACAAGTCAGAATCAACATCGCCGCCAATAACCCCAGCAAATGGATGCTTGATGAGAAAAATTGGAGGTCCTTCTGAAGTGCTCCCCCCAGAACTGTAAAAAGGGAGAAAGGGGGATCTTGCATGCTTTCCAGACTGCCTTGTTCTTGCTTGTAAAGTAGGGGTTGTGTCATCTTGGATAGGCTCGCCAAACTTAACAATCTGGGAGAAGTTCTCTAGAAGCTCAAAATTATCAAGTGGTACTTCCCTTTTTTCAAATCTGCAGTCATCTGAATCACCTACATTCATGTACTCGGTTGGTTCACCTTCAAAATTTAAAGCAAAAGAATAAGAAAAAATGTTGCATCAGTTCTTCAACAAAAATTGAAACAAATTGTCAAAACCTTTTTTTTCTACAGTTGTAATGTAACATATAATACTACTGAAATGTTACCGGCAATCGTCTCCTATTGGTATAACATTTTCTTGTTGAATGGGAGATTGAATTTTTGTTGTCTCCTTCTCCTCATTTAAATGCTCTCCTGGAATATCAATATTAGCTTCCTGTTTTGGAGAGTCCACATGCATAGTTTCCTTCTCTGTTACAACAAATATACGCAACTTAATTAATTTGTAGATAATTTGTAGGAAACATTAACAAAAATGTAGATAAATTGTAGTGAAAGTATAGTAAATTTGTAGAAATGTTGTCCTGCATTTGATATGGAAAATGTGAAATATGATGATAACATGTACTAAATCATACCTGCATTTTCTTCATCAAAAGCCCCTTCAAATTTGGAAGACAAATCAACACCTACAAGAACATTCTTCTCAATTTGAATGTCATTTAGGTATCCTGTATCTATGAAAATCGTTGGAAATATAATATAGATTAGTTGTTAGTAATTTAGGATATATGTAGATATAATGTAGATATAATATATATCTATATAATTATATAAAGTAGGGGAATACAAATCTGATGCGGCACCTCTCAAATGGCAGGGTTTTTATTTCTCTCTTTTCTTAGGGCTTTGCCTATTTTAATAAAGAAAAATAGTTCCATATTGAAAAACAAATAGTCCCGTCTCATTGTATTCCATCGATTACCGTCGTGTCAAAAGACAAAAAATCCTAACAGTTGTTTCTCCTGAAATTCATCCCATAACAGTCGCTCACTCTCGCTCTCTTAATTACTATATATTTATCCTTTTCTTTATCCTTTGTCTTTAGTACTCTTCTTCTTTTCCAATTGCTACAGAGGAGTTGTTTCTCTCAATGCTCAAGCTAAATCACTTTGTTCTTTTGAATTTTCTTGTTTTTCCTGCTTTTCTTTTCTAACCTATTGTATATTGTCTGTATTTTGTAAACCTTGCAGTATAGTCAATCCGGAGCATTAATTGACTTAATGGTATATTTTACTCCTTCAATAGTTTGTTAATTAGTCATTTATAAAATATTCTGTAAAATTAAAGTCATTATTTGTTAGCATTCTGTAAAATTGAAGTCACAATTAGTTTCCTACCTCCAGGTAATAGGGTTTTACAGAATTGCATTGCACGAAGAGAAGTAGAGAATCAAATATCTATTTTTTTCCTTTGAATTTGTTTTCATTCTTAAGTTTATTTTTCCTATGGCCTATAGCCGCTCATTCTTGAATAGTTCTCATTCTTCTCAATTTGACATTTTGGCACTCATCACTTACAATGACCACATTTACGGGGTAATACTAGAATAAATGAACTTGATAGTAATTGTATTGTAACCCTTTTGCTAAAGGGGTTGGGTTTAAGAATAGGTAGAAATGACCAATAGTTTTGTAAGGATGAACTATAGTTAGTTGGCTTGTGATTAGTTTTCTGCATGTCATGAGGTATATAATAGTTTAATAACTTGTGTTTCTAATCTACCAATGTCTTTCAACAATGACATCATTGGCATAATTCAATTTGCTAATTGTTGGAAGAAGCCAGTATTCCATTCTAGGGGTGGGCATTCGAATCTGTTTATCAATAAATCGAATTGATTGTTTGTTATCGATTTATCGATATCGGTATTTCAATTTCGATTTCGAAATTTTTCTTATCGAGTTATCGATTTCGATTTCGATTTTGTCCTCTTCGATTATCAGTTTATCGATAAACCGATAAGATATTATAAAAAGACAAATATACCCTTATTCTATAATATCCTTTCATTTACCCTAAGTCCCTAACCCTATTATTTCCTCTACCCATTCTTCAGAGCCGCATTTACCTTTTTCTCTCTCTCCTGCGAGCTGCAAACCCAGCAGAAAAAGCGAACTCCGGCGAACTCCGACATACTCTGGCGTACTCTGGCGACTTCAATAGTACGTTTCTCCCTCTCTATCTCCGTGCTTTTGTTACAATTTCAAGCATCAGCAGATTTCACCTCCGTATCCATTTCAAGAGACCTTCTCTCTCTGTCATTGACCTCTCTTCAGGTACCCTTTTTGCTTTGATGTAGAAACGGGTATTTTTTTTTATTTGCGTATTCTTCTGTAGTCATCATATATGCTTCTTCAACTCCATGTTTGTGGGTCATCTTGGAGAGTTACCCCTTGCTGCTGCTTCCATGGCTACTTCCTTTGCCTCTGTCACTGGTGTTAGCTTGTTGGTTAGTCCTTTTCTATAAAGTGTTGGTTTCAGCTTGTTGGTTTAATGAGCTTTTACACAATCATTACAATTTCATTATGTCCATATTAGTTAGGCGTGTTTATAGCGATATACTTTCTGTGGAATCTCGCAAATTTTCTTATTGGTATAATCGATAACCGAATCGATAAATCGAAATCGAAAAAATCGAAACCTTATTGAAACGATAACGATAAGCATATGTACAAATCGATAATCGATAAGTAATTATTGATAAGGGTCAAAATCGAATCGATAAATCGAATGCACACCCCTAGTCTATTCCGTATGGAAAGAAGATAGAAGCTCATATCTTTTTATACATAAGAACTAAATAAGCTCGGCAATCAAGGAACAAGAATCGTGTTTACCTTTCGAGATCAAGCAAAAATGGAGGTTCAGCGTAGTTGGAGCTTGCAAGGTCATAAATGTCTTCTATAAAGTTGATTGTATCTTAGCAGTTTGATTCCTTCTCTTCTTTAAAGTTTATTTATAAGGACTATCTTTCAAGAATTGGTGAAGTTCATGATTCTGTGTCAAACGATTATCATTTGTTTTAACCTTTATGATTCACAAACACATTTACTGTATTTTTTTTTTACTCCGTCACTTATTTTGAGTCTATTTTAAACTTTTTTTAAATAAAATTTTTGAATATTATTGTGATAACTAGAGGATAGTGAAATAATATTTGTGTAACAAAAGAAAGAAAAGTGACTTATGGATAATGAACACAAAGTTGAATGACTTTTACGTAACAAAAAAAAGTGACTTTAGGGTAATGAACACAAAGTTGAATGACTACCCATAAACTTTACTCCAAATAGGTGCAATACTGTGTGTTGGGTAAATTCTTACCAAGGGAGGTAATTAAATTGATGATGCTTAAGAATTAGGTAATATAATAAAAGCTACTCATTCATATCCATGGTTTTGTTTTACTAAAAAATATAAATGATCAATCAGCAAATAAGTTTATAACATTGTATACGGTCAAAATCGAGTTTTTCCTCGTGTGACTGATCGGGTTTGGGACATGATGGACCGAGATTCATTATTATAATATCGAGCTATAATGTGAAGTCGGGCTGTTGAGTTCTAGCCCCAAAAACCGACCAAGGTCGGGAACAGCCGAAATCGATATAGTGATTTGGCAGCTGAATTCCACCCGATGGGAGCATTTGGTGGGATTGAACTCTGAATTAAATGGTGTAGCATTAAAATCCTACTCATTCTAAGCATTTTTTCTAAGTTGTTTGATTTTTATTAATTCTTAATGTGTTCATAATATATTAGAAAATCGTTTCAATAACTATCTAATTAATGGTCCATTAGTTATATTTATATATTTGCAATATTTTTTTTTAAATAACATGCCTGTTTTCTTTTTCTTTTTTAAAATCGTGTTATATTCAAATTTTGATACCTTATTTTTTGTATCATGAGTTCAACTAGAGTGAAGCACGAGCCACCAAGCCACATCTGCTCGACAAATACTAGAAGAAACTAGTAAATATTGCCACACAATAGTGTAGTTAGTATTAAAATCTTAAAATTCGTTGGGGAGTATATTTTGTATTTTTGATTTCTTAAAATTCTATTTTCAAGATACCAAGTGTGTATTGACGCACACACATATAGTTTTTTTTAAAAAAAATCGTGTACCTAGTTCAATTTTCAATTAAGTTATAGGGGCCAAATTGTTCGTGCCAAATTGATTACCTCTCCGGTCAACAATATGTGACCAATTTGCTTTTGGCCCGTGGTGGAAACTTCAGAGGGGTATAAATACACGTGAATTTCAGTTATTTTACACTTTTCAAATCCCCAAAACATAAGAGGCGATTTTCCAAACAACTTTTCTTCTCCGAAACGATTGGTCAGTGATTTCTAACTTATTTTCTTCACTTCTTAACATCTTTAACATGATTTCAACTTCAAATCAAAGATTTTCACGGGGAAATTGAGTGATGTGGGTAGAACCTAGGTTTTTCTAAAATTAGGGATTTGGACCTCAATTTGAGGTCCGATTTCAAAACGAACCATATATTTGAATTTGTGGGGGAATGGGTAATCGGGTTTTGATCCGAACCTCGGGTTGCGACCACGTGGGCCCGGGGGTGAATTTTGACTTTTGGGTAAAACTTTGGAAAACTCATTTTCATGCATTGGGGTTGATTCATTTTGCATTTATTAATGTGATTAAGTAACTTATGACTAGATTCGAGCGGATTGGTGGTGGAATCAAGAGGTAAAGCTATAATTGAGACTTGAGTGGTGTTCAAGGCATCGAGGTAAGTGTTTGGTTTAACCCTAGCCTGAGGGATTAGGAGTTGAGTCATATTTGCTATTTGCTTCTTGTTGAGTACGACGTATAGGCATGGTGACGAGTATCTATACGTTGGTGTCAAGCATGACTGCGGGTCTTAACTTGATAGTTGTTGTGCTTTTTTGAATGACACCTTGTATACTTTAATTAATGATCCTCTATGATTAAGTATTTCCATTAATTGAACAGAGTACTAGCAAAGTGAGATTGGTTATAGCTGATTCTTCCTTGTCGGGATGACTATTTCGATATCCTTGTTCCCTTGCCGGGAAGTTATTATATTACTTATGTTCCCTTGTCGGGATTTCTTGTGATTGTGTGATGAACTGAAATGGGAGCGGGTGGTACGCCTACCAAAAGATTGATGAAATGGGAGCGGGTGGTACACCTACCATAAGATATAATGAAATGGGAGCGGGTGGTACGCCTACCACGAGATAGAATAAAATGGGAGCGGGTGGTACGCCTACCACAAGATTGATGAAATGAGAGCGGGTAGTACGTCTACCACAAGATATTATGAAATGGGAGCGGGTGGTACGCCTACCACAAGATATAATATGAAATGGGAGCGGGTGGTACGCCTACCACAAGATTGATGAAATGGGAGCGGGTGGTACACCTACCACAAGATATTATGAAATGGGAGCGGATGGTACGCCTACCACAAGATATAATGAAATGGGAGCGGGTGGTACGCCTACCACGAGATATGAGAAATGGGATCGGGTTGCACGCCTGCAACAAGAGGAAACTGAAAGTGAAAGTTGCCTTTATTTTCTTCATTTGTGATAGAAGTTATAGTGCTAGCTTCCTTATTATTCCCTGTTATTTCTTTTAACTGCTATCCCCGAAGCATGTTCCCCTTCCCCGGCTTTAACTGCTTATTACTTGTTTACTCTTCCGCTATATATTATATAACTGTACAGGTTTCTCTGGAGTCTGGTCCTAGCCTCGTTACTACCTCGCAGGGGTTAGGCCAGACATTTACCAGCACATGGGGCCGATTGTGTTGATACTACGCTCTGTGCTCTTTTGCACAGATCCAAGTTTTGGACAGCAGCAGTAGCGTGGGGCCATCCTTCAGTCCAGTGAGACACTGAGGTAGCCTTGCAAGCGTTCGTAGGCCCGGCGTCTCCTCTATCTTTTATTTCCGTCTATTATCTCATATATTCGAGACAAACAGTTTATATTTTCTTTCAAACGGTTGTATTTAGCACTCTTAGAAGTTCATGAGTAATGTGACACTAGTTCTTGGGTAGAGGCATATGTTGATTCTCGCATTATTGTTCAGTTTTCTTTAAATTTAAGTCTTCCGCATATTTATTTAATTCTGTTGCTTTCATGCTATCGCCGATAATTGTTAAAAGAAGTAATTGTTAACGATGTAAGCAGTTAAGGATTGGCTTGCGTAGCTCTCATTAGTAGGCGCCATCATGAATTCCCGAGGGTGGGAAATCCGGGTCGTGACAGTTGGTATCAGAGCTCTAGGTTACATAGGTCTCACAACTCACGGACAAGCTCAGTAGAGTCTCAGGGATCGGTACGGAGACGTTTGTATTTATCCCCCAAAGGCTACCGAGTTAGGAAAACTTCACTTTTGTTCTTTCTTGTCGTGCGGATTTGTTCCTCAAATGCTAATTGAACTTCTACTCTGTTCTTCGCATATGGCGAGAACACGCGCTTCCTCATCTACTGCTCAGCAACCCGAGCCCCCTATAGCAGCTTCCACTAGGGGCAAAGGGCGAGGCTAAGGCCGTGCTAGAGGCCGAGGTAGGGGCAGAGCTCAACCCCGAGCAGCGGCACCAGTGGTGGAGCCTCGGGTTGATTTTGAGGAAGAGGTTCCAGCCCCAACAGTTCATGTGGGCCCAAATCAGGTCCCAGAGGGGTTTATCGCTACCCCAGTTCTTCAGGACGCTCTGGTTCGATTGGTGGGCCTTATGGATAGTGTCACCCGAGCAGGTTTGCTTCCTGTAGCACCAGCCACTTCTTAGGCTGGATGAGGGGCTTAGACTCCTACTATACGCACTCCGGAGTAGGTAGCTCCCCAGATTCAGGTTCCAGCGGTTCAGCCAACGGTGGCAGTTCAGCCGGGTGTAGTGGCTCAGATCGGCGATGGAGCGGCTATGCCCGCCGATGCTTTGTGGAGAATGGACAGATTCACCAAGCTCTTCACTACTACTTTCAGCGGAGCTCTTTCTGAGGATCCCCAGGATTTCCTATACAGCTGCCACGAGGTTCTCAGGAACATGGGCATTGTTGAGACCAATGGGGTCGATTTTGCTGCATTTCGCTTATCTGGATCTGCCAAGACTTGGTGGAGGGATTATTGCTTAGCGAAACCAGCCGGATCGCCATCTTTGACATGGGAGTAGTTTTCAGTGTTGTTTCTAGAGAAGTTTCTCCCTGTGACGCAGAGAGAAGCCTAACGGAGGTAGTTTGAACGCCTTCAGCAGAGTTCCATGACGGTCACTCAGTATGAGACCAGGTTCATCGTTCTAGCTCGCCATGCTCTTGTCATACTTCCCACCGAGAGAGAGAGGGTGAGGAGGTTTATTGATGGTCTTATTCAGTCGATTCATCTTCAGATGGCCAAGGAGGCCGGGAGTGAGATTACATTTCAGGAGGCGGCCAATGTGGCCCGCAGAGTTGAGATGGTTCTGTCATAGAGAGGTGGTCATGAGTCGGATAAGCGGCCCCATCATTCAGGTAGATTCAGTGGTACCTCGCCTGGAGGTAGAGATTCATATGGTAGAGGCCATCCTCCTAGGCCCTTTCAGTCTGCTCTTCAGGTCTCCCATTGTACTTCAGGTGGTCGTGGTTCTCAAACGCACTATTTTGATCAGCAGCCTTACAGTGCACCATCAGCACCTATCAGTGCACCACCACTTAAGAGTTTCCAAGGTCGTCAGCCCCAGCAACCGAGGGCTTGCTTTACTTGTGGTGACACGAGGCACATTGCTAGATATTGCCCTCGAGCTTCGAGCAGTTCTGCGCATCAGGGTTCTCGTGCTATGGTACAGGCACCAGATGTCCCACAGCCTGCCCAGTCAGCTAGAGGTGGGGGCAGAGGTGTTAGAGGTGGAGGTAGAGGTCCTAGAGGTGGAGCTCAAGCCACCAAAGGTGGAGGCCAACTAGCAACAGGCCGTCCCAGGAGGCAGTTCAGGGTGGTGGGGCCCAGCCCCGATGTTATGCACTTCCAGCCAGGCCCGAGGCTGAGTCTTCAGATACAGTCATTACAGGTACTATACTAGTTTGTGATAGAGATGTTTCAGTTCTATTTGATCCAGGGTTTACGTATTCGTACGTTTCATCTTATTTTGCCCCGTACCTAGTCATGCCTAGTGATTCATTGAGTATTCCTATTTATATGGCTACATCGGTGGGTAATTCTATTGTGGTCGACCGAGTTCATCGTTCTTGTATTGTAGTGTTTGGGGGTCTTGAGACCCGTGTTGATTTGTTGCTTTTAGACATGGTCGACTTCGATGTTATATTGGGAATGGATTGGTTATCCCCGTACCATGCTATCTTGGATTGTCATGCCAAGACCGTGACCTTAGCCTTACCGGGTTTGCCACTTTTAGAGTGAAGATAGACTCCTGGTCATTCTACCCAAAGTTTTATTTCGTATGTGAAGGCTCGGCGTATGGTCGAGAAGGGGTGTTTAGCATATTTGGCTTATGTTCGTGACTCCAGTGCTGAGGTTCCCTATATTGATTTTGTGCCCGTGGTTCGTGAGTTTCCTGAGGTTTTCCCTTCAGACCTGTCGGGGATGCCACCCGACCGGGACATTGATTTCTGCATTGATCTAGCTCCGGGCACTCAGCCCATTTCTATTCCGCCATATCGTATGACCCTGTCGGAGTTGAAAGAGTTAAAGGAACAGTTGCAGGATTTGCTTGAGAAGGGTTTCATTAGACCCAGCGTTTCGCCTTGGGGTGCGCCGGTTTGGTTTGTAAAGAAAAAAGATGGTTCGATGAGAATGTGCATTGATTACCGGCAATTGAACAAGGTTACAATTAAGAATAAGTATCCACTACCAAGGATTGATGATTTGTTCGATTAGCTTTAGGGTTCCAAGGTATTTTCAAAGATTGACTTGAGATTTGGCTACCACCAGTTGAGAATTAGGGCATCCGATGTCCCTAAAACCGCTTTCCGCACTCGGTACGGGCATTATGAGTTCTAAGTTATGTCATTCGGGTTGACCAATTCCCCAGCAGCATTTATGGAGTTGATGAACTGAGTGTTCAGGCCTTATTTGGACTTGTTCGTGATAGTATTTATTGATGATATCCTGATATATTCCCGCAGCCAGGAGGAGCATGAGCAACACCTCAGAGTGGTTCTTCAGACTCTGAAGGATAGTCAGTTATATGTTAAGTTCTCGAAGTGTGAGTTCTGGTTGAGTTCAGTGGCATTCCTAGGTCACGTTGTATCAGCAGAGGGTATTCAGGTTGATTCAAAGAAGATTGAGGCAGTCAAGAACTGGCCTAGACCAGCATCAGCTATAGAGATTCAGAGTTTCTTGGGATTGGCAGGCTACTATCGTCGGTTCGTGGAGAGGTTCTGATCTGTTGCAGCCCCGATGACCAGGTTAACCCAGAAGGGTGCCTAGTTCAGATGGTCGGACGTGTGTGAGGCGAGCTTTCAAAGGCTCAAGACAGCCCTGACTACGGCGCTGATGTTAGTTTTGCCCACAGGTTCAGGGCCTTACACCGTTTATTGTGATGCATCTCGCATTGGACTTGGTGCAGTGTTGATGCAGGATGCAAGGTCATTGCCTATGCTTCGAGGAAGTTGAAGGTTCATGCGAAGAACTATCTAGTGCATGATTTGGAGTTGGTAGTCATTGTTCACGCATTGAAGATTTGGAGGCATTACCTGTATAGTGTGGCATGTGAGGTGTTCACGGATCATAAGAGTCTTCAGTATTTGTTCAAGCAAAAGGAGTTGAATTTGAGGCAGA
Source organism: Nicotiana tabacum (assembly GCF_000715075.1). Taxonomy (NCBI): domain Eukaryota; kingdom Viridiplantae; phylum Streptophyta; class Magnoliopsida; order Solanales; family Solanaceae; genus Nicotiana; species Nicotiana tabacum. The sequence goes on from NC_134087.1 coordinate 129,617,701, forward strand.
GGAGGTGGTTGGAGTTGTTGAAAGATTATGACATCAATATCCTATATCACCCGGGAAAGGCCAACGTGGTGGCCGATGCTTTGAGTAGAAAGTCAGCCATTATGTGCAGTCTTGCTTATATTCCAGTCGGTGAGAGGCTGCTTGCTTTGGATGTTCAGGATTTGGCCAATCGATTTGTGAGGTTGGATATTTCTGAGCCTAGTCGAGTATTAGCTTGCACGGTCGCTCATTCTTCGTTATTGGAGCGTATCCGTGATCGATAGTTTGATGATCCCCATTTGTGTATCCTTAGAGACACGGTGCAGTGTGAGGGTGCCAAGCAGGTTACCTTAGGTGATGATGGAGTTTTGAGATTGCAGGGTCGAGTTTGTGTGCCTAATGTGGATGGGCTTCGAGAGTTGATTTTAAAGGAGGCCCATAGTTCCCAGTACTCTATCCATCCGGGCGCCACGAAGATGTATCAGGATTTGCGGCAGCATTATTGGTGGTGTAGAATGAAGAAGGATATCATTGCCTATGTGGCTCGGTGTTTGAATTGTCAGCAGGTTAAGTATGAGTATCAGAGGCCTGGTAGTTTATTTCAGAGGATTGAGCTTCCCGAGTGGAAGTGGGAGAGAATCACTATGGACTTCGTTACTGCACTTTCCTTGACTCGGAAGAAGTTCGATGCAGTTTTGGTCATTGTTGATAGGCTGACCAAGTCAGCGCATTTCATTCATGTGGCAGTCTCCTATTCGTCCGAGAGGTAAGCTGGGATCTATATCCGGGAGATTGTTCGTCTTCATGGTGTGCCGATATCTATCATTTCGGACCGAGGTACGCAGTTCACCTTGCGTTTCTGGAGAGCAGTTCAGCGAGGGTTAGGCACCCAGGTTGAGTTGAGTACAGCATTTCATCCTCAGACGGATGGACAGTCCGAGCAGACTATTCAGATATTGGAGGATATGCTTCGAGCTTATGTTATTGACTTTGGAGGTTCGTGGGATCAGTTCTTGCCTTTAGTAGAGTTTGCCTACAACAACAGCTACCAGTCGAGTATCCAGATGGCTCCTTATGAGGCTTTATATGGTAGGCGGTGTCGATCTCCGGTTGGATAGTTTGAGCCGGGAGAGGCTCGGTTGTTGGATACAGATTTGGTTCAGGATGCCTTGGACAAGGTCAGGATCATTCAGGATAGGCTTCGTACAACTCAGTCCCGGCAAAAGAGCTATGCAGATCGTAAGGTTCGAGACGTGGCTTTTATGGTTGGTGAGCGGGTGTTGCTCCGAGTGTCGCCTATGAAGGGCGTGATGAGATTTGGGAAGAAGGGCAAGCTTAGCCCTAGGTTCATTGGTCCATTTGAGATCCTTGATCAAGTGGGAGAGGTGGCTTATAGACTTGCATTTCCGCCTAGCTTATCAGCCGTGCATCCAGTGTTTCATGTGTCCATGCTTCGGAAATATCACGGCGATCCATCCCACGTGTTAGATTTCAGCACTGTCCAGTTGGACAAGGATTTGTTGTATGAGCAGGAGCCGGTGGCTATTCTAGATCGATAGGTTCGCCAGCTGAGGTCGAAGAGTTTTCCATCGGTTCGTGTTCAGTAGAGAGGTTATCCCCCTGAGGCATCGACCTGTGAGTCCGAGTCCGATATGCGGGATCGGTATCCTCATCTTTTCCCCGACTCAGGTACTTCCTTCTTCTGTCCGTTCGAGGACGAACGATTGTTTTAGAGGTGGAGAATGTGACGACCCAAAAGGGTCATCACCTGTTTCTAATTGAAATCTGTGTCTCCGAGGCCCTGAAAACCTCATTTAGAGTCACCTCGATTTGTGTGCGCAGTCCGGCGCGTAGCCGGAAAGCTTAAATGTGAAATTTTGTGAAAATTGCTATGTTTTGACCTCAAAATGAATAAATTTGACTTCGTTCAACATTTTAGGTAAACGGACCCGGACCCATGATTTGACGATCCCGGAGGGTCCGTAGGAAAATATGGGACTCGGGCGTATGCCCAGAATCGAATTCCGAGGTCCCCAGCCCGAGTTATGAATTTTTAAGTGAAATTATTCTCTGAAAATGTTTAAAGAAAATGGAAATGGAATCTGATTAGAAAGAAATGGTATCGGGCCCGTATTTTGGTTTCGGCATCCGGTACGAGTCTTATATATGTTTTGAATCACTCCTGTAAAGTTTGGTCAAAAACGGACGTCGTTTGACGTGATTCGGACCCAAATTGGGAAAATTGATGTTCAAAATGAAATATGAGAAATTTCATGGATCTTGAGGCTCAATTCGATGTTCATGATGTTATATTGGTGATGTGATCACACGAGTATGTTCGTAGGGTGTTTTTGAGGTAGTGTGCATGCTTGGTTTAGAGTTTCGAGGGCTCGGGTGAGTTTCTAGTATGTTCCGGGATGCCTTACGCTTTAGAAGATCAGATGTTGCAGTTCAGGAATTTTGACAGGTCTCTGAACCCTCTTGCACGGTCCGCGAGCAATCACGTGCGGCCGCGGAGCGGCCGGCGCGGCCGCGATTGCCTTGAACGGTCCGCGGTGGGTGCTGTGCGGCCGCGCTCGGCTTGGTGCGGTCCGCACGGGGCAATGATCTGCAGGTCTTCAGGGAGCCTGTGCGGCCGCGGTCCGCGGTGGGAACTTCATAGGGGTATAAATACACATGAATTTCAGTAATTTTACACTTTTCAAAATTCCAAAACATAAGAGGCGATTTTCCAAACAACCTTTCTTCTCCGAAACAATTGGTAAGTGATTTCTAACTTATTTTCTTCACTTCTTAACAACTTTTAACATGATTTCAACTTCAAATCAAAGATTTTCATGGGGAAATTGGGTGATGTGGGTAGAACCTAGGTTTTTCTAAAATTAGGGATTTGGACCTCAATTTGAGGTCCGATTTCAAAACAAACCATATATTTGAATTTATGGGGGAATGGGTAATCGGGTTTTGGTCCGAACCTCGGGTTGCGACCACGTGGGCCCGGGGTGAATTTTGACTTTTGGGTAAAAGTTTGGAAAACTCATTCTCATGCATTGGGGTTGATTCATTTGGCATTTATTAATGTGATTAAGTAACTTATGACTAGATTCGAGCGGATTGGTGGTGGAATCAAGAGGTAAAGCTATAATTGAGACTTGAGTGGTGTTGAAGGCATCGAGGTAAGTGTTTGGTTTAACCCTAGTTTTATGGATTAGGAGTTGAGTCATATTTGCTGCTTGCTTCTTGTTGAGTACGACGTATAGGCATGGTGACGAGTATCTATACGTTGGTGTCAAGCATGATCGTGGGTCTTAACTTGAAAGTTGTTGTCTTTTTTTGAATGACACCTTGTATACTTTAATTAATGATCCTCTATGATTAAGTATTTCCATTAATTGAACTAAGTACTAGCAAAGTGAGATTGGTTATAGCTGATTCTCCCTTGCCGGGATGACTATTTTGATATCCTTGTTCCCTTGCCGGGAAGTTATTATATTACTTATGTTCCCTTGCCGGTATTTCTTGTGATTGTGTGATGAACTGAAATGGGAGCGGGTGGTACGCCTACCACAAGATTGATGAAATGGGAGCGGGTGGTATGCCTACCACAAGATATAATGAAATGGGAGCGGGTGGTATGCCTACCACAAGATATAATGAAATGGGAGCGGTTGGTACGCCTACCACGAGATAGAATGAAATGGGAGCGGGTGGTACGCCTACCACAAGATTGATGAAATGGGAGCGGGTGGTACGCCTACCACAAGATATTATGAAATGGGAGCGGGTGGTACGCCTACCACAAGATATAATGAAATGGGAGCGGGTGGTACGCCTACCACGAGATAGATGAAATGGGAGCGGGTGGTACGCCTACCACAAGATATTATGAAATGGGAGCGAGTGGTACGCCTACCACGAGATATAATGAAATGGGAGCGGGTGGTACGCCCACCACGAGATAGAATGAAATGGGAGCGGGTGGTACGCCTACCACGAGATATGAGAAATGGGATCGGGTTGCACGTCTGCAACAAGAGGAAACTGAAAGTGAAAGTTGCCTTTATTTTCTTCATTTGTGATAGAAGTTATAGTGCTAGCTTCCTTATTATTCCCTGTTATTTCTTTTAACTGCTATCCCCGAAGCATGTTCCCTCTCCCCAACTTTAACTGCTTATTACTTGTTTACTTTTCCGCCATATATTATATAACTGTACAGGTTTCTCTGGAGTCTGGTCCTAGCCTTGTCACTACCTCGCCGGGGTTAGGCCAGACACTTACCAGCACATGGGGCCAGTTGTGTTGATACTACGCTTTGTGCTCTTTTGCACAGATCCAGGTTTTGGACAGCAGCAGTAGCGCGGGAGCCAGCCTTCAGTCCAGTGAGACATTGAGGTAGCCTTGCAGGCGTTCGCAGGCCCGACGTCTCCTCTATCTTTTATTTCCATATGTTATCTCATATATTCGAGACAAACAGTTTATATTTTCTTTCAAATGGTTGTATTTAGCACTCTTAGAAGTTCGTGAGTAATGTGACACCAGTTCTTGGGTAGAGAGATATGTTGATTCTCGCATTATTGTTCAGTTTTCTTTAAATTTAAGTCTTCCGCATATTTATTTAATTCTGTTGCTTTCATGCTATCACCGATAATTGTTAAAAGAAGTAATTGTTAACGATGTAAGCAGTTAAGGATTGACTTACCTAGCTCTCATTAGTAGGTGTCATCACGACTCTCGAGGGTGGGAAATCTGGGTCATGACATCTTTTCACTTTCTTTAGTTTCTTTCTGAATTTCTACCACAGTTTTGGGGACCAGTTCACCATTAGGGGTGACTTTTTCTTTCTTTCTTTCTTTGTGGTACTTCTTCTAATTCTCTGTCATTCCTCAAAGTTATAGCATTTACTTGAGGATTCTTATCTGTATCTGTTGGCCCAAGTAAAGGTGAAGTTTTGAAGACTGACAAAGGAACTCAGACATGGACCAGGTCCATCTTGTGAAGCACAGTTATGATCAACCCAAACATGTGAGATGCACGTGAAGAAGATAAACCTATCTTATCAGAAGTGATATCTCCTGATCATGATCGAAAAGGTTGCATATTGTATAAGGAGAAAGACTCATTACACAAAGAGAACACGGTTTAGGAAAAGGATAGACTAAGAGTATGAGATCAACTAGAACTCTTCCACCATGGAAGAGTAGCATTTGTATCCTAGTCAATCTCTAATTGCTAACTCCTTAAATATCAATATTGTTCTCTTTTACAGGTAATGCACATAAGCAGAAGTTAAACATGAATTGAGAGCAAAATAGCAAGGCAATTTTGTAAGCAATTTATGTGTGATTCAAGCGTGCAATCCTAAAGCTACTTGAACCAGATAAAAGAACCAGTTCCAAGTGTCTGTCTATTCTAGTTCAATTGTAGTAGGTGATTTTACATTGTATCTTTCAGCTTATTTAGAAGCAATTGTATTAGGTACTTAGAGTTTTCAAGTTAGAGTTAACTTGAAGTTGTCGCAACAGTTGAGGCTGTGTGCCACAACGGGATTAGAGTTAATCCTAGGTTTACAAAAGAGTTTTTGTAAATGCAGTTTTTCGCTCAGTGATTTTAGTGGAGAGTTTGGGAAAATCCTACTGGAAGGTAGGTCGTGGTTTTTTTACCTTTTGAGCCGGGTGTTTTCCACGTAAAATCTTTGTGTTCTTTATTTTCTGTATTTATTATTCCGCAACAGTAGTAGTTGGAACACATAGAAGAACCAGGTCCTTCTATAATCAAGTTAAGCGAAAATTGGGTACCACACAAATCACCCCTCCCCTCCTGTGTGGTATTGAAGTATAAAACATCATTAATAAATCAAAATGGTCCTTTTTTATTGACTTGAAATGCAAATTTCTCCACATCTAAGTACCCCGTATCATTTGCCCATTTGTTGTCAATTGTTGATTGTATGTTTGAAGTTGTTGTTTCTCAATCAACAGCTTTTTGAACATATCATTAGTTCTTTCTTCTACCTGTTGAGATGGCTTTTAAGGTTGATTATAGTTCCCTTGAGGCCTATAGTGATTCTGAGTGGTCTGATTCCCACCCCATGAGAAATTCGGGTGATTTCTCCAGTTGGGATTATATATATTCTCATATTGATTATTCTGGTTCATTGGACATGTACTTTGCTTAGCCAACATAATAAATAGATTCAGGATTCACCGGACATTGGTCACTCATATGGCCATCTCCATAAATTTTACAACATATGGCCACCCTCTAAAACTATTGCATTTGATGCCCTTGACCCATTACAATCTTAACTATATTGATTGTTTAGTTTAGCAATCTCTTCTCGCACGGCTGACATCTCATCCAATTCGAGTGTGCCTGCTTCTTTTTATTTTATCATCCTTCTTGCATCACCCTCACCTTGCCAGTTATGATCATTTACAGTGAAATTGTTGAGCAGAGTCTGAATCTTACTGTATGGCTCTTGCATGCAACTTCCTCCATAAGCTGAGTCTAGATTCAATTTGGAGGTCTCGTCCAACCCATCCACAAATGTATGTCCTAGTACCTCATCTGTCTGACAGTGATATGGGAAATTTCTAAGGGGTTTCTTATATCTTTCCCAAGCTTGATGCAGAGTCTTACCATCTCGTTGTTGAAACCCAAGAATCTGGCTCCACTATGCCTTTGTCTTCTTAGAGGGAAAATATTTGATTTAAGAATTTTCGTGCTAGATTATCCCAAGTGTGGATTGAGTTTGTGGGCTATTTGTTTAGCCATTCCTTTGTTTCCCCCATTAGAGAAAATGGAAACAAAGTTAGTCTGACATAGTCGTTGGAGTCGTTAGCATAGTTGTATGTATCCGTGATCTCCATGAAGTTCTGTATATGTCTTTGAGGATCTTCACTTGACAACCCCACAAATAGCGTTGTGGATTGAATCACTTGTACCATGTATTGTTTCATCTCAAAGTGCCCAATTATATCAGGCTTCACAATAGCCCGAGTCATGTTTGCAAGACTAGGCCTTGCAACCTCAGTCACCGATCTCTCTTCATTCTCTGTTATCTCGATTGGCTGTGATTGGGCTACAATGCCAAACTCTGCAGTTCTTGCTCTTTCTTCCACCTACTCCTTAATATGTGGAAGAGTCTTCGGGCTCAGGATCAGTAGGAGGAAGATTGTTCGAATTGTTTCTTCTTCTTAGCATGCAAGGTGAACACATGTAGAGTTAGAAATAGTCAAACAAATTAACACTCGAACAAAAACAAATAAAATCCTATTTCGGACAAATAGCTAATTTCTAAAGCCCCGACAACGGCGCCAAAAACCTGTTGGGTCCAAACACACACGCAAGTATATGCGGTCGGCAAGTAATAAAGTGATAAGAAAGAATCGTTCCCACGAGGATTTATGATCAACTATTGTCCAATTTAAGCTACTTATAAATTTACTGCTCAAGTGAGTGTGAAGAAGATGATTGTCATTTTTGTAACTAAATTACTACGAACTAATAAGCAATCAAGAAAATAAGATCGCAAGTAGGGCAAACAAACACTTAGAAAGAATTCAATAAGATGATGATATTCCAGGGTTATGGGATTAACGTCTCTCCTATTGCGTTTTCCAGGTTGATGCACTCACTTGACTTATTTAATTTATTTATTAGCAAGGTTTATTATGCTTGCGAAGTTCTTTCGATGCTTTGCTCAACTATTCAAGACAACCTAAGACCATATGTTTACAGAATCAAACTTAACAAGAATGCATGTATATTTCCTGCAAAAATAACCAAGTAAGGCAACTAGAATATGTCTATCCTAATCGCGAATATATTCTCCGATGCGCAAATTCAAGAACATACTCTATTCAATTTTATATGCAATCTATAGTTCCCATATTCAAGTTCAACTATAAATTTGTAGATAATACTCTATTGTTAGCTACGCAATAGAATAATTAAGTGCAAGATTGAATAAACAAATTAATATTATAAAGTCAAGCAAAATAATCAATCGTCAAATTAAAATAGTGAAGAACGACCCATAACCCCAGAATAATGAGGGTTCTTAGCTAATCGTGTTCATCACAATAACCAAATATCATTTTTAAGCATAACAGCTATGAATACTAGATGAAGGATGGAATAATCAATTAATTTTGTGCTCCCGAGTGTTTTGTACTTGTGTTTTTCTCTCAAAGTGGCGTCTCCCCCTCCAAACTAGGTTTAGATTTGATTTTATACAAGTTGGGGGCATCTTGGGTTGAAATAATCATATCCCAGGCGAAATAGGACAAGTTCTCGTCATCAGCGCCCAGGGTAGCGTAGGATGCTAGCTCTGATTCTGGGAATTTTGAAGGTCTGATTTCTACGCCACAGGTAGCGCCCCATGCTAGCCTAGGCGTTACTTTGTGTCCTTTTTTCCATTTCGTCCCTTTTTTGCTTCAATTCATGTGCCTTTATCCCACATTGTCTCCAGATGATTTCTACACATAAAAATACCACGAATTAGCACAAGTTATTACATTACACATCCGAACTCTACGAAACATGAGTAAAATGTGATGCAATATGCATAAAAATATACATACTTTAAGCCAAATATCAATCATTGTCATGAGATAATTTTGGAGTACTCGAATCCAATGGAGTTGACTTCATCTCCTTACAGATACAGGGTCCAGTGACGAGGTGGTGGCATGTTTATGAGCTGGGTAGACCATCAGGATTACCTCCTCTTACTTGGGCTCTATCCTCTAGGGTATTTTTGGAGTAGTTTGTTCCTTACATCAGGAAAGAGGAGATGAGGAGGTAGTTTGAGCACCTTCAGCAGGGTTAAATGTTAGTTATCGAGTATGAGATGAGGTTTATAGAGTTGTCCCATCATACTAATATTTTGATTCCCATTAAGAGGAGATAGTAAGTAAATTCATTGACGGTCTTCACCCCAGTATTTTCCTTGCTATGGATAGAGAGGTAGAGACCTGGGCATTAATTCACTAGGTTATGGAGATAGCGCATCATGTTGAGCGCACACTGTAAGACTAGGGAGCTGATATAGGGTAGGGACAAGAGGTCTCAGTATTTATGTAGCTTCAGTGGTGCCTCATCTGGAGGCCAAGGTCGATTTAGGAGAGGCCATTCTAGCAGGCCAACTTACTATGCACCATCACCCAGTTAAGGGGATTTTGCAGTCTCCATTCAATGCACTTTCAGCACTAAGTTCTCATCGCTCTCCATCCGTTCAGGGTTCATTGGTACCAGGTTATTTTGGTGGGTATTTTGGTTCACAGGCCCCGCAGTCATTTTCTGTCAGAGGTTTCTATGAGTGTAGATACCTAAGGCACGTAAGAAATATTGGCCCCATCTTTTCAAAGATCTAGTGCAATAGGGAGGTCAGATAATAATTTTCATACTGGTTGCTACACCACCCGCTCAGCTAGCTCGGGTTGGAGGTTCAGGACGTGGTCATCCTAGAAGGGGAGCTCAGTCTATTAGAGGTCAGGCCAGATGTTATGTGTGTTTAGGAAGGACCGAGGTTGTTTCCTGTGATGTTGTTATTAAAGATATTGTTTCTATGTGCCACAGAGATGCTTCAGTATTGTTTGATCCTTGTTTTACTTATTCATATATGTTATCATACTTTTCTTTTTGTCTGGATATCCCACGTGATTCCCTTTATTAGCATGTTCGTGTATCTATACCGGATGGGGATTCTATTGTGGTATATCGAGTCTATTAGTCCTTTGTGGTAGCTATATGTGGTTTTGAGGTGATGGTGGACTTGGTTGCTAGATATGGTGGACTTTGACGTGATCTTGGGTATGGATTGGTTATCTATGTACCATGTTATTATTGATTATCACGCTAAGAAGGTGATGTTTGCTATGCCAGGGTTGTCGAGGTTGGAGTGGAAGGGTTCTCTTGGTTGTACTCCTAGCATAGTGATCTCATTTTTTAAGGCTCAATGGATTGTTGAGAAGGGATATTTGGTGTATTTAACTTTTGTCATAGATGTTAGTGTTGATACTCCTACTGTTGAGTCAGTTTCAGTTGTGAGGGAGTTTTCGGATGTGTTTCCAGAAGACCTATTGGGCATGCCACCCCATAGGAATATTGATTTTAGCATTGATTTGGCACCGGGTACATTGCTTATCTCTATCCCAACATACCGTATGGCTTCAGCAGAGTTAAAGGAATTGAAGGAATAGTTGCAAGAGTTGCTAGATAAGGGGTTCATCAGGCCTAGCATTTCATCTTAGGATGCGCTGGTGTTGTTTATTTAGAAGAAGGATGGTTCTATGAGAATGTGTATTGACTATAGGCAATTGAACAACGTCAGCATCAAGAACAAATATCCATTGCCGCGCATTAATAATTTATTTGATTAGCTTCAGGGTGCTAAAGTGTTCTCAAAGATTGACTTGAGATCAAGGTATTACTAGTTGAAGATTAGAGCATCGGGCATCTCTAAAACAACTTTTAGGACTTGTTATAGGCATTATGAGTTTTTAGTGATGTCGTTGAGTTGACTAATGCCCTAGCATCTTTCATGCATTTGATGAACAATGTGTTCTATCCTTATTTGGGTTCTTTTTGTCAATGTGTTCATTGATGATATATTGGTGTATTCCCGTAGTAGGGAGGAGCACGAGCAGAATTTGAGGATTGTGCTTCAGAATTTGAGGGAGAAGAAGTCGTATGCTAAGTTCTCCAAGTACGAGCGTTGGTTAGACTTGGTGGCATTCTTGGGACACATGGTGTCTAGTGATAGGATCAAGGTGGATCCGAAAAAGATTGAGGCAATTCAGATTTGGCCCTGACCTTCTACTGCTACTAAGATCCGGAGTTTCCTAGGTCTGGCTAGTTACTACCGTCGCTTTTTGGATTTGTGTTGCTAATGTGGATGGGTTGAGAGTTTTAATTCTTGAGGAGGCTCATAGTTCACGGTATTCAATTAATCTTGGTGCTACGAAGATGTACCGTCATTAGAAGCAGCATTATTGGTGGCGGGGGATGAAGAAAGACTTTGTCTGGTATGTTGGTGTATGAATTGTCAGCAAGTTAAGTATGAGCATCAAAGACCTGGTGGTTTGCTTCAGAGGTTAGATATAACGGAGTGGAAGTGAGAGCGTATTACCATAGATTTTGTGGTTGGATTTTCATACACTTTAAGGAGATATGACGTTGTTTGAGTCATTATGGACAAACAGACCAAGCATGTGCATTTCATTCCAGTCATGACTTCCTACACTTCAGAGAAGTTGGCTAAGATCTACATTAGAGAGATTGTTCGCTTGCATGGTTTGCTTGTGTCTAGCAACTCAGATCGAGGCACTCAGTTTACTACGCACTTTTGGAGAGCTGTTCAGTATGATCTGGGCATGCAAGTTGAGTTGAGTACAACATCTCATCCACAGACGAACGGCAGTCTAAGTGGACCATTTAGATTTTGGAGGATATGTTGAGGGCTTATATTATTGATTTCGGAGGTCAGTTGGATCAAATTCTACCATTAGAGGAGTTTCATTACAACAACAGCTATCAGTGGAGCATCCATATAGCTCCCTATGAGGCACTATATGGGAGGCAATGTCGTTCTCTGGTTGGTTGGTTTGAGTCTGGCGAGGCTAGGCTATTGGGCACATATTTGGTTCATGATGCTTTAGAGAAGGTGAAATTGATTCAGGAGTGGCTTCATACAGCATAGTCCAAGCAAAAGATTTATGCCAATAGGAAGGTTCGTGATGTGGCTTTCATGGTGAGTTAAAAGTTTCTTCTTCAAATTTCGCCTATGAAGGGCATGATATGGTTTGGGAAGAAGGGAAAGTTGATCCCTATGTATATTAGTCCATTGAGGTGTTAGAGAGAGAGAGAGAGAGAGTGAGGTGTCCTAAAGGCTTGCTTTGCTACCCAGCTTACCGGGAGTTCATTCGGTATTCCATGTTTTCATGCTTTAGAAGTACTATGCGGATCGGTCACATGTGTTCGATTTCAGTTCGGTGTAGTTCGATGAGAATATAGCCTATGAAGAAGATCCGGCGGCCATTTTAGATCAGCAGGTTTGAAAGATGGGTCTAAAGATATTACATCAGTGAAGATTCAGTGGAGAGGTCAACCGGTTAAGGAGGTGAATTGGGAAACCAAGTGTGATATATGGAGCACATATCCGCAACTATTTGACATCCCATGTATAATTCTAAGCTCATTCGAGGACAAACATTTGTTTAAAAGGGGAGAATGTAACGATCTGGCAGGTTGTTTTGTATATTTGAGCTTCGTTCCCCTATTTGATACTTCTCGTATGCTTGTTTGTTATTTCATGACATGTGGGGATGGTTGGTTTGGTTTAAAGAGGGTATTGGAGTGAATTGCAACACTTAGTCCATTGTTGGAAGCTTAAGTAAAAAAGTTGATCGAGCCTTGGCTTTTGAGTAAACGGTCTCGAAATGGAATTTTGGTGCTTTTGGTATGTCCGGATAGTGATTTTGGACTTAGACGTATGTCTGGATTGGAATTTGGAGGTTCCTATGATGTTCTGGCCCTAACTATTGAATGTTGGAAACTTGTAGGTTTAGAGAATTGATAGGTTTGACTGATAGTTGACTTTGTTATCGAGGTCTGTTTGGGATTCTGGGCTTTGGGATAGGTTTGTGTGGTGATTTATGACTTGTGGTCAAAATTTGGGATCATCTAAGTTAAATAGACGTGGTTCGGCATGAGTTTGGAAGTTGGAAGTTTGATTAGTTCGTTAAGTTTGAAGTGAGGTGTGATTTATTATTTTGATGTTACTTTGTGTGATTTAAGGCCTCGAGTAGGTCCGTATTATGTTTTGAAACTGGTTGACATGATTGGATGGGTCCCGAGGGGCACGGGTGTTTTTGGATAGGTTCTGAACCATTTTGATGCTTTTTGGCAAGTCTAGTTCAGGTACACCGCATTTGCGGAGTGTGGCAAGCAGATGCGATGTTGCGTCTGCCAAGAGTAAGTCTGCACCTGTGATGGGAATCCTAGGATTGGAAGCTCACAGATGTGTAAGGGTGGTCGCTCCTTCGCAGGGCGCCTACGAGGTTTGGTCGAATCTACGGAGTTGTAGAAGCGAGTTGTGTGCATAGGTGCGGGAGGTCTGTGTTTTAAGTGATGCTTGCAGATGCCAGACTTCTGTCGCAGAAGCAACAGGGATTGAGGTCGGTTAAGCGAGTCAAGGGGTTTGGGCTTTGCTTTGGGCTACCAGAGCCGATAGAATTAGGCTTGCAGACTTGGACCCATGTTTTTGTCCAAAATCATTTCAAGATCAGCCCCTTCGAATACTGATTGGTCCTTTGCATAAATGACCTATTTTGGGTTTAACCCTCCTTTTTACTTAAAGAATTAAATTAATCAAGATTCTTTACTTAATAATTTATGCTAAAATACCTTATATTTTTTTGTGAATTAACACTTAATGCATATGCATTATTTTTATAAAAAAAAAAATAGAAGAATGCTTTATAGAAATAATTCTAAAGTTAATACTGAAAAACTCTTTAAATTTGTGTAAGAAGATGAACTACACGATATAACAAGGTAATTAATTAATAACGGAAGAATAATGGCATAATTATAATAATCCTAATAAACAGAAATCAATTTTATTGATAAGTAAGATAGAATGACATTAAAAATGCCATAAATATTTTGGAAAATTATTTTAAAAATAGGTTAAATATATTTTAGCAAACTATTATTGATTTAAGAAGCATAAAAAATTAATTCGGGGAAAGGAGGGTCAAAATTGATCATCAACATAAAAGTATATGATTTCATTGAGTGGTTGTTCCTTGAGCAAGTACTTGCAGGATTGAGCTTTCAGTTGTGTTATGGCAGTGTCTTGTTCCATCATTATAAATAGTAATCCTACCCCTCCTTTTGTTGCAAAGAGAGGGGTGAGACAGCGTGATCTCATGTTCCCATATTTGTTTGTTTTGACAATGGAATATTTGACAAAATTGTTGAGGATTCTAAAGTACAAGCCTGACTTTAATTTTCATCCTAGATGTGAGAAGTTGAATATCACCCAACTAGCGTTATGAATGATCTAATCCTATTTTGTAGAGGGGATGCTTCCAACAGTTTTTCAAAGCTTCAACGTTAAATGCAAATCAAAGCAAAAGTTACACCTATTTTGGAGGTGGTTCCAGTTAGTATTTAATAGGAAGTTATTCAGCAACATGGTTTCTTAGTAGGAGTCCTACCATTTAGATTTCTTTGAGTACCTTTGAGCACAAAGAGATTATCAATTGGTCAGTGACAACCTCTCCTTGATAAATTGATGGGAAGGGTGGCCAGCTGGACTGCCAAATTCTTATCATATGCTGGGAGGATACAATTAATCAAGAGTGTACAGATTATTGTGCAATCCTTCTGGTCACATATTTTTCCTCTTCCAAAAGAAGGTTATTCAAAAATTGAAATTCCCTGGACAGGTGCAACTGAAGCCAAAAAGAGGCTGTGGTGGCATGGAAAAACTAGCTGGCTAAGCAAATGGTCTCATACAACTGATAAATACACATGGAACAAAGCTGCAATCTTAAAGCACCTTTGAAATATATGAAAAAAGAAGAACAAGCTATGGATCCAATAGTGCATTGTCTGCTACATAAAAGATAAAGAGCCCTGGAGTGTGATCAGTAAGCAAGCTTCATGATTAATTCAGAAGGTTCTACAAGCTGCAATGTATTTAACTGAATTTGGTTTGTGGAGAAAGGACGTACTGAACTCAGAAAGCTATTCCATAAGGGCTATATATAATCAAGTAAGAGGAAATTTCCCAAGTAGATTGGAGAAGAATCATATGCAACAATTAAGGGAGCCCTGAATGGTTATTCATACTTCATTTAGCAGTCCATGAAAGGTTATATACTGGGGATAGACTAACCAAATGGGGTGTTTCAACTATTCTAATATGCCCACTATGTGAAGTTTATATGGAGGACCATCAACATTTATTTTTTTAACTGCAGCTTTTCAGCAACTATGTGGATGAAGTTACTTAGATAACAAGGTGTGAGCAGGTCAGTTCAGGGATGGAAAGAGGATCTTGAATGTACCATAATACATGCCAATAAGAGGAACTCTTAAGCAGCAGGCAGTGGCGAAGCTAGGAATTTACCCAAGGATATTTAAATTTGAAAGAAATAAAAACATTCCGACAAAGGGTGTTCAATATGTGTTATATACCTCTAAAATGTAATATTTTATCTATATACACAGTGCAATTTTTCGACGAAGAGAACTGATCACCCTTATAACCATGTGGCTTCGCCACCTGCAACAGCCTACAGAATGATTTTAGCTGGAGCTGTTTATCACTTATGGCGGGAGAGAAGCTATAAAAAATTTCAACACAAGAAGAGGAGCTGTACAGACATAACTAGACTAATTGTTCAGGAAACGCATTACATGGGAAGCTTGAGGCCAAGATAAGTTAGGCAAATGCAGCTATTAAACTTTTATCCTTAGTTTGTTAAGTTGCCAGATGCAGGAGATAGGTAGTAGCAGTTGTTTTAAATTTGCAGTGCTGAAGTTTGGGGTCATATGACCAACTTTAGGGATGATAGTTATACATGTAAATACTTTTCCTTGGTAACAAAAGTTTGTTAATTATCCATAAAATCACGTGGACAGCTTGGGGCACAAATAAAAAGCTTTCGATTGCCAAATGTCTTTGGAAAATAAAAATCTGTTGGTGGCCACCCGATCTACCTCTTTTCTTTTGTTAATAATTGTGTCATGCGGAAGCTAGCAAATCAAACCTTGAACGATGATATTTCAGATAATAAAATAGAAATATATCAAAAGAGATACAAACATTTAATTTGATTCGGTCAATTGACATATGTCCACAGGCGGAGATGAGCAATCCACCATATAAAAGAGTACAAAATATCGATAGAACAACCTAACAAAGAGGTAAACATAAGTGGCAGGCTAACACTTGTCCCGGAATTCTCCCCTTAAACAAAACTACATTGTGCATGCTACTGGATGAGAAGGAAGGATCCTCAATTTATAGAAGTCCAACTATTTTCTTCCAAAAAGAAGGGACTGGCCAAATATGAGATATTTATAATTTTCTTCTAAGGAAAGGAAAACTCATTTATGGTAACTATATTGCCCTTTCTTTCAAGAAACAAGAAAACCAAATATGGTAAGAAAATTAGGACAAACACTTAACAACCTCCACCAATAACTGGTACGAGTAACTCTATCCGCAAAAGCTTGGATAGAAGGGAAGAAATCACTAAATATTTTATGCCTCCGCTGGAATTTTAAACCTGAAACCTCATGGTTCTCATCCACTTTATTGATCACTAGGTCATACCCTTGGGTGCCTTCCTCTTTTTATCTTCTTGTTCTCCTCTTTTACCCACCCTCCACATATAGTGATTGAATAAATTTAGAAAATATATAAATAAAGTTGTCCAGTCCTCTGATTTTCCTATCTCAGTCCATACTTTTTAATGTTAAAATTGTGGGAATCGTCTTCACATTTTTTGGTTAATTTTATACTAAATATTCAAAATCTTGTAAAATCTCATAAACGCTTCTTATCCAACATTTACATGGTTGGCTCAGTGGCCCAAGAAACAGAGGGTTCAACAAAAAATAGTGGCTTCTACCAATTTTGATTCATCGTCTTTTTTCAAGGATTGCAGTACGGTTTCTTTCATGGAGAAATCTGTCAATTCTATTAAAAAGAGTGATAAAGAAATTCAAAATTTGATCGAGAGAGTAGCGGAATTCTGTAATATGTATGCCAGCAAGGAGGAGCGAAGAAGCTCTTCATTTACCAGAAAGCAGCAAACTAGTTTTGCTCAACGGACATAAGCTGAGGCTGTCTAGAATCAGTGGGATCGTCATATGTACATACTTTTAATTTGTTTTTCAGATATATGGCTAGTTTGAGCCGAAAGCAATGCGTTAAGTCGAACCAACAGAACTTACGTTAAATCTAGCTTCCCCTGCACGTTTTTATGATTCATGAAATTAAATTTATCTACATGATAAGAGGAATTCTCTAATTGAAAAGCCAAGGTTATAGTGGACTATTCAGTAAGAATTCAACTGAAGAGATGATTTTGAGATCTCGTTTATTCATTTGTGGCAATAAGAACGTTAGAACATATCAACGTTCAAGGAAGAAACATTTATTGAGCATTGTGATAAAGAGAGTTAAAGACTAGCGCTATTTCATTTACCATCTGGATATGCATATAAAAAGCACTTCTTCGAAGAAATTATAACTTTATTCGTATGTGCATCTTCTGACAATAGAGAGGCACCTAGGCTGAAGAAAATTTGTTGTTCAGACCATGTCATCGTTTCATAATATATCGTACAATCCAATAACTGCTGGAAATAGGTCATGTATGTGATGAAAGGCCTTAAAAGAAGGTTAGGGCAAGTCTTTTATACCGGCAATACAGATGGTTATGAAAATAACAAAACAGCTATGGAAAGGCATTGTAGGTGACTCAAAGTACAAAACTTTCTACCATTAAGGGTTAAGACAGATTCATTCTTACAATAACAACTACACCTCAATCTCAAGCAAGTTAGTGTCAGTTAAGTGAGGATCCTCAGGGTACATGCTACTCCACATAAGCTTGTCTCAGTCCAATAATATATACCTTAGTTTCTCCAGCACTAGAAGTCCTCTACATTTCTACTGGCATATAAATCTCTAATAATGAGACTAGAAGACTCCTAGTGATATGAGATATACAAACATGACTAAAACTTAACACCAACTAAATGGTATTGATTAAAAATTTAAACACTTGAACTGCTTCTCGATTTGTATGTGACATCCTTACACAAGGCCTATGCTAATCTTCATTGTATAGCTCAAGCGAATTCAAGTAATGCCAGAATTTCAAAACAAGAACTAACATCATGATAATTCATCAATCAGTTGAATTTAGCAATTAACATCAGTCTACACCTAAGGCAGTGGCGATAACAATACAAGTTACTCCACCAGATGAATTTGACAATGCATTCGGAGGTGCCAGAAGAAAAAAAAAAAAAAGCAACATTTAGTATCTCTGTAGCTGTAATATTCAGTCCATTAATACATGATGTTGAATGGAATTTCCCATTTGGAAAGAAAATCACCCAATTAAGACAAAAATCCTAAAAATGACAGGTCAGAACCATGTTTTAATAAGTTTAGTGCAGGACATAGCCATTAGTTGATCAAATATAAGGAATCCCTCATAGGAAGACAAAAAAGATCTAACATGAAGCAACAGCTAGAAAGTCAATATCTGAATAATAACAAATAAAAGAATGCAAAACTTCCTAATCAAAGATCAATAGTTTACTGAATAAATTAAGAAACCACCAATTGCATAACAAATGTACCTCCTTTGCAACTTCCATAACCTGCCACTACGGCTAGCCTGATATCTCCGTGAACTACAAAGGTAAACTGAAAGTAAAATCTTAGCCAAGAGGCCACAGGACAATCTGAACGGTTGCGACACCTGAATTTCACTGGTTAGAAACTACCTGACATGCCTCAGTCCCAACCATTGTTACTATGTACACCAGAAACGCACCATGCCCCATTTTAGGGAAAACTGCTAGCATAACCACCATAAATCTATCTGATAGTAACAAACTTGTTTGTACCATGCTTTGCCCAGTAAGGCTTCAGATCAATTGCGTTAGAAAAGTTATATCCTTCCGAAGCAAGTTTCTCTAGTACCTTTGTAAACGCTCCCAAACTCATCTTCCGCCCTGCTATCCTTGAACCACGCCTTTTGGTATTCATAGGCAAGGGATATGAAGATAAATTAGTGGTACAGCAAGCCGATTGCCAACCACCACAGCCCCACCTATAACACTGTTGAGCAACCCCAGTGCATGAGCAAACTGGTATGGGAATTACCGAAATATCCATAGTAATACCATTAATGACAACTTCTGCACTTTTTCTGGGAGCTCTTGCCCGTGGAACAGATGGGGTAGACTCGACTTTAGGGACCCTAGTAGCTTTCTTTGCCTTCTTACTTTTAGGGGACTTCAGCAGTTGTGATTTACCAGCTCCCCTCTTCTTTGCAAGCCCACCAATATCCCTTTCTAGACAAACCTCTTCCAGCTGAGGATCAGGTTCAACTTTCACCAAGTTTGGCTGCTCGTGAATCTGCATGGACTGAGCAGAAGACGTCTCAGGCAAAAAACCATAACCCGTAAGATAGTGGTGGTTTCCGGATAGCACATTGAGATACTTATCTCTATAGTCTTTATGATTAACCCAAGAATCCCTCATGTACTCAATGGGCATAGGGGTCTCCGAGATCCCACAAACCCGATGGTGATGAAACGCACCACCATTAGTTGACTCCATAACTGTAGGATGGTGAGGCTGGTGGGTTTGGTGGTTGTGGTGATGGTGATGGTCGCGAATGTTGCCAAAAAGGGGCTTCTCATCCATAGAGGACATGAGTTGCAGGCCTAAATGGCCCTTCAGGACTGTTGCAGCTGGCTCGAAAAAACCCCAATTTCGTATATTCATACCGTTTCCATCCATGGCTGCGTGAAACCAATATCAAGAGGGCTTGAACTTTCAACAAAGATTTATTTTGACAAACTCCAGCTGTAAATATTGCTTATATCAGTAAAAGATCAATGCCACAGCATGTAAGCATCATCCTTTTCAACCCTACAGAAACCACAAAGGATATAATTCACCAAATCAAACCGTAAAAACCACAAGTAACAAAACTACAAACATCATGCTGAATTAACAAAAAAATACAGTACGTTCAATCAATAGCCACAAGGCACATAAACATGCATAAACATTAAACAAATCAAACCCTACAAACAAGCAATAATACCACAAGTGCAGAGTGGAATTGAAAATTAGTCAATACATTCAATCAATTGCCACAAAATGCACAGAGGCACACAATGCTGGCAACAAAAGTTTAAGATTTATGTAAAATCAGTAATGTTTAAGCTTACTGATTTAGATCTTGGCATAAATAGAGAATGTAATAGCTCAAATATAGAAATGCGGAGTGAAATAACTTAATCCGTAAATGTACTCAGAAAAGGAGAGAGTACTGACTGGAGGGAAGAGTCGGCTGGGTAGGGTTTGACACTGTAATCCCCTCTATTCGAAGGGACTCCCTTGTTTACCTCTAAAGAATAGAAAATATGATCCGGTATGAATTAATAATTGTAGAAATATAAAAGAAGGTTAAATGAAATAACACTACAAAACAAAACAACATACCCCGTATAATTCCATATAATGGGGTCTGGGCATGGTAGTATGTACGGAAACCTTATCTCTACCTTTGTGGAAGTAGAGAGGATGTTTCCAACAGGCCCTAGGCTTTGGCAAGCATAGGTACCACAATAATAATAAGAAAACAAGACGGGACAACACCAAAAAACCATATAAAAGCAGTATACACCACAAGATAGTAAGATGATCGAAATGTAAAAAAAATCGACAGGTATTCAAATAAGCTTACTACCAACCAAATGCGAGAGTACGTACTAACACTACCGGTATGAATAATCTAGACTACATAACCTACTATCCTAATCGTCGACCTCTACACCTTCTTATCACGGGTCATGTCCTCGTTCAGCTATAGTTGCGTCATGTCATGCTGTTGATACCTAATTTTTCCCTAGGTATTTTTGTACCCAAAATACTTCCAAAATAGCATGTATGTGCATATATAAGCACACCCAAGAGTTTTAGTATTTTTTAAGGATTTTTAAACCGATTTACTACCTATTTTAATACCACAAAATCCAATAATTATTCTCAACTTTATTATTTTTTGGTGAATAACTTATTTCATTCCCGTATTTACACCAAAATATAATTAAGATGATTTTTGCATATTTTTACAAATTTATTTGGCATTTTTAAGCTAATTGCATGTAATTGCAATTATGGCCTATTTTATGATTAATAGCATTTTATAATTATAAAACTGGTTCCAATATTTTTAAATTGATATTTATATAGTATTTGTTTGCTCAGTATTTTTAATTTACTTTTTAAATCATTATTACTATTTTTATAAAATAAAAAGGGGAAAATTGGCTATTTAACACTTAGCCTATTTCTATTTCAATAACAGCCTTTTCTCCCTTTCAATTGTAGCCTCAATTAGCCCAATTCTGCCCCAAATTAAACGACTCAATTCCCATTTCGACCCGACACCTTAGCCCAATTTTTAAACCCGTCCGATTTTCTTTAAATCCTAGTCGTTGATCGTTTTGATCAACGCCTGTAGTTTAGGCTTTCTTTTTTTAATCACCTAACACCCCTAACCCTACTTCATTTGCATAAAGACGCCGCCTCTAACTCTCTTCGTCTCCCTCAAATCCTCTCGAACCTCTCTGAAACCCTAATCACCTCCCACCTTATCTCACCTCGTTTCTACCGGAATCCATGGCATCTCCTGCCATAAATGGACTTTACTCACCCTCTCTCACGCCCAAGCCTGAGTTGCACGAAGTCTGGAGGATTTACCTCGATGGTCCTCTCTTAGATCCGTCTCAGATCCGTAGATCTATGGTTTTCCGGCCATGCTCCAGCATATTCAAGCGCTGGAAGCTCTATTCCTGACCGTTTCGACTCAGGATCTGATCTTGTTCTTCCAAGACTTTCTCACTTCTAGGGTTTCTCTGAAACCCTAAGCCACTCAAGGTTCTTTCACCGTTATTTGTTTAGATCTGTGCTATGTATGTGCTTTTCTTGACGATTTGAGTGTTTTCCCCTAATTTCCTTCTCAAAAATCGTTCGATTTCGACTTAGGGTTTCTGAAGGTCTTTTGATTCTTGCTGTTCTTTTCTTTTAGATGTTCGTCTGTATTATGCTCGTATGTTTTCCTTCTCTATTACGCATGTATTGTTTTTTTTTCTTTTATATGTGTGATCACATGATTAATCCGTGTTAAATTTTCTTCACTCTTCTACCATGTGTATTTACTACCGAGCTTCTTGACTTTTGCTTTTCTGAACTCTGTTTGTGTTCTTGTTAAGCATGTTTCATCTATTCTGGACTTGTCTGAGCTCCGGGTTTTCAAAACGTGTCATTTTATGCTCTCAAATCGATTTTCTTTCTCTGATTGTTTCAAACCTCCTATCGTGGTTTGTTTGTTCCTCGTGAGACTCTTTGAGTCTGTTCACTTGCCTTCTCGTTTCTATGTTTGATTCAATTTGAAACCCTAGATTTTGGGGGTTTCTTCGATAAATTGGATTAGGGTTCCACTTTGGGACCCTAAACTTTCAAACTCACCATGAATCTATGACTGAACTCGTATTCTTTTGTTTGTGATCCTAAACCCTTCAATGCTAGACTATTATGTTTGAATTGTTTGCTTTATATGTGAGAAACCCCTCTTTCAAGATTTTTGACGATTGCTTGATTGATTTTGGACCCATTTGATAGGGTCTTGATTGATTGCCCTTAATTTCCTTTTGTTTGAGCCCTTCTCTCCCTATTCCTGATTGGGTTCATTCGAATCAAACCTGTTTACTTTGATTTTGTTAACTGTCTGATTGATTCCCTTTCCTTTCTCTTTACAAATCAAGTACTATTGAGATATTTCCTTAAATATACTTCATGTATTTTCCCTTCTTAGGCTACTATGAAAGATTTTACTCAAATTTCCTTTCCTTGTTTACATTTTCCATCTGAAATTAAATCCCTTGGCTGAAGGGAGAATATTTGAGACTGATTTTTAAAAGGTTTTCTTACCTTTCTTGCTTGCTTCTCTACACTATAAGAGGGGGCTGCCCTTCTGCACTTTAGAGAATCAATTGGGCACGATCAATTCTGATCACTTCTCACTCTCAAATACACTTAGAATTTTCATAAGAGCTCGAGTTCTCTGAACTCACAAGCATAAAGTGTTCTTCTCTGATTGTGGCTTTGCTTGAAAGAATCCTGCATTTCTGTGCGTACTTTTCTGCAACTGGTATGTTCTTATGTTCAAGTCCTGTCTCTTCCCCTTATGTGTTTATTCTATAGTTCATCTCTTACTGTTTACATGCTGTGATTTTCTGCAAGTTTGTTTATTTCATCGTTCCTGCTCTTATATGAATCCCAAACCCTAAGCCCCCCTATGTGGTTGAGTTATGGTTCAGAAACATGGCAATACTTGATATTATTGTCCATGGACATGAACTGGACCCTCTTGAGTCCTAAACTCTTTCAATTCCCATCCCCATTCCCCTTTACATGTATGCCGAGTTTGAGACTTTGGTCTGATAGTGTCCTAATCACTGTCCAGGCCCTAGTCTGACCTTCAATAGGTCTTTACTCATAATTGATTGGCCGACAGGCTGGTCAGGGGTGTGCCAGCCTAGCATATGGTTGGGCATAACCACTAGCCTGCCTTGTCACTCTCTAACCCCTGTACACTTACACTTATTCTTAGAATTTTAAGTTCTACCCCCCTCTTATGAACATTGCTTTGGGACCTTGAGTTCCCTCTAAACTTGGATATCTGAGGGATGGCATTTCCATACTGCACCATGTTCTTAATTCTGCAATGTTTTGGGGTGTAAGCACTGCTTGGAGTCCCTTTGAGACTCTTGGGAACTTTGACACACCCCAAATATGAGAAAGTCTTTTGGAAATCTGATCCTGGAAGTTAGTTTATCTCATATTGTTGGACTTTGAATCTGAATTAGGCTGTTTAGTTGTAGCTGGAACTTTTGATGTAATTTTACTTTCTTTTCTAATTCATTCGGGCCTATAATAATATGTCAAAACTATTGGGGATGGTTAGTGGAAAGGGAGGAGAATGAATGCATGCAAAGGGTAGAAAACCTGCCTATAGGTTATTTACAATTTCTACACTTCTGCATTTCTCCATTTAGAAAACATGCCTATAGCCTTTCTGCACTTCTGCATTTTTTTTATTTAGAAAACATGCCTATAGTCTTTCTGCAACTTCTGCATTTCTGCATTTAGAAAACATGCTTATAAGTTTTTCTGTATTTATGCATTTTAGAGATTATGCCTATAGGTTCCGCATATAAAATCATGTCTTAGGTTTTTCTGCATATACACGCCATTAGGTAAATGATCTTACGCTTAATAATAACCAATTAATTCTAGATATCATGTCTATAGGATTCTTGCAACTGTTTAAAACCAATGACACTTAGAGATCATGTCTATAGGATCAAATTAACTGAATCAGTTTCATTTTTCAATCTAAAATCAGTCTTAAAGTTTAGATATCTTTGTTTATAAAGTCAGCAACATTTTCCTTAAAATCAATACAGCTCTATTAGATGTCATGCCTTTAGGCCTCACCTAGGCAAATTATTAGGTGATTAATTAACTGTGTCAGTCTTCGATAACTACATCTAGACAAGGCTAATTCGGACTCCTCATTTGAGAAATATGTGATGAATCAGCCTATCCAACGCCTTAATTTAATTCAGACCAAACCAGTACTTGTAAGTCATGCTAAATGATATGCTGATTTGAACGATGAGGCCTACTTGAGCCTTAACTGCTATTTGTTCCCCCTTTAACTGCTATTTGTTATTGTTTGTCGCCTAGATTTTTATCCTTTTGAAAACTCTGAAAAATCCCCAACTCCCTCCCCTTTAGGATTAGTAGTCTCAATGCCTCCGAGACTGACCGGATTGGGACGGGTACTAGCATGCAATAAGTAACGATACCATTCCGCGCTTTAATACCTTAACGGGGTGGGAAGGGTAGATATGGATATGATGACCGGTGTGCTAATATCACGTGCGACCCCTCTTTTGAGGAGTGATTGCTGGATATTGCATTGAAGTGATCCATATTAATCATAAACCTAGGACCCCCCTCCCTCCTTTTTATTTGCTTTCAGCTCTTCTTGTAAGACTATTCAAATCTTTTTTTATAAATTTCTGCCCTCTCTATTTACCTTCAAAAGTTTTCAACCTAATTGCAATGCTATATGCAAGTCCTTATTTGAGCCTTGATTGTTTACTTGTAAAGTCACAATTGTAACATGGCCGGGAACCACACTAGTGGATCTTGAGGGGTGCCTAACACCTTCCCCTCGAGATAATTTCTAGCCCTTACCCTAATCTCTGGTCTCTTCATCTCAAACCCTTCTTAAAGTGTCCTAATGCACTATAATCATTAGGTGGCGACTCTTCAACTTCTAAACCTAATTCTCGAAAGGGAATAGAGTTGTCTTCCCAATGTCGTATACCCAATTTCTGACCCCAGGGTTAGAGAAAAAAGGGGCGTCGATAGCATGGCGACTCTGCTGGGGATTTTCTTTAAGTTTTTACCATTGCATATTGCTTGTGACTTTACTATCTCATTAATTGCTTTATTTACTGTCTTTTATTCGCTACGAAACTGACTTGGATCTTCATGTCTTTTCTTTAATTTAGTTGCTTTCCTTTACTGCTTTATTTCAATATTGTTGTAATTACTGCAATTATTGTAACCATTTATCTTATGAACGTGAAAATACATGTCAATTTGTTTCATTCTTGTAAACTGCATCTTCAACATCATATTCCACTCGTGCCAAACAAATACCATAGCAACGCTTATAATGAGTGGTTGCGCTCTTCCAATATTATCACCCTTTAAATTCGGCAAAGGCGTATTTGCGGTAAAACTAGTCGATCAGCGGTGCAGTCGACGGTTCCGTGCCTTTCCCTCTTGAGTTGTCCGCTCAAAGGTACCTGTCTAATACCCCGATAGAAACCTTACTCTGTCTAACTGTGCATGCATCATGGTCAAACCTAGCTGAGTCAGTTATGTTGTCCACATAATGACTCATTAAGATAGCTTTGTCCAAAGTCCATCGGGTTTCCCTGAAACCCAAACGGACACCTATACGTTCTGTGCATTTATTTGGAGAACTAAATGTTTTTTATGCTAATTATCGATTTAAATAGTCGAGTCTGGCGGGGTAGGGGTCTAATACTTTGTTTTGCAGAAAATGAGGCACAAAGTCCCCAGATTTGGCATGGTAACCATTATTCATCCAAGGCTGCTGAATTGGTGGGAAGATCTCCACTCCAGTGATCAGACACTCGTCCGCAAATATTTAGGGAATCTGCCTTCTCTTCTAGAAATCTAGCCTGACAACAAAATCATAGAGGCTGCAACTCTGTTTTGGATAGTGACAGGTCCGTGTTCCACTTCGGGGACCTTGAAATGACTCCTTTTCTTGAAGAAATAGGAGGCTTAGCTGGTATTCTTTGGGAGACTCCGGGTTTGCTTATGCCAGAGAATCGCAAGGGTAGCGGTTTCCTTAAGATGATGGGACTGAAGAAGAACCCAGACTTGACCTGTCTGAAAGACTCCTACATCCCATTCGACTATCTATACGAGAGGTACGGCCATAGCAAGTCATACCGCACCTACTCAGATGTATTTGCCCTCACCTCACTGGGGCATATTCACAGAAGGGTCTTCGTATTCATGTTTTGTTTCCTGGGGATGATAGTGTTCCCTATGAAGAAGGCTAGGATCCACACCAGACTGGTCATGGTAACCAAGACTCTAATAGAAGGAATTGGCGGACAGCCTTTCAGTATAGTGCCCATGATTGTTGCTGAGATATACCGGGCTCTGGACAACTGTCAGCGAAAAGCCAGTCATTTTGAGGGATACAATTTATTACTTCAGCTCTGGCTCATGGAGCACCTCCAGAAAAGAGAATACCGACAAGAGATCTTACGTAGAGACTGGGATGATCACATTGCCTTCTACCAGCCAAGGCGTATGAATTATATGCCTAACATGTTCGCTCAGCCAGAGGACGCTGGAAGATGGGTGGAGCTATTTGAGAATCTAAAAGAAGATCAGGTACAGTGGATGGTCGAATGGTTCCCTACGGAAGAATTCATTGTTCGATCCCAAAACGCACCATTTCTCATACTCATTGGTCTAAGAGAAACTTATCCCTACATTCCCCTCCGAGCCATGAGGCAGGCTGGAAGAAAGCAAATCATACCAAGGGTCGACAAAATGAGTCACTTTAGGGATGATTTCCAGGACGATGATAGCCCTCACAAATGCCAAGCTCAACACATGTGGCATTGCAAGCTCGTTTTGGGGAAAGAATCTATTGAGCCAGACAGGCATCACGCTGGTTGCATGCCGCACTATTCGGGTTGGTTGGAAGATAATCACAATGGTATGGATCAACCCGGGTTCATTCACGGACACAGAATCATCGACGAGAAAGCTGAAGCACGGGTTAAGTACAATCAACTGCGCAAGAGAATTCGAGAGTGTAAAAGTGAGCATCGAGAAATACAAGAAGCCCATCAAAAGTTGATCGAGGAATGGAAGGATATGTCTGTCAGTGCCAACAAACGACTAGGGTATTTGGAGCGGGGTCTAGTGGAGCTAGAAGGAAAGTTCCTCAAGAGGATTGAAGATTGTCAAAACGCTAAAGGGAATGCAGGCGGACATTTGGCCCAAGCGTATCTGCTGCTAGGACTACGCGAGTTGGTGAAGCTGTTCGAGGGGGATAAAGATGCCAAATCTAGGGAAGGTCCTTCTGGGACCAAGTAGTTAGGAGTCTTTTATTTTGCTTTTAATGATGTAATAAGGCCAATGGCCACTAATGACATTTTATTTTCTATTATTTAGCATCGTTGTGAATTCGTCTTATTTTTATCAATAAAATGAGGCATTTAGCATTATAAGTTCTCCAAATTAATTTGTCGCTAGGCCTACCTCGGGCACAACAAGGCACCCAAATTAGGACGCGATTTATATTCTCGCACAATGTGTTTAAATATTGCAACATTTTCTTCTCATAACCCGCACTAACTTGTTAACTTTTTTTGTTTTTCTTTATTTTTATTCCCCTCCCCAAAGGTTAGTTCGTGCATTCTGGGACCATCATCATACAGTATGAGATCCAAGGGCCCTCATCCTCCTCCTCCGAGTCTATCCGGAACAAGAACAAAGGTAGAATGGGAGATTCAAGCGCCAGAAAGGAAATTGAAAGAATTGAGATTCCTCAGGGTACCCCGGTTGCTAAGGAAACTGCTGCCCAACTTGAGCAGAAACTGTTGAAGTTCCAAGAAGAACTGGATCAAGTTCGGAACTTAGCAAATTTATCATTCACTCTCACCGCTCCTAATGTCAACTTCTCAAATGCTCAAAATCCCGCACCTCCACAGAACACCCCACAACCACAGATGCAACCCACTCATGCTCAACATTGCAACACATGCCACACTCCACTACCCATTCCTGAACCACTGAACACCACAAAACGACCACCCCCACAACACTCCCATCTACGTAGATACCATACCCCACTACACTCAACCAATCTCAAGTGCACCTGAGTCTAATGACAAGGACTCTCTTATCAGAAATTTGGCAGCAGAACTCAAGAAATTGACCAGCCGAGTCCATGGCATGGAAGGAAACAAAGGCATAGATGGGCTGAATTATGAGGACCTCTGCATTCAGCTAGATGTTGAACTTCCGGAGGGATACAAACCTCCCAAGTTCGAAATGTTCGATGGCATGGGAGATCCCAGAGTCCATTTGAGGACATATTGTGATAATCTGGTCGGTGTCGGAAGGAATGAGAAAATCCGTATGAAACTCTTCATGAGAAGCCTGAAGGGGGATGCTTTATCCTAGTACATCAGTCAGGACCCCAAGAAATGGACAAGCTGGGTAGGTATGGCATCAGATTTCATGGATAGGTTCCGATTCAATACAGAAAATGCACCGGATGTATTCTACATCCAAAATATGAAGAAAAAGCCTACCGAGACATTCTGCGAGTATGCTACTTGTTGGAGATCAGAGGCTGCTAAGGTCAGGTCGGCCTTAGAAGAGGAACAAATGAACAGATTCTTCATCCGGGCTCAGGACCCACAATATTACGAGAGGTTGATGCTGATCGAGGGCCAGAAATTCTCTGATATCATCAAGCTGGGAGAAAGAATTGAGGAAGGCATTAAGAATGGTATGGTTACTCATCTTGAAGCATTGCAGGCCACCAACAAGGCTTTACAGTCTGGTGGCACGTCCAAGAAGAAGGACATCAATGTCGTGATGGTCGCACAGGGAGCCAAACCACCACTAAAATACCACACTTACCCGTCACCTCCACTTACATATCAGCCTATCCCGAATTACCAAGTACCCGCACCTTCTTACCAAAATCCACCACCCGTTTACCAATCATCTCCACCTCCCGCATATCAACCCACTTCACCCAGACGCTCTCAACTTGCACCTGTTTACCAAGCTTATAATGCCCAACCCCCTCACTACCAATCACCTCCCACTCACCAAAATTTCCCTAGACCCAGACCAAATTTTGACCGCAGACCTCCCAGACAATATACAACCATCGCTGAGCCAATTAACCAGCTGTATGAGAAACTTAAAGCTGCTGGTTACGTCTCCCCTATCCCTGCCATAACTCCAGAAAATCCTTCCCATTGGGTCAACCCTAATAAGACCTGTGTGTACCACTCCGGCATGAAGGGACATACCATTGATGAGTGCCGCTCGTTGAAGGACAAGATTCAAACTCTGATCGACAATAAGGTTATCGTAGCAAAGAAGCCTACTCCCAATGTCCGCAACAACCCTCTGCCTGATCATAGAGGTGGGGACATTCACATGATCGAGATCGAAGATGATTGGGACCCCAAGGGATCGATAGGATTGATTGCTGAGGATGATGAGCCAAAGAAACCGGCAATCACACTTAACCCGATTGTTGTGCAGAACCATCCCTCCAGGGGCGATGAAGTCAACATGTCTATACCTCTAGAATTTGAAGCACCTTCTTCTGCGAAGGTAGCCAGGCCAATTGAGGTTGAGTTTGGGGCTCCAAAGGCACCTGTACTCTTTAAAGTTGTTGTGTTACCACCGAGGGTACCCATTCCTGTAGCAATGTCAGACATAACACCGTTCCACTCAAATGCCATACCATGGGATTACACAGCTGAAGCAAGGAGGAAAGGAAAGACCAAGACAGGAGAAGCAATTGCTGCGCAGGGTATGACCAGAACAGGCAGGGTTTACACTCTAGAGCACCTAGTTGAGTCCAGTAAGCAAGCCTCGAGACGGACTACTGAAACTGGTCCCGATGATCTTTGGAGGAAAATACAAGCTAAGGAGTATTCGGTCGTTGAGCAGTTGAACAAAACACCAGCACAGATCTCCATCCTAGACCTTCTACAGAGCTCTGACGCACACAAAAAGGCCTTGATGAAGATATTGAGCAAAGCTTATGTGCCCAGCAACATAACTGGGGGAGAAATGGCAAATATGGTAGGATAAATACTGGAAAGCCACAAAATCACCTTCCACGAAGATGAACTGCCGCCGGAAGGACTGAGTCACAATATGGCCCTACATATCACTGTGCAATGCGAGGATTACTTCGTCACTAGAGTCTTGATCGATGGAGGCTCCAGCCTCAACATCTGTCCGTTGGTAACTCTCAGAACATTGGGAAAGAGCCTGCACGAGATCAAAGATGGGGCCATCAATGTCAAAGCCTTCGATGGGTCCCAAAGGTCTACTATCGGAGAGATCAACCTATGCTTGCAAATGGGGCCAACCTGGTTCGACGTTGACTTTCAAGTGATAGATGTACCAGCATCCTACAATTTGTTGTTGGGATGACTATGGATCCATGCCGCTGGAGCTGTAGCATCGACCCTATATCAGGCAGTGAAGTTCGAATGGAATCACCAAGAGGTGATCATTCATGGCGATGGTAGCAACCCCATATACAGTCGCCAGACCATCCCGATGATTGGAGGCAGAAGGAGAATAGGCGAAGAAACATACCACCATATTGAAAGAGTCAATGTTGTAGACAAAGATAAATGGTGGGATAACAAGATTGAAAGTATCCTGAATTGGTGTGGATACGAACCTGGAAAGGGACTCGGCAAAAACCTCCAGGGAATCGCCAAATCCATCAAGCTGAAGAAACATGGCACTACATTTGGCTTGGGGTATGAGTACACTTGGGAGGAGTTCAATCACTGGTCGCCACCATGGCGCGGTCCCTATTACCCGCTGGAGCATCCGATACCTCACCTAGAGCAAACTTTCCAGCCGGCAGATATTATATATGGGTCAGAGAAAGATGAAGCATTGGCAGCCGTGAAGAATCTGTTCCTGGAGGATGATGATATGGACTGTTGTGTTATTTTCGAGGAGGAAGGGGAGGAAGGCCCTTCTATACAAGTTGTGAACCGAGGAGAGTGCCTCAACAATTTGTCAATCAGAACCACCAGGGCCCGGAAAGCTTCGGGGTAGCAAGGCTAAACAAAAGGACCATGCATCTCACTTTACTTTTTACTAGCTGATTTTATTTCTGCATTGTCTTTAATTCTGAAAAGAGCTCTGATACTCAAAACAATTACGAATTTAATCGAAGCATTTCAGTTTATTATATATCTCGCTCTTATTATTTTTCTATCATTCACTTTATTTTACACAGCATTACTATTACTTGCCTTGACGATGAACCAACGATTGTGACTTGTAACGAGACGATGCAACAAATGGATACGGACTCAGAAGAGGATGATATACCAGAAGAGGTCATCAGAGGAGTTGAGAATTTTGAAAATAGGCCTAAGTCTAACTTGGACGAAACTGAGGTCGTTAATCTGGGAGATACAGGGAATGTCAAAGAAACACGCATCAGTATTCACCTGTCACCCTCAGAAAAGAAAGAGTACACAGAATTCCTGAAGGAATATGAAGACATATTCGCCTAGTCATATGATGATATGACTGGTCTCAGCACCTCCATTGTATCTCACAAACTGTCAACAGATCCAATATGCCAGTAAAGCAGAAGCTCAGGAAATTCAAACCCAACATGAGTTTGAAAATCAAAGAAGAGGTTACCAAGCAAGTCAAAGCCAAGGTTCTCAGGGTAGTAGAGTATCCAACATGGTTAGCCAACATCGTTCCAGTGCCAAAAAAGGATGGGAAAGTTAGAGTTTGTGTTGACTACCGGGATCTCAATCGGTCCAGTCCCAAAAACGACTTCCCCTTGCCTAACATACACATTCTTATCGACAACTGTGCCAAGCATGAGTTGCAGTCTTTTGTTGATTGTTTCGCTGGGTATCATCAGATATGGATGGATGAGGAAGATGCAGAGAAAACGACTTTCATCACGCCGTGGGGAATGTACTGTTACAAAATGATGCCATTCGGTTTGAAGAACGCTGGTGCCACCTACATGAGAGCCATGACTACCATCTTTCATGACATGATACACAAGGAGATCGAGGTATATGTGGATGACGTCATCATCAAATCCAAGAAAGTCAGGGATCACATGGCAGATCTAAGAAAGTTCTTCAACAGACTGAGGAGGTACAATCTGAAACTGAATCCTGCCAAGTGTGCATTCGGGGTTCCTGCTAGAAAATTATTGGGTTTCATCGTGAGTCATCGAAGAATAGAATTGGATCCATCAAAGGTCAAAGCTATCCGAGAATTGCCGCCGCCAAAAAACAAGAAGGACGTGATGAGTTTCCTGGGAAGACTCATAGCTCAATCCACGGTCATTTGTGAACCTATCTTCAAAATGTTGAAGAAGGACGCTGCTACCAAATGGACTGCTGATTGTTAGAAAGCTTTTGACAAAATTAAGGAATACCTGTCAACGTCGCCGGTCTTGGTTCCGCCTGAGCTGGGAATACTCTTATTGCTTTACCTTGCGGTATCGGATAGAGCATTCGGTTGTGTTCTAGGACAACATGATGAAACAGGGAGAAAGGAGCAAGCCATCTACTATCTCAGTAAGAAGTTCACACCGTACGAGGCCCGGTATTCTCTTTTAGAACGCACTTGTTGTGCTCTGACTTGGGTCGCGCAGAAGATAAGGCATTACTTCTGTGCTTACACTACTTATCTCATATCCAGAATGGACCCTCTGAAGTATATCTTCCAGAAGCCCATGCCCACTGGCAAGCTCGCCAAGTGGCAGATCCTGCTAAGTGAATTCGACATTATTTACGTGACCTAGAAAGCAATCAAAGGGCAAGCCTTGGCGGACCATCTCGCCGAGAATCCCGTTGACGGAGAATACGAGCCCCTAAAAACGTATTTTCCCGATGAAGAGGTATCTTTCATAGGAGAAGATATTGCAGAATCCTATGATGGTTGGAGGTTGTTTTTCGACGGAGCTGCAAATTTCAAAGGAGTTGGCATATGAGCAGTCCTAGTATCAGAAACCGGCCAGCACTACCCGGTATCCGCCAAACTCAGGTTCCCTTGCACCAATAATATGACCGAATATGAAGCCTGTATCTTGGGGCTCAAAATGGCCATTGACATGAACGTTCAGGAGTTGCTAGTGATCGGGGATTCAGACTTGCTCATACACCAGGTTCGAGGAGAGTGGGCAACCAAGAACTCTAAGATACTTCCCTACTTGCATCATATACAGGAGTTGAGGAAAAGGTTCACAAAGACAGAATTTCAGCACGTCTCTAGAGTCCAGAACGAGTTTGCTGATGCATTAGCTACTTTAACGTCCATGATCCAGCATCCAGATACAAATTTCATTGATCCCATCCCAGTAAAGATTCATGATCAGCCAGCTTATTGTGCCCACGTCGAGGAAGAAACGGATGGAAAACCATGGTTCCATGACATCAAGGAGTACTTGACAACAGAGGAATATCCAGAACTTGCCAACGCTACTCAGAAGCGCACACTTCGTAGGTTATCCAGCAACTTCTTTCACAGCGGAGGAATCCTGTACAGAAGGACTCCCGATTTGGGTTTACTAAGGTGTGTCGAAGCAAAAGAAGCATCTAGGCTATTGGACGAAGTGCATGCAGGGACCTGCGGGCCGCACATGAATGGTTTTATCTTAGCAAAGAAGATACTCCGAGCAGGGTATTTTTGGATGACTATGGAAACAGACTGTATCCAGTATGTCCTCTAATGCCATCACTGTCAGATACATGCAGATATGATAAAGGCACCTCCAAACGAGCTTACTACAACAAGCTCACCATGGCCATTCGCCGCTTGGGGAATGGATGTTATCGGACCTATCGAGCCTGCCGCATCAAATGGGCACAGGTTCATCTTAGTGGCAATCAATTATTTTACAAAATGGGTCGAAGCAGCATTATACAAGGCGTTCACTAAGAAGGTTGTGGCGGGTTTCGTCCGCGACCGCATTGTTTGTCGGTTCGGAGTTCCGGAATCAATCATCACCGATAATGGTTCCAATCTCAACAGTGACTTGATGAAAGCAATGTGTGAAACTTTCAAGATCAAACACAAGAACTCTACAGCCTACAGGCCTCAGATGAATGGAGTTGTAGAAGCAGCCAACAAGAATATCAAGAAGATACTAAGGAAGATGGTCGAAAGGCACAAACAATGGCATGAGAAGTTATCATTCGCCTTATTGGGATACCGTACCACAGTCCGCACATCGACCGGAGAAACTCCCTACATACTGGTTTATGGTACAGAGGCGATCATCCCCGCCGAGGTAGAAATTCCCTCCCTAAGGATCATACAAGAAGTAGAGTTGGATGATGCAGAATGGGTAAAAGGTCGCTATGAGCAGTTAGCCCTTATAGATGGGAAAAGGATGAATGCGGTTTGCCACGGTCAGTTGTATCAGAACAGAATGTCCAGAGCCTTCAACAAAAGGGTTAAGCCAAGGAAGTTTACGTCGGGGCAGCTGGTGTTGAAGAAAATATTCCCACATCAAGATGAAGCCAAGGGGAAGTTCTCTCCCAATTGGCAGGGTCCGTACATGGTTCACCGGGTTCTAACTGGAGGAGCCCTTATTCTTGCAGAGATGGATGGAGAAGTTTGGCTGAAGCCAATCAATTCAAATGCAGTGAAACGATATTATGTGTAACCACTTATGATTCCCTTAATGATGTAATTTGAACTACGCCCGACCTAATTCCCGTTTAAGAGGGGATACGTAGGCAATCCTATGGGTTCGGTTGTAATTTAATAAAAATTCCATTTTCCCCACTATT
Organism: Nicotiana tabacum; assembly: GCF_000715075.1. Lineage (NCBI taxonomy): Eukaryota > Viridiplantae > Streptophyta > Magnoliopsida > Solanales > Solanaceae > Nicotiana > Nicotiana tabacum. The sequence goes on from NC_134087.1 coordinate 129,652,732, forward strand.
GGAACTGGGGCAGAATTTTGAGGAGGACCCTCAAAATTCCGAAGTTAATTTTAGTTTATGCATCGCCAGAAGTGCCAGCCCAGTAAACTGGGGCAGAATTTTGAGGAGGAACCTCAAAATTCCAAAGAAGTTTTTAGTCATTCAGCACAGCTGTCAGAAATGTCCGCTCAATAAACTGGGGCGGAATTTTGAGGAGGACCCTCAAAATTTCGGAGAAAAAGAGGTTGCAATGTCTTGAACCACGTCGCAGTCGTTGGTTCATCTAAAGAAAACTATTTTTGACTATATATTTACTAGAGCATGCATAACTATTATCCGAATTGCTATTGTTTAGCGACACTACCCCAATAACACACAACGTCAACCCGGGGAAGACGAACTAACCTTTCCCCTTACAGAACTCACGATTTTTCTTTGGATACAGGCACTCAATTCGCAATATCATTAAGTATATTTATGCACTCTCAAGAATACAACTTCTCAGAATCATCACTTGTCTGCAATTGTTATCCGTATACAATCTCCCCAGCAGTCATATTGTCGTAATCGGCTATCAGCTAAGAGATCTTACTACTAATCATCCTTTTACATTCTTGCACTGCATAAGGCTACCTTTCTGCCTTTCGAGACTAAGCTCTGTATCCATTTGCATTTTGCATAAGGCTACCTTTCTGCCTTCCGAGGTTAAACTCTACCTCCATCCTGCATTTCTCTGCATTGCATAAGGCTACCTTTCTGCCTTCCGAGGTTAAGCTCTACCTCCATCTGCATCGCATAAGGCTACCTTCCTACCTTTCGAGGTTAAGCTCTACCTCCATCTGCATATCTTTGCATTGCATAAGGCTACTATTCTGCCTTTCGAGATTAAGCTCTGTCTCCATCTGCATTTTGCATTTTGCATAAGGCTACTATTCTGCCTTTCGAGACTAAGCTCTATCTCCATTTGCATTTTGCATTTTTCATAAGGCTACCTTTCTGCCTTCTGAGGTTAAGCTCTACCTCCATCATCATCTGCATAAGGCTACTTATCTGCCTTTCGAGACTAAGCATTGTCTCCATCTGCATTTTTGCATTGCATAAGGCTACTTTTCTGCCTTCCGAGGTTAAGCTCTACCTCCATCATCATCTGCATAAGGCTACTTATCTACCTTTCGAGACTAAGCTTTGTCTTCATCTGCATTTCCTGCATTGCATAAGGCTACCTTTCTGCCTTCCGAGACTAAGCTCTGTCTCCATCTGCATTTCCTGCATTGCATAAGGCTACCTCTCTGCCTTCCGAGACTAAGTCTCCATCCTGCATGGCTGAAATAACGCCACTTTATTTCCTTGCATGGCTGAAATATCGCCACTTTATTTTTCTTGCACGGCTGAAATACCGCCACCTTTTATTTACGTCTTGCATCGGCTGAAAGATCGCCACCTACTGCATTTCATGGGTTGAAAGATCGCCAAATTTTCCAAGGGCGTCATTGTTTGGAGGCACCATTTTCATAGCACGAGAACGCCATGCCATGGCCTGAGGACCCCATTTTATCTTTTGCATATCATTATTCAAAGGCATCATCGTTCGGAGGCACCATTCTCATAGCCCGAGAACATCATTTCATATCCTGCAAATCCTTTATCATACGCTTCATGGCCCAGGACAACATTCATGGTCCAATGGGAACTTGCATCACGTTTAAATTTACGCACAATATGCGCTAGTATTGCTTACCTGCAGGTACACCGGCTGGCAACGGCCGTCTCAATAGGAGCGATCCCGCTCCAGTTCCCGCAACCTATTGATTTTTCAGAAAACCTCTCTCAATCTAAACATCGCGTTCGTCCGTTTCAAATCTCCATCGGCATATTCCACCCAATGGATCCTGAACTACATATGGCCTGATTCCTGTAAGACCAGGGATGTGTAGGCGGCTCAAAAACCAGATCTCGGTCAAAATTCTTTTCAATCGTCGCTTCCGGTCAAATATGGTCATCTTATCTTTACCCGACAACTCTTTCATCCTCCTCGGGTAAAGAGGGGAAGCTGTTGATACCCAATTTTTCCCTAGGTATTTTTGTACCCAAAATACTTCCAAAATAGCATGTATGTGCATATATAAGCACACCCAAGAGTTTTAGTATTTTTAATGATTTTTAAACCGATTTACTACCTATTTTAATACCACAAAATCCAATAATTATTCTCAAAATTATTATTTTTTGGTGAATAACTTATTTCATTCCTGTATTTACACCAAAATATAATTAAGATGATTTTTGCATATTTTTACAAATTTATTTGGCATTTTTAAGCTAATTGCATGTAATTGCAATTATGGCCTATTTTATGATTAATAGCATTTTATAATTATAAAACTGGTTCCAATATTTTTAAATTGATATTTATATAGTATTTGTTAGCTCAGTATTTTTAATTTACTTTTTAAATCATTATTACTATTTTTATAAAATAAAAAGGGGGAAATTGGCTATTTAACACTTAGCCTATTTCTATTTCAATAACAGCCTTTTCTCCCTTTCAATTGTAGCCTCAATTGACCCAATTCCACCCCAAATTAAATGACCCAATTCCCATTTCGACCCGACCCCTTAGCCCAATTTTTAAACCTGTCCGATTTTCTTTAAATCCTAGTCGTTGATCGTTTTGATCAACGGCTGTAGTTTAGGCTTTCCTTTTTTAATAACCTAACACCCCTAACCCTACTTCATTTGCATAGAGACTCCGCCTCTAACTCTCTTCGTCTCACTCAAATCCTCTCGAACCCCTCCGAAACCCTAATCACCTCCCACTTTATCTCACCTCGTTTCCACCGGAATCCGTGGCATCTCCTGCCATAGATGGCCTTTACTCACCCTTTCTCACACCCAAGCCTGAGTTGCACAAAGTCTGGAGACTTGACCTCGATGGTCCTCTCTCAGATCCGTCTCAGGTCCGTAGATCTATGGTTTTCCGGCCATGCTCCAGCATATTCAAGCGCTGGAAGCTCTATTCCTGACCGTTTCGACTCAGGATCTGATCTTGTTCTTCCAAGACTTTCTCACTTCTAGGGTTTCACAGAAACCCTAAGCCATTCGAGGTTCTTTCACCTTTATTTGTTTAGATCTGTGCTTTGTCTGTGCTTTTCTTGACGATTTGAGTGTTTTCCCCAAATTTCCTTCTCAAAAATTGTTCGATTTCGAATTAGGGTTTCTGAAGGTCTTTTGATTCTTGTTGTTCTTTTCTTTTAGTTGTTCGTCTGTATTATTCTCGTATGTTTTCCTTCTCTATTAAGCATGTATTGTTTTTTTTCTTTCTTTTATATTTGTGCTCACATGATTAATCCGTGTTAAATTTTCCTCACTCTTCTACCATGTGTGTTTACTACCGAGCTTCTTGACTTTTGCTTTTCTGAACTCTGTTTGTGTTCTTGTTAAGCATGTTTCATCTATTCTGGACTTGTCTGAGCTCCGGGTTTCCAAAACGTGTTCTTTTATGCTCTCAAATCGATTTTCTTTCTCTGATTGTTTCAAACCTGCTATCGTGGTTTGTTTGTTCCTCACGAGACTCCTTGAGTCTGTTCACTTGCCTTCTCGTTTCTGTGTTTGATTCAATTTGAAACCCTAGATTTTGTTGGTTTCTTCGATAAATTAGATTAGGATTCCACTTTGGGACCCTAAACTTTCAAACTCACCATGAATCTATAACTGAACTCGTATTCTTTTGTTTGTGATCCTAAACCCTTCAATACTAGACTATTATGTTTGAATTGTTTGCTTTATATGTGAGAAACCCCTCTTTCAAGATTTTTGACGATTGCTTGATTGATTTTGGACCCCTTTGATAGGATCTTGATTGATTGCCCTTAATTTCCTTTTGTTTGAGCCCTTCTCTCCCTATTCCTGACTGGGTTCATTTGAATCAAACCTGTTTACTTTGATTTTGTTAACTGTCTGATTGATTCCCTTTCCTTTCTCTTTACAAATCAAGTACTATTGAGACCTTTCCTTAAATATACTTCATGTATTTTCCCTTCTTAGGCTACTATGAAAGATTTTACTCAAATTTCCTTTCCTTGTTTACATTTTCTGTCTGAAATTAAATCCCTTGGCTGAAGGGAGAATATTTGAGACTGATTTTTAAAAGGTTTTCTTACCTTTCTTGCTTGCTTCTCTACACTATAAGAGGGGGCCGCCCTTCTGCACTTTAGAGAATCAATTGGGCACGATCAATTCTGATCACTTCTCACTCTCAAATACACTTAGAATTTTCATAAGAGCTCGAGTTCTCTGAACTCACAAGTATAAAGTGTTCTTCTCTGATTGTGGCTTTGCTTGAAAGAATCCTGCTTTTCTGTGCTTACTTTTCTGCAACTGGTATGTTCTTATGTTCAAGTCCTGTCTCTTCCCCTTATGTGTTTATTCTATAGTTCATCTCTTACTGTTTACATGCTGTAATTTTCTGCAACTTTGTTTATTTCTTCGTTCCTTCTCTTATATGAATCCCAAACCCTAAGCCCCCCTATATGGTTGAGTTATGGTTCAGAAACATGGCAATACTTGATATTATTGTCCATGGACATGAACTGGACCCTCTTGAGTCCTAAACTCATTCAATTCCCATCCCCATTCCCCTTTACATGTATGCCGAGTTTGAGACTTTGGTCTGATAGTGTCCTAATCGCTGTCCAGGCCCTAGTTTGACCTTCAATAGGTCTTTACTCATAATTGATTGGTCGACAGGCTAGTCAGGGGTGTGCCAGCCTAGCATATGGCTGGGCATAACCACTAGCCTGCCTTGTCACTCTCTAACCCCTGTGCACTTACACTTATTCTTAGAATTTTAAGTTCTGCCCCCCTCTTATGAACCTTGCTTTGGGACCTTGAGTTCCCTCTAAACTTGGACATCTGAGGGATGGCATTTCCACACTGCACCATGTTCTTAATTCTACAATGTTTTGGGGTTTAAGCACTGCTTGGAGTCCCTTTGAGACTCTTGGGAACTTTGACACACCCCAAATATGAGAAATTCTTTTGGAAATCTGATTCTGGAAGTTAGTTTATCTCATATTGTTGGACTTTGAATCTGAATTAGGCTGTTTAGTTGTAGCTGGAACTTTTGATGTAATTCTACTTTCTTTTCTAATTCATTCGGGCCTATAATAATATGTCAAAACTATTGGGGATGGTTAGTGGAAAGGGAGGAGAATGAATGCATGCAAAGGGTAGAAAACCTGCCTATAGGTTATTTACAATTTCTGCACTTCTGCATTTCTCCATTTAGAAAACATGCCTATAGCCTTTCTGCACTTCTGCATTTTTTTTATTTAGAAAATATGCCTATAGTCTTTCTGCAACTTCTGCATTTCTGCATTTAGAAAACATGCTTATAAGTTTTTCTGCACTTCTACATTTATGCATTTTAGAGATTATGCCTATAGGTTCCGCATATAAAATCATGTCTTAGGTTTTTCTGCATATACACGCCATTAGGTAAACGATCTTAGGCTTAATAATAACCAATTAATTCTAGATATCATGTCTATAGGATTCTTGCAACTGTTTAAAACCAATGACACTTAGAGATCATGTCTATAGGATCAAATTAACTGAATCAGTTTCATTTTTCAATCTAAAATCAGTCTTAAAGTTTAGATATCTTTGTTTATAAAGTCAGCAACATTTTCCTTAAAATCAATACAGCTCTATTAGATGTCATGCCTTTAGGCCTCACCTAGGCAAATTATTAGGTGATTAATTAACTGTGTCAGTCTTCGATAACTACATCTAGACAAGGCTAATTCGGACTCCTCATTTGAGAAATATGTGATGAATCAGCCTATCCAACGCCTTAATTTAATTCAGACCAAACCAGTACTTGTAAGTCATGCTAAATGATATGCTGATTTGAACGAGGAGGCCTACTTGAGCCTTAACTGCTATTTGTTCCCCCTTTAACTGCTATTTGTTATTGTTTGTCGCCTAGATTTTTATCCTTTTGAAAACTCTGAAAAATCCCCAACTCCCTCCCCTTTAGGATTAGTAGTCTCAATGCCTCCGAGACTGACCGGATTGGGACGGGTACTAGCATGCAATAAGTAACGATACCATTCCGCGCTTTAATACCTTAACGGGGTGGGAAGGGTAGATATGGATATGATGACCGGTGTGCTAATATCAAGTGTGACCCCTCTTCTGAGGAGTGATTGCTGGATATTACATTGAAGTGATCCATATTAATCATAAACCTAGGACCCCCCTCCCTTTTATTTGCTTTCAGCTCTTCTTGTAAGACTATTCAAATTTTTTTTTTATAAATTTCTGCCCTCTCTATTTACCTTCAAAAGTTTTCAACCTAATTGCAATGTTATATGCAAGTCCTTATTTGAGCCTTGATTGTTTACTTGTAAAGTCACAATTGTAACATGGTCGGGAACCACACTAGTGGATCTTGAGGGGTGCCTAACACCTTTCCCTCGGGATAATTTCTAGCCCTTACCCTAATCTCTGGTCTCTTCATCTCAAACCCTTCTTAAAGTGTCCTAATGCACTATAATCATTAGGTGGCGACTCTTCAACTTCCAAACCCAATTATCAAAAGGGAATAGAGTTGTCTTCCCAATATCGTATACCCGATTTCTGACCCCACGATTAGAGAAAAAAGGGGCGTCGACACATGCCTAATCACATCACCCCAACTCTTCTTCGGCCTAACTCTACCTCTCATAAGGCCCTCCAATGTCAACCTCTCACACCTCATTACCGGAGCGTCCTCATCACATATCCAAACCATCTAAGCCGTGTTTCCCGCATCTTATCTTTAATAGGGGCCACACCCACATTGTCCCAAATAACTTCATTTAGAATCCTATCTAATCTGGTGTGCCCGCACATCCATATCAACATCCTCATCTCTGCTACATTCATCTTCTGGACGTGGGAGCTCTTGACTGGACAATACTCAGTCCCATATAACAAAGTCGGTTTGACCACCGCTCTATAAAACATACCTTTAAGTTTTGGTGGTACCTTCTTATCAAACAAAACACCAGAAGCAAATCTCTATTTCATCTATCCCGCCCCAATATGATATGTGATATCTTCATCAATCTCCCAATCTCTTTGTATAATAGATCCAAGGTACTTAAAACTTTCCCTCCTAGGGATGACTTGTGAATCCAGCCTCACCTCCCTTTCCACTTCCTTGGTATCACCACTAAACTTAAACCCTCTAAGTATTCTATCTTGGTTCTGCTCAGCTTGAAACCTTTAGACTCCAGGGTCTGTCTCCACACCTCTAACCTCGCGTTAACACCGTCTTGCATCTCGTCAATCAAAATAATGTCGTTTGCAAATAACATAAACCAAGTCACCTCCCATTGGATGTGACGAGTCAGTACATCCATCGCTAGGGTTGATAGGTTTTAAATGTTCTTGCCTTATGTTTTTATGATCTAACAAACTTACTATTAAGAACCAGATAGGGAACCTGACCTTGGACAATACTGCAAGCTTAATGGATTCCAGCTAAAAGTGAATTGCTACAGTTTTAGGAGCTAGGAACCTAAATAAGGACCTGATACCCTTGTGGTTTCCTCATAGCAGTACAAAGTCAATTGGACATAGCTGGAAATGAAGTGACTGCCTTCACTATTTCTGCCGCACTGCACTGTTTCCAGTGCCCACTCATTCTCTAACCAACTAAAGTGCTCACATCATTTCAAGTGATGTGATCAAGGTGTACCAACAATGAGTTTATACAAAAACATCACTTGAATGTTTCAGTTTCTTATTTTAAAGCTTCTTGCCAAAAACAAAGAAATCAATCCTCACAAACTTGAAGAACAAAGTTGAACGCAACTACGGACCAGTCCCTAAAGTTAGCTTGTTGTTGTCCTAGTTGAGTTGTAACTTTGTAATTATACTTATTGTATCTCCTAAATTGCTTAGCTAGAAGCGTTGATTAGGAATCCTCTTGTAAATCCGTAAACTCCTTGAGTTTATGTTGTGACTAGGTTTAGTCATAAGCAAAAGTCTTTGTAACTGTAAAGTGACAAAGTGGCTTGTGGTGACAGCATCACAAGTTAGTAAAAGTCTTTGTAACTAGGGAGTCACGAAGTGGCTTGTGGTAAGAGTACCACAAGTTAGTTGAGTAAATTCTTTGTAATAGAGTCATTACAAAGTGGCTTGTAATAGGTTTTTACAAGTTAGTGAAGTTGAAAGCCTACAGGTGTAGGTCGTAGTTTTTTGATCCCCTTGTGTGGGATTTTTCCACGTAAAAATCCTCTGCCTTATTTACGTACTGTTTTATTAGCATTCTTAGCAGAATCTCGCAGAGGACCAGGTATTCTACTGTTTGGTGGACTCACACAAACTAACAATTGGTATCAGAGCGGGTTCCTTCTATCAGGCTAACACCTAGGAAGGATCCTCATGGCTGCTCCACCAAATTTTGAAGAAGGTCAATCTACATACCGACCACCTAGGTTCAATGGACAATACTATGGGTGGTGAAAAACAAGAATGCATGATTTTATCATGGTTGAGGATTCCGAGTTATGGGATATCATATGCGATGGTCCTTATGTTCCAACCAAGGCACTGTAAGAACTTCCATTTTCAATGGTAAAAACCAGTAAAGAGTACACACAGACAAGAAAGTTGTGGAAAAGAATTTTCGTGCCAAAAAAATTCTAGTATGTGGAATATGACCTGAAGAGTACAATAGAATCTCCACCTGCGACACTGCCAAGGAGATATGGGAAGCTTTGCAAACAGCTCATGAGGGAACCACACAAGTAAAACAGTCTAAGATTGATATGCTCACTACCGAGTATGAACTCTTCAAAATGAGGGACGATGAATCCATTCAAGATGTGCACACAAGATTCACTTTCATCATAAATGAGTTACACTTGCTTGGTAAAACTATTCCTAGAAACAAGCTAGTGAGGAAAATCCTCAGCATTCTGCCTAGCTCTTGGGAAAGCAAAGTGAATGCTATTACTGAATCAAAGGATTTACAGGAGCTGACCATAGAAGAGCTGATCGGAAATTTGAAGACCTACGAGTTGAAGAGGAAGATAGACAGTGAAAGAAGAGAACCAAAGAAGGAAAAGAACCTGGTACTTAAAGCTGATAACAATGATTCAAGTGATAAAGACAGTGACATGGGTTACTTAACCAAAAGATTTCAGAAGTTGGTCAGAAGAAATGGAGAAATGCTAAAAAGGGATAGCTCTAACAGACCAAAGAACTATGATCTTTGTTACAAGTGTGGAAAGCCTGGATATTTCATGAAAGATTGTCCTCTTTTGAAGCAAGAATTCTCCAAGAACTACCATGAGAAAACAGCTAAGACGAACCCGGTTCCTTTTAAGGACTTCAAGAGAAAAAGATCTGCTGACAATATGATGAGACAAGTTCTTGCAGCATGGGGAATTCCTCTAGTGAGTCTGAAGATGAACCTGATACTGGTGATAGTTCCATGATGGCAGTTGAAGGAGAGGAGATTGAATATGACTCAACTTTTGCTTTGATGGCTCAATCGGATAATGATGAAGACGATAGCAACAAAGAGGTAAATTTCAGGGATGTTCAGAGAAATCTGAAATCCTATTCTCCAAAAAAAACCATGTCTTTAACTAATGTATTAATTAATGCTTTTCATAGTCTTGTGGAGGATAGGGATTCTTTGACCTTAGAATTAGGAGAATCTGAACAAACAGAGACGACTTAGTGGTTGTAGTTACTGACCATAAGAGAACCATTGAAATCTTCAGAAAAGAAAAGGATGATTCTTTGGCAAAAATTACAGACCTAAGGGTACAATAGTGAAACCATGGACTAAGTCAAAACTTGAAAATTCTGGAAAAGGACGGAGATAGCCAGTAAGGAGCACATTAGGCTTAAAAATGAGGTAAAAGCTATGAGAAATAGGATGTGTGCTGAAATTGAGAAAAACGAGCAACTCCAAACTAATCTGGAAAGAGTAAAGAATGATCTTGAAAAGTCCCTAAAATGGACCTGGTCCTCAGAAGCTACCACTGTCATGCATACTAGTGATTGTGAAAACAGGCAGGGAATAGGGTTCCAAAGGGAAAAAACTCCTCACAACTCTCACAACAAGTACGTCACTGTCTCTGATAACTGGCCTTGTACCCAATGTGGGAACACTGGGCACTTTAAAGAAGATCTCCAGGCCAGGAATCAATCTGTTCAGAAAAATAAAGTGTTTGCTTAAAAGGTGACTACAAAAGAGGGACCAAGTTCCACTCACAAAAAACACACATTACCTGTATGGACTAAGAAAACTCTTATTCATCCTCTTGCCTACTACAAGGGACCCAAACTTGCTTGGGTTCCTAAAACTAACTCTTAATCTCTTGTGCAGGGAACAGTGAAAGGACGCGGTCAACAATAGTTCATGGATAATGCGTGTTCAAAGCACATGACTGGGAACATCATGGACTTTGTTTCACTAAAAGCCTTGTAAGGAGGGAGTGTATCCTTTGGCAATAGAAAAAAGGGGTACATTCTTGGAGTTAGAAAAGTTGGGAAGTCACTCACTCATTCTATTGAAAATGTGTACTATGTCAATGGCCTTAAATACAGTCTCTTGAGTGTCTCTCAAATCTGTGATAAAGTAAACAAGGTGGAATTCTTGTCCAAAATATGTACAGTCACTAATCTTGTGACTGGTGAAGTAGTACTTGTCGCCAAAAGATACAAGAACATCTATGTTGCTGATTTCGAGTCCTTATAGAGTGGTGATCTGAGTTGTCTGAAAGTTGTTAATGATGATGCTGAACTATGGCACAGAAGACTAGGCAACGCAAGTTTCTCTCTTCTGAACAAACTAATTCAGAAGGACCTGGTCTATGGTCTGCCTATGTCAAAATTCAAGATGTAAAAGGTCTGTGATGCTTGTGCTAGAGGAAAACATGTGAAGTCCTCCTTTAAGTCTAAAAGAGATGTGAGCACCTCAAAGCCACTAGAGCTTCTGCATATGGATCTATGTGGACCTATGAGAGTGCAAAGTAGAGGAGGAAAAAGATACATTTTTGTGATAGTGTATGACTACTCCAGATTCACATGGACTCTGTTTCTCAGAACCAAAGATAAAATTGTTGAGGTGTTTGTGGCTTTTGTGAAGAAAATCCAGGTGAAGATGGAGTCTAGAGTCGCATGCATTAGATCAGATCATGGGACAGAATTTGACAATGTCAAATTTGATGAATTCTGCAATGAAAATGGCATCACTCACAATTTCTCAGCTCCCAGTACTCCCCAGCAAAATGGAGTAGTAGAAAGGAAGAACAGAACTCTGGAAGATATGGCAAGAACAATGATGATCGACAGTGGAATTGCAAAGAACTTCTAGGCTGAAGCTGTCAACACTGCCTACTACTTGGTGAACATGTGCATGATCAGATCACTTTGGAACAAAAACCCCTATGAATTGTTGAATGGAAGGAAACCCAAGTTAACTCACCTAAGAACATTTGGGTGCAAATTCTATGTTCTCAACACTAGAAAGGATCAGCATGGTAAATTTGATGCCAAGAATGATGAAGAAATATTTCTAGAATACTCTTCTCAAAGCAAGGCTTACAAGACATATAATAAGTGGACTCAATGTGTTGAGGAAAGTGTTCATGTTATTTTTGATGAGTCTTATCCATCATGTGAGAAGAGTGTTGAGGAAGATCAAGATGGAGAACCCTTACTAGTCCCTGGTGAAGTCATTAACATGACAAACGGAAAGGCAAATATGATGAGTCAAGTAAAGGAGCTAAGTGAAGACAATACTGCCTCATCTTCAATAAAATCAAGCACTTCAATTACAACCACTGAAGCTGAAGAAAGAGTGGTTGATGCAGTTCAGGAAACTCCACTAGCACCTGAGAGAAGAATAGAGGAAAACCAGCCAAATATACCCTCTTCCTCTCAGAATGAACCTCAGACATCTAACTGGAGACACCAAAGCTCTCATCCGATGGACAACATTATTACTCCTCTAGATTCCGGAGTACAAACCAGGTCAAGAGTTAGAAATTCATTTGTCTTCTCAGCTTTTTTCTCCCAGATAGAACCCAAGAATATCATGGAAGCCTTGAAAGATGCAGATTGGATTACAACCATGCAACACGAGCTACATCAGTTTGATAGAAACAATGTGTGGCACCTGGTACCTAGACCCTCAGATCGAACCATTATAGGAACCAGGTGGATATTCAAAAACAAGCTCGATAAACATGGAATTACGACAAGGAACAAGGCCAGGCTAGTGGTTCAAGGCTACAATCAGGAGGAAGGAATTGACTATGATGAAATGTTTGCTCCAGTGGCTCGCATGGGAGCTATTAGAATCCTAATCAATTTTGCACCACATATGGAATTCACCTTGTTCCAAATGGATGTCAAGAGTGCATTTTGAATGGACTTCTTAAAGAAGAAATCTATGTGAAGCAACCTCCAGGGTTTGAATGTCATGAGCACCCTAAATATGTTTTTAAACTGGACAAAGCCTTATACGGACTGAAGCAGGATCCTCGAGCTTGGTATGAAAGGCTGTCAAAGTTCCTCTTGGAAAATGGCTTTAAAAGAGGAAAAATTGACAACACTCTTTTCTTAAAGAAACGGGGAAAGAACCTGCTCATTGTTCAGGTCTATGTTGATGATATCATTTTTGGAGCAACAACTGATTCTCTATGTGAAGAATTTGCAAAACTCATAGGAAGTGAATTTGAAATGAGCATGATGGGGGAACTAAACTTCTTCTTGGGCCTTCAAGTAAAACAGTCCCTAAAGGGTATATCCATTTGTCAATAAAAATATATCAGGGAGCTCTTGAAGAGGTTTGACATGGAAGCATCAAAGGTGATAGACACTCCCATTGCTACTGCCACTCGACTGGACATGGATGAAACTGGATCTCCTGTGAATCAAACCATGTATAGAGGCATTATTGGGTCTCTCCTCTATCTCACTACCAGTAGACCTGATATTGTTTTTAGTCTAGGGGCTGTGTGCAAGGTTTCAATCAAATCCCAAGGAATCTCACTTGAAGGCTGCCAAAAGAATACTGAGATATCTCAAAGGAACACAGGACCTAGTGCTGTATTATCCCTCAGGTGACAGTTTTAATCTCATTGGTTATGCTGATACAGATTATGTAGGTTATCTTGTGGACAGGAAAAGCACTTCTGGAATGGCTCACTTCTTAGGTTCATGTCTTATCTCTTGGGGCACAAAGAAGCAAAATTCAGTGGCTCTTTCAACAGCTGAAGCTTAATATGTAGCCACAGCATCCTGCTGTGCTCAACTTTTATGGATCAAGCAGCAACTAGAGGACTTTGGGGTACCCACTGAGAGTGTTCCCCTTCTATGTGACAACACCAGTGCACTCAATATGGCCAAGAATCCAGTTCAACACAAAAGGACAAAACATATTGACGTGAGGCATCACTTTTTGAGGGACAATGTAGAGAAAGGGTTGATATGTATGAAGTTCTGCAATACAGAAGATCAAATTGCAGACATTTTCACCAAGGCACTAAGTAGGGAACTGTTTAAAAGAAACAAAGTGAAGTTGGGGCTTTTAAAGCCCAATTGAGATCCTGATTCCCCTTTATCTGGCTATGAAAATCACCTTCAAGAAATAACTGGCTAAAAGTATTTTCTGGCCATGTCTAACTCACTTTAATACCGTTGCAGGTAAACACGCATGATGAGTATAGAAGCTGTAGATGCAGTGCATGAATGATAAAAGAGGATTGATTCTTTCAAATAAAAGGTCAAGGACCCGGTTCTTGTACCCAAGGTTAGTAGTTCTGTGCATCCTTTAATACACGTCTTAAAAAGGGTACAAAACACAATTGCCATGTCATTAACTTTTCAGATCCTGCTGTCACATCTCCTCACTTCAAATCATTCCATCTCCCTATGAAACATTGCACTTCTCCATGCCCAACAGCCGTTTCGGAACCGGTGCCTCTTCCTCTCTTTTCATAATTATACTCTCCTCATAAAAACCCTTTTTTGTTCTCCCTAACCATAAGTCCTCCATTAGAATTTCCCAAAAGCATCGTCACACCACTTTTTCAATGGTTGAGACAAACTCTGACCTCCCTGCCTCAGTCATAACTACTACTGATAAACCTATGGAGACTTCCGCTCCTACTGAGCCTTCCTTACCCACTCTTACTCTTCCCGCTCAGGTCACACCTCACCTAGTTTTCCTGTCTCTCTCTATTTCAAAAACCCCTAAAATTGTGGCTCCGTCCTCTCCATCTTCTGAGGATCCCACCAGTCAAAGACCAAGTGGAGAACAAGGTTAAAACCCTAAGGTCACAGAGAGTTCTGCCATCGTTGCTACTGATTCTGTGGTGGCAATAGTACCATTTGAGGAAGAGAAAAATGTTGTAACCGTCTTTGTGGTGTCTGCTAATGGTGTACTGCATGAGATCATCTCTCATTAAAATGAGGTACAAGGTATGGGGACGAAGGGGCCATTGTAACTATTGAAAGGGATACACCAACAGATACTACTGGGCCATCACATGAGGAACCTAATCCCTCTTGATGCGTTCATAGTTAAGCTGAGGGTTGTGTCCATTCCTGAGTCTGAAACCAAACAACCTACTACCAGGCTTCAAGCTAAGGTGGCCTATGATTTAGCCCTTCAAAAGAGCAAGAAAAGTAGTAAGAAAAAAAGGAGAAAGTTAGTGAAAGACAGTGTACCTGTAAGTGATGAGGCGATCCCTGTAGTAGAGGTGGAAGAGAAAACCCAAGATGAACCTGGTTCACTAGTTAGACGGTATTCGAAAAAGAAGAAGCCTATTTCAATAGAGAAGGGGTCAACCTCTAGGTCCAAGTTGAAGGAGGTGGTGAGTGAGTTCTCGATGTCTGATGAGGATGTATTAGCCAAATCCAAGGGAAAAGGAAAATCAAGTGGTGAGAAGTCCAGCAAATGCAAGTTTGAAATTTTTGAAGAACCTGGTTCTGTGAAGAGAATGAGAAGTGAAGTCAGCCTTGGCTCTAAACGCCTGAGGCATCAAAATGTTCTGTTGGATCGTACGTTTGACCCAGCAATCTCTGAGATGGCTGGTATGCGCCAAATTCTGGAAATGGTCGAGTTTCAACGTTGGGCGCATCTATTCCAAATAGATGCACCTAAGGTATATGAGGATGAGGTACAAAGCTTCTTTGCTAGCCTCTTTCCCATTGAGACTAACCACATTTGTGCTTTGGTCAATGGAGTGGACATCGTGTTCGATGTAAAGTTGCTTGGAGAGATTCTTAAAGTTCCTACAACTGGTGTGTCCAGTGTAAAAGATGTGTGTCAGTTTAACTTCAGAAATGCCATCGTAAAAGACAATGCAAACCAGAAGAGGGACCAAATCCATAAGAAAGCACTACTCCCTGTCTATCAGCTGCTGTTCGAATTGGTTAACAAAGTTCTATTGCCTCGAGCTGAGAGGAGGTCAATGACTTCTAAGTCTGACCTGTTCTTGTTGGAGCAACTATACAGTTTTACTCCTGTGAGTCTGCTTGCTATTATGATTGAACACATGCAAAAGGTTGTCACCTTCAAAGATGGTAATCATGGCCTTCCCTACGGGTTCCTGCTTACTCGAGTGTTTAAATTCTTTGAAGTACCACTGGGGTCAGGCAAGGTAGGGACTAAGAAGCAGACTTTCTCACAGACTACTTTGGAAGAATGCGAGTGCATAGAAAATAATGGGGGGTAGGAAGTACATCAACTGTCTCACAGCTTATTAATGCTCAGAACAGTGCAGCTGAGGAAATTTGTAGGCTGAAGGCCAGGAATGCTATCCTGGAAGGTCAGCAAGCCCAAGGGGTTCCAGTGTCAAATGATAAAGTAGCTCATTTGATAAAGGAGAATGTTGATCTCAGGGCGCAAGTAGATAACCTGAAAGCAGTACTAATTAATGAGCAAAAGTCGGGAAATGCCCGAATAGACCTTGTTCTCCAAACACTTGTTGCAGCTTCCAAGCCCTTTACTCCTAGTGCCCCTTAAGTACCCCTTCAGTGACCAGTTTCTAGAAATGTTTGTTAAGTTTTTTTGTTGTTTTGGCAGATGTTTTTGTTTTCTTTTTTTTATATGGTTGGGATGAAACACTATTGCTCCCGTTTTAACAAGTCCAATATTACCTTTTGCTTTTTTAAAGCAAAGGCATATTAAAGTTTTATTAATATCAATTCTATCCTCTTTTATTATATCAGTACTTTACTTTTGTGTTTCTATTCTCTTTCATGTTTGTGTGCACATATGTGGCATGAGTTAGCTTAGCTGGACTTCTTTGTGTTGTTTTTCTATTTGTATTTTTTAATGATGCCAAAAGGGGGAAATAATAGTATAATATGACCATCAACTCAGGGGGAACACATGCGTATGAAAGGGCATAGAGTCAGGGGGAACATATGTTCTCCTGTTACTTAATCTGGTTCTTACTGCTTTAAATCCACTCTATAAATATAAAGTTTGTCATCATCAAAAAAGGGGAAATTGATAGGTTTTAAATGTTCTTGCCTTATGTTTTGATGATCTAACAAACTTACTGTTAAGAACCAGATAGGGAACCTGACCTACTTGGACTATACTGCAAGCTTAACGGATTCTAGCAAAAGGTGAATTGATACAGCTTCAGGATCTAGGAATCCAAACAAGGACCTGATACCCTTGTGGTTTCCTCATAGCAGTACAAAGTCAATTGGACACAGCTGGAAATGAAGTGACTGCCTGCACTATTTCTGCCGCACTGCACTATTTCCAGTGCCTACTCATTCTCTGACCAACTAAAGTACTCACATCATTTCAAGTGAAGTGATCAAGGTGTACCAATAATGAGTTTATACAAAAACATCACTTGAATGTTTCAGTTTCTTATTTTCAAGCTTTTTGCCAAAAATAGAGAAATCAATCCTCATGAGCTTGAAGAGCAAAGTTGAACGCAACTATGGACCAGTTCTTATAGTTAGCTTGTTGTTGTCCTAGTTGAGTTGTAACTTTGTAATTGTACTTATTGTATCTCCTAAATTGCTTAGCTAGAAGCGTTGATTAGGAATTCTCTTGTAAATTCATAAACTCCTTGAGTTTATGTTGTGACTAAGTTTAGTCATAAGCAAAAGCCTTTGTAACTGTAAAGTGACAAAGTGGCTTGTGGTGAGAGCATCACAAGTTAGTAAAAGTCTTTGTAACTAGGGAGTCACAAAGTGGCTTGTGGTAAGAGTACCACAAGTTAGTTGAGTAAATTCTTTGTAGTAGAGTCATTACAAAGTGGCTTGTAATAGGTTTTTACAAGTTAGTGAAGTTGAAAGCCTACAGGTGTAGGTCGTGGTTTTTTGATCCCCTTGTGTGGGATTTTTTCATGTAAAAATCCTCTGCCTTATTTACGTACAGTTTTATTAGCATTCTCAGTAGAATCTCGTAGAGGACTAGGTACTCTACTGTTTCGTGGACTCACACAAACTAACAAGGGTCAAACAAAAAAAAGGTTGAGTGTCGACCCCTGATGCAATCCCATCATGACCGAAAATGGTCCGAGACCCCTCCCACTATCTTCACACAGGTCTTCGCTCCCTTATACATGTCTTTAAACACTAATGTAGGCCACAGGTACCCCTCTAGATTCAAATATCTCCACACAACCTCCCTCGGGACATTATCGTAAGCCTTTTCTAAATCGATGAACAGCATATGCAAGTCCCTCTTCCTCTCCCTGTATTGTTCCATCAATCGCCTAACAAGGTGAATGGCTTCAGTAGTTGAACGCCCCGGCATAAACGCAAACTGGTTCTCAATTATAGACACCATTCTCCTCACCCTTAGCCCCACCACCCACTCTTACACCTTCATAGTATGACTAAGCAGCTTAATAACCCGATAGTTGTTGAAATTTTTGATATCACCCGTATTCTTGTACAAAGGAACCATCTTGCTCCATCTTCACTTTTTAGGCATCTTTTTCGTCCTAAAAATGATATTAAATAACCTAGTAAGTCACTCCAAGCCTGCCCTGTCACAATCTTCCAAAACTCTACTGGATTTCATCTGGCCCGATCACTCTGCCCCTGCTCATCTTACGCATAGGTCCCACAACCTCCTCAACATAAATTCACCTGCAATACCTAAAGTCGCAACGACTCTCGAAGGATCCCAAATCAACCAGAACAATGTCTCTGTTCCCATCCTCGTTCAAGAGACTATGGAAGTAAGTTTGCCATCTCCGACAAATATGTGCCTCATTCAACAAAACTCTACCTTCTTCATCATTGATGCACTTCACTTGGTCCAAGTCACGGGCCTTTCTCTCTCTCACCTTGGTTAGCCTAAATAGCCTCTTATCCCCGCCTTTACCCTCAAGTTCTTTTAAACTAAATATTGTAGTCCTAGCCGCCATAACTGCTAACTTTGCCTCCTTCCTAGCTAACTTATACCGCTCCCTATTCGACCTCTTCTCATCCTCGTCAATGTTTTTCACTAGCTTCAGATACGCTGCTTTCTTAGTATTCACCTTTCTTTGGACCCTCCATTCCACCACTACAAAGAATTTAAATAATAATAATAATAATAATAATAATAATAACAATAATAATAATAATAATAATAATAATAATATCTTATGTGGAAAATAGGAATGTCCCCGCCTAGATAGTTTGAGAAGTAGAGATTTGGTTTTGTATTAAAAAGTGAGATTATATTTTTTATATAAATTATTTTAATCCATCTCCCATTGTATCATCATTGTATAATTCATGCTAAACGCGGCAGGGCTTGGCTGGGTGGGCGGGTAGGGTAAATTTTTATTAAAAAAAATTAAACTCCATTAAATAAACCAAAAGACCCCCCCCCCCTCCCCCTCCAAATAACCAACATGATTCAAGGTCCAGAATTACTTGTTCTTTCAAGGTCTAATGTCCTTTTTATTTGTGGTATGGAATAATAAGTAATTTATATATTATTACTGCCATCAGTTCAACAACAACAACAATAAATCCAGTATAGTTTCTTAGTCCCGTGTGTAATAGGAGTAGGTCATGTATTATGTATACTTATAGGTAGGGCTCATTGTAACATAGTTAATTCATCAATAATAGATTTTCTCTCGTGCATTCTCACATATGGTATTAGAGCAATCTTGAGATATTTTATTGTTATGCATAAATTCCAGCGACTCCGGGAAGAAGAAAAAAAGAAAAAACTTAGTCAACAAGTCATTTTTTTCCTGCAAATCAGGGCTATTCATAGAAAAGTTCATATCTGTCGGTGTTGTGCAATAACCAATACCACCATGAGGTAGATCAGCTTTCGGCGACCAACCCGTAAAATTTTCTTCGACAGACCCCCTCCCATGCACCCTCACATTTCCGGCGAGGCTCCTACATCACGCGCCGACGCGTGAGGCTTCTTGGCCATTTTTTGGCGACGACTCTTCAGGACAGTTTGCTCCCCTTGAAATTCCGAGCCTACCCATCCAATTTAAACTAAATTCCGACCACTTTTTATATTTTTTCGGTATGAACAATGACTTTCCCAGCATGAACAGTAATTTTCAGGAAATTTTATTTCCTGATTTTTCTGATGTGAACATTATAATGTCATTAGTATCAGAAGCCTTTGCTCACAATCTGTTGGATCTGATGCATTGAATCCAATCCAAATGGTTTTCTTGTCGGAATATATAGAGTTCCTTCAGTACAAATCATGTAAATAAATATCTTCTGAGATTGTTATTTTTGCTCAAACATGTAATGGTGTTACTTGTGTCTCGCATTCTTCTTCTCCTAGTAATTGGGTTATTGATTCAGGAGCATCTGATCATATTTCTGGTAATAAATTTGCTTTCACTACTATTTTCTATTCTCAATCCTTTCCAACGGTCATAATGGCCAATGGGTCTCAAACCGTGGCAACTGAAATAGGTCAAGAAATTCCACATCCTTTTTTACTTTTGAATTCAGTTCTTTATGTTTTCGGTATTCCTTTAATCTCATAGTCGTTAGTCGCTTACCAAAATCACTTAAATGTTCTATTTTATTTCTTGATGACCTTGTTTTTATACAGTAACGCAGTACAAGACGGATCATTGGTACCGGACGTGAATCAAATGAACTTTATTACCTTATCCTTACTAAATCACATGAACCCACATCAACAGCTTGTTCAGTTACTGATTTACTAGAATTACATAAATGATTGGGACATCCCAATTTATCAAAACTTCATAAAATGGTACCTAGTTTGTCTCACTTGTCCACTCTAGAGTGTGAGTCATGTCAGCTCGGTAAGCATACTCGCTCTTATTTCCCTCGGCGTCCTGATAATCGAGTAAAGTCACCTTTCACTTTAGTCCATTCAGATGTTTGGGGTCCTAGTCGGGTCAGTTCTACCTCGGGATTTCGCTACTTTGTTAGTTTCATTGATGATTATTCCAGTTGCACTTGGATATTCTTGATAAAAAATCGAGCTAAGTTGTTTTCTATTTTTCAGACCTTCCATGCTAAAATCCCAAATCAATTTGGGGTTTATATCCGCATATTTCGTAGTGATAATGTCTCAGAGTATTTGTATTCTCCATTTCAACAGTTTATGAACTCTCATGGGATCATTCATCAAACATCTTATCCATAACCATCTCAACAAAATGGGGTAGCGGAAAGGAAGAATAGGCATCTCATTGAGGTTGCTCGTACCCTACTCATACGATCTCATGTTCCCTTACATTTTTGGGGGGATGCAGTTCTCACATCTTGCTATCTTATTAATCGTATGCCATTCTCAGCTATCCAGAATCAAGTACCATTCTATGTGATATTTCCTCACTCACCCTTGTTCTTTCTTCCACCGCGTGTCTTTGGGAGCACATGTTTTGTTCATAGCCATACTCTAGAAAAAGATAAATTAGCTCTCCCTGCTCTTAAGTGTGTATTTATAGGTTACCCGATAATGCAAAAGGGGTATTGATGCTACTCACCTGACCTCCAGCGGTGCCTTATTCTCAACTCTAGCTCTAGCCCCAGCACCCATACCTTCTCCTACATTCTCAACCACTAAAGTCTTACCCATACCAACCATTGAGGAATCTAGTGATGCTCCTCCCAGATCCCCAGCCACAGGAATACCACTCTTGACTTATCATTGTTTTCCATACCCAGCATCGGGCCCAGCTGATTCACGTCTTGCACTTCCCTACTCCTACTGCAGACTTGTCTTGTCTTAGTCAGCCGATTACACTTCGGAAAGGTATACGAACCACACTAAATTGTAATCTCCATTATGTCAGTTTAAGTTATCATCGTCTATCTTCATCTTATTATGCTTTTTTATCTTCTTTGTCCTCTATTTCTATCCCTAAGTCTATAGGTGAAGATTGTCTCATCCAGGATGGCGATAGGCTATGATTGACGAGATGTCTGCTTTACATACGAGTGGTACTTGGGAGCTTGTTCCTCTTCCTTCAGGTAGATCTACTGTTGGTTATCATTGGGTATATGCAATCAAAGTTAGTTTGGATGGCCAGGTTGATAGACTTAAGTTTTGTCTTGTTGTCAAAGGAAATACTCAAATATTTAGGCTCGACTATAGTGATACTTTCTCATTCGTGGCTAAAATATTATCAGTCCGCATTATCCTATCCATGGTTGTTGTTCGCCACCTGCCTCTCTATCAATTGGATATTAAGAGTGTTTTTCTTCACAGTGACCTTGAGGATGAAGTTTATATAGAGAAACTATCTGGTTTGTTACTCATGGGAAATCCAGTGTCTTTGTATGTCGCTTGTGCCAATCACTTTATGGTCTGAAGCAGTCTCTTCGAGCCTGGTTTGGTAAGTTCAGCACAGTTATCCAAGAGTTTGTCATGACTCGTAGTGAAGTTGATCACTCTATATTATATCAGCATTTTGCTTCAAATCTCTGTATTTATCTGGTTGTTTATGTTGACAATATTGTTATTACCAACAATGATTAGGATGTTATTACTAAGCTGAAGCAACATCTCTTTTCGCACTTCAGTTTAAGGACTTGGACAGATTAAAGTATTTTCTGGGTATTGAAGTCGTTCATTCTAGCTCAGGTATTGTGATCTCAGAACGAAAGTATGCCTCAGACATTCTTGAGGAGACATGAATGACAGGTTGTAGACCTATTGACACTCCGATGGATCCAAATTCTAAACTTCTGCCAGGACAGGGGTAGCCTCTTAGCGATCCTGCAAGATATAGGCGGTTGATTGGTAAACTAAATTACCTTACAGTCATAGTGACTAGACCTAACATTTTCTTTCCTATGAGTGTTGTGAGTCAGTTTATAGATTCTCCTTGTAATAGTCATTAGGATGCAGTTGTACGCATTCTTCGGTACATAAAATCCGCTCCAGGCAAAGGATTATTGTTTGAGGATCAAGGACATGAGCAGATCATTGGATACTAAGATGCTAATTGGGTAGGATCACCTTTTGATAGACATTTTACGTCTGGATAATGTGTCTTAATAGTAATGGCTATGGCAACATGTGAGCTAATTTGGATCAAACAGTTGCTCAAGGAGTTAAAATTTGGTGAGATCAGCCAAATGGAACTTGTGTGTGATAATCAAGCTGCTATTCATATTGCATCGAATCTAGTGTTCCATGAGAGAACTAAACATATTGAGATTGACTGTCACTTTGTTATAGAAAAGATACTCTCCGGAGATATTGCTACAATATTTGTGAAATATTATGATTAGCTTGCAGACGTTTTCACTAAGTCTGGGCAGTTATCCCTCTAAACACCTCTGGGCAGTTATGTAGGAAGCATACTTCTCTAGATTAGGAGTAATACGATTATGGTTTTGTAAAACTATTTTTATTAGAATACCACTAAAATTCTGCTTGATACTGAACCTCCTAATCATTCTACATGTAATTTTTTTTATTAGTCTCCAAAAGGAGTGGATGCATGCCAATTTTCTTCATCTTTTGGCTGATTGAGTCACTCCACCAGAGTATTTAGGTTTTTAAGTAGTTATCCATAGTGTTATCAAAGGCGTGCTTAAAGCGCGCTTAAGCCCTAAAGCGAGACTCAAAACACGTTGAGCGCTTCGTCTCGCTTAACGAGCGCTTCAGTGTTGTCATCAAGGCGCTAAGACATGCTTTTCCTTGCCAATAAGCACAATCCTGAAGAGGGGACACTAAACAATTGATATTTTACTTTATCGTAAATTCTATTCAATGTTTTTGTCCATATATTTGGTATCCATGCTTATAGATATTAGTTTTGGACTACACATACATATTTGTAGTTTTACTCTATTTGCGCCTTTCTTCCTTAAAACTCACGCTTTATTTGCGCTTTGCGATTAAAGTCCCAATGGACCTTAGAGCTTTTTTGCGCTTTTCGCCTTTGATAACACCGAGTTATCCAACAACAAAATCTTCTGGTTTTTAAGTGGTCATTTGGATAAAGAATTAAATAATCCATGTGCAGACAAGGCCTCATTTCTTTTTTTTAAAGATTAAGATGTCTGAATATGAATGCACATCTGAATATTAAGATGTGTATTAAGATTAAAACGTGTGAATCTGACACATCTGAATTTTAAGATGTGTATTAATATGTGAATACTAAATGATTAAGACTATTTGTTTTTTTGAATGTATAAAATTTATCTTTATTTAAATATTAATAAATAAAAAATTCAAATAAAATACAATTTAATTTAATATTCTATAAACAAAGTATTTTTTTTAAAATAATATGGTAGTTGGTGGTGGTGATGGCCAACGGTGGTGCTTGTGGATGCCAACTGGAGAAAGTGGTTGGAGGTAGTTTTGGTTAATGATGGTGGTTGTGGGTAGTAGCTAGTGGTAATTGGTAGTGGTAGTTGAGGTTAAGAAAGGTGGTTGTGGGTGGTAGCCGTTTATAATGATAGACAATGGTGACTATATGGTGGTTGTGGGTAGTAGCGAGTGGTAATTGGTAGTAGTAGTTGGGGTTGAGGAAGGTGGTGGTGGATGATGGCAGTTTATAATGATGGACAATGGTGACCATGGTTGATGATGGTGGTGGAGGTGATTGATAATGGTGGGGGTGGTAGGTAGTGGTAGGCGATAATGGTAGGTTGGTGGGTGATGGTAGTCGATGATGATGGTTTATCAATCCTGGTATGCCCGCACATCCATCTCAACGTCCTCATATTTGCTACTTTTATTTTCCGAACATGAGAATTTTTGACTACCCAACACTCTTCCTCATACAACATAGTCGGTCTAACTACTACTTTATAAAATTTACCTTTATGTTTAGGAGGTACATTCTTATCTCATAAGACACCGTATACGAGCCTCTATTTTACCCACTCCATACCAATATGATGTGTAACATCCTCGTCAATCCCTCCATTACCTTGGATTATAGACCCTAGGTACTTGAAACTATCTTTCTTGGGGATGAGTTGTGTATCAAGCCTCACATCCACATCTGCTTCACTTGTCTCGTCACCGAAGTTACACTCTAAATATTATGTCTTGGTCCTACTCAACTTGAAACCTTTAGACTCTAGGGTCTATCTCCAAACTTTCAATCTCGCGTTAACACGACTTCTCATCTCGTTAATCAATACAATATCATCCACAAATAACATACATCAGGGCACCTCCTCTTGAATGGACGCGTTAGTGTATCCAATGGCAAAGCAAATAAAAATGGACAAAGAGCTAACATGTGGTGTAACCCCATCACAACTGAAAAGTGGTCTGATTCCCCTCCCATTTTCCTCACTCGAGTTTTAACTCCTTTATACATGTGCATAATCACCCTAGTATACGCTACAGGAACACCTCTAGCCTCCAAACATCTCCATAGAACCTCCATTGGGACTTTGTTATATATTTTCTATAGATCAATGAACATGTGTAGGTCCTTCTTCTATATTGTTCCACCAACCTCCATACAAGATGAATGGCTTCCGTAGTCGAACGACCCGGCATTAATCCAAATTGGTTTTCATAAATAGACATACTCTTCCTCACCCTTGCTTCTATCACCCTCTCCCAAACTTTTATAGTGTGGCTCGACAGCTTGATACCCCTTTAGTTGTTGCAATTTTGGATATCACATTCGTTCTTGTATAACAGGATCACCGTACTCCACCTCCTTTCTTCGGGCATCTTCGTCGTCTTAAAAATGATGTTAAACAACCCAGTAAGCCATTCCAATCCTGCCATGCTCACAATCTTCCAAAATTCCACCAAAATTTTGTCTGGCATGGTCACTCTCCTCCTGCTCATCTTATGCATAGTCCCCTCGGCATCCTTAATTTTAATACACCTACAATAACCAAAATCTTGACAACTCTCGGAGTGCTCCAAATCACCCAAAGTGATGTCCATGTTTCCCTTTTCATTTAGGAGTTTATGGAAGTAAGTCATGTACCTCTTCCATCAATACTCTCATCTTCGTCTTTAATACACTTCACTTGGTCCAGGTCACGAGCCTTCCTTTCTATCACCTTGGCTAGCCTGTACAGCTTATTTTCCCCGCCTATGTCCCTAAGTTCCTCATACAAACGTCCAAACACTGCAGTCTTAGCTGTCGTAACAACTAACTTGCCTCCTTCTTGGTCTTCTTGTACCACTCCCTATTCGTCTTCTTCTCCTCCTCGTCCGTGCTCTTCATCAGCTTCAGATACGCCGCTTTCTTAACTTCTACTCTTTTTTGGACCTCTTTATTCCACCACTAGTCCCCCTTGTGCCCATCAGAGTAGTCCTTCGAGATCCCTAGCACCTATCTAGCCGCTTCCCTAATACAATTCGTTGTCGAGGTCCATATACTAATCGCGTCTCCTCTACTCCTCCAAGTCCCCATAGCTACCAATTTCTCCCCTTACTTCGGAGTTTTGTCCTTAGTCAAGCCTCCCACTTGATCTCAGGTTGACCATGCACAGTCTCCTCTTTTTCTTCCTCATAATCTCCAACTCCATCACTGAGAACCTATGCTGGGTCGAGAGATTCTCACTCGGAATAACCTTGCAATCCAAGCAAAGGCTTCTATCACACTTCCTAAGGAGCAAGTAATCAATCTGTTTCTTGGCCACCGTACTCTAGAAGGTGACCAAGTGTTCTTCTCTCTTCTTAAAAGTGTCATCCGTTCATTGTGTCAGTTAAAGTTCGACATTTCGACTGTTTAATCGACAAACATTAAGTAACCTCTTTTCTCAATCTTAAATGCCAGGTTTTGATTATTATCCTAAGAACAAAAAGAGATATAGCGTTCAATATTTGATACTGCGTCTATCCAACCTTTAATTGGTCTAAATTGATTTCAATGATTAAGCTGCACAATCACTATCGACTGATCTAATTTTCAGTTCCACTTAACTATAAATTAAAAAACATTCATTTGATATCTAAACACTATCTTTTAACCTCCATATTGGACTTACTGCAGTTAATGAATTTTTAAGTTACTCGATAAGATTGTATCGGTTCCCCAAAATACAAACCGTGGTTGTTGGCTAACAATTCTACGAGACTGATGAATGGCCTAATCATAACTAGGTCCATCACTTGAAGAAAAGGAGAATATATTCCATCAAACTGAGATGCTCCACCACTCCCAGGGGAAAGCTAAAAAAGGAAATCCAAGACCAACTACAAAAAGACTATACAAATAGCCTTCCGACACCTTCAATGACAGATGACTAACACAGTAGTTCAAATTACACTCCAATTTGTTTCTGGAATTTTAGACAAGTTGATAAAAACTTTTGACTCCACCAGATTACAATGCTCCACGAAGATGAAATTCGACAAGAGCAGAGAAAAAAGGGAAGGGTAGCATACAAGCAAAAAGAGACAATCAAAATAAGTTGTAAAATGAAAAGTTCACGGTGCTGAATTGAAAAGTTCATTGTTAAAATGAAGATTACAACCACGTGCACCGATTTGAGTATGGCATTCTACATGGCATTGTATTTTCCTCACTGAGAAAACTGTATACAAAGGACTGTAACATACATTTTCTACACTCTCTCGGCTTTATGCAGCACTGCATAAGCGGAAAGCTAATTCGTCAAGGTTTACGAGCAAAAAATTGTTGGATTAGTTTCTTCCTCGAGAAAAAGAAAAACCAATTCCTGCAGGAAGTAATAGGTATGGCCAATTAAATGTGCTTATGCTGTACTACACTTCTCCTTTATAGCTAAAGCAGCAGCTCTGTACCACGCAGCTGCAGCCATGGCACCAGGGTCAGGAATTGAAGCAAGAACATCTCCAGGTATGTAGGTTGAACGGCCAGCCTAGAAAACCAACTGATTAGGACCCTCACTGAACTAAGAAATTGACAGCCAAGTAACAGAAAATAAGACAGAACATGACAAATAGACAATCTTTTCTGTTAGCAGTTTCCTCTTTCCTCTAAAATTTCAACAACCATTATCTCCATTCAGAGGAAGACAGGTAAAGAAAATTAATAATCAAAATTTTCGGTTAAGGATTCCAATAAAATAACGTTCTTTGAAATTTTCTTGACACAGCCTAGTCCAGATCTCCATCAAAATCTTCAATCTATTTGACATTAGATATGTTAGAAGTCTGGTAGTAATCAAATTATCTTTCAAGAAAGCACCAAATCATATGAATTTTCACCGATAAGAACAAAGACTTCAAACTTTAGTTCTGAGTACCTAAAACAGTAAATGGCATCTCGAACTTACTTTAAACCCTTTAGAGGTATCACTTGAGAGCCCTTTGGACAAGTCATATTCTAAGAGTTTGGGTTTATCAGCCAAAGCAGGTTTTAATATGGAAATATAGAAAATGACTAAATTTCTTTATGGATCTGGAATTAGAAATCCAAGTAAACTTTAAATATCTTTGTAATATCTTGGGGGAAGTGCACGGTTAGCCACTATTTGAAGATGTCTTTACTCTTTATCCACGGTTTAGGATGTATTTACTTTTTAGCCAGTGCTTAATAATCTTTTACCCACCCGGACGAAAATACCCCTGTGTTAGACATGGGTGCTATGTAAATATTAAGGACATGATGTCCTTAACTTCATGAATGCTGTGTAAATATTAAGGACATGGTGTCCTTAGCTTCATGAATGCTGTGTAAAATATTAAGGACATGGTGTCCTTAACTTCATGAATGCTGTGTAAATATTAAGGACTACTTGTCCTTAGTTTTTGAACTTGTAACTCTAAGTTTAGGACTACCTATCCTTAACTTTTGAACTTGTAACTCTAAGTTCAGGACTACATGTCCTTAACTTTTGAACTTGTAACTCTAAGTTAAGGACTACTTGTCCTTAATTTCTGTGCTTGTAACTCTAATTTAAGGACCAAATGTCCTTAATTTTTAAACTTCCAACTCTAAGTTCAGGACCAAGTGTCCTTAACTTATGAGCTTGTTAATGTAAGTTCAGGACTAGTTGTCCTTAATTTATGAGCTTGTAACTCTAAGTTCAGGACTACCTGTCCTTAACTTTTCAACTTGTAACTCTAAGTTCAGGACTACATGTCCTTAACTTTTGAACTTGTAACTCTATGTTAAAGACTACTTGTCCTTAATTTGTGTGCTTGTAACTCTAAGTTAAGGACTACCTGCCTTTAATTTCTGTGCTTGTAACTCTAAGCTAAGTACTCCAAATTATTTTTCCAACAAAAAATTCCATTTCTACTAAAATTGAAAGAATTACAAATCTAAAGAAAATAAGAGTACAGTTTCAGAGAGTAACAACCAAATCATCCTACAATTTCTTGGTTGGTACGTTGACGAGTTAACAAAAATTAAATAAATGATAAAAGAACAATAATAAGGACATCTGAAAAGAATAAAGATAGAAATTATGAATTTTCATTAATGCTTTTGCGCTTCTAAGTTCTATCCAACGTTCATCATCATTTTCACAAACTTACGAATGATAACATGTTTCTGCATCGAATTTGTGAGAGAGAAGCGAGGGTTTGAGAAGAAAAGCAATGGAAAAAAGGGTAAAATGTCTCTTCATATTAATTTTTATAGAGTAGTAACGATTTTTCCTCAACATTAGAATTGCTGGATAAAAAAGAATTAGAAATCGAAGTAAACTTTAAATATCTTCGTAATATCTTCGATTATGTCAGACCTATAAAGCCAAATTAAGTTTTTGAATAGATACGTTAATCATTTCCTCAAGTCTAATTCCATGTGGATTTGAGCCAATGGGAAAAGGATATTAACACATTTTCGTAGGGATGTGAAGGTGCTTAAGGTGTATAGTCTTTAAAGAAGAAAAACGTGTATAAAGAACTTTACAGTCACTCCATTTCTAAAATATGTTTAAGCTTCACACATTTTTGAGCTGTTGTGTCTAACCACCATCACTGTGTAAAATATTTGGGAATTTAAACCACTGAAGCACCGTGTATGCTATTTTCTTACAACATATTTGAAGTAAATACAGTGATAATACCTGCGCTTGCATGTGCTTGGTTGACTCGGCTCCAGCAACTGCTGCCTCAGCAGAAATAACGAAAGCATCCACAGGGTTGTCCCCAGCACTCAACCTCTGTTCCCAATGCATAAAAATCTCTATGAATAAGGTTTGCAGGAAAAAACTGTAAACGACGTATCATCGAAGATATGATATTGACCTCTTTAAGAGCAGACAATGCTGGAATAAGAGCATCTAAAAGTGTGCGATAACCAGCACGAGCTCCTCCATATTTACTAACAGCAGCGATAGCAGCTTCAAGTGCATCAGCCCCTGAAAAAAAAAGAGCTGTTTGGTACAGAAAGAAAGAGTTGAAGCAACAAACATCAAGTCTTTACTGTCTAGGAGTCAACTAACAGTGCAGAGCTGTGATAACCAACTCGGAATCTGCTTTCAACTTTGCATATGCTGCCTTACAGAATATATCATATCTGTTATAAAGATAGATCTTTAGTGACACTGGTAATATGAAAGAAAAACTTGGTTGAAAGAAAAAAGAGTATGGTTATCAAGAGAAAATGCATTACAAGATACCGCTTGTTCCCCCCATTACTCTTCTAATAGAAGATCCAATTTCATTGACTGTTTCTGCAGGGTCATTCAACGGATAGCTGCGCAAAAAATAGTTCAGAAAGGAAGAGGAAAATCTTCTATACACCTCAATTACAGAGTTGTTATGCAACTATCTCAAATTTAAACAGCAAACTTGCTAAAACCAATTGGAAGGTCTTTTATCACCTTTTACAGTGAAAAGAGAGGGCAATGACCATATAAGACACAAAGATAATATAGAAGGTAATAACACAGAAGAAAAGATAAAAATAAAAATAACCAAAGGAAAAGCACATAAAAGCAGCTAATTTGTCATATCATATCAAAACAATTGACTATTAAGCAAATTGAACAGAACTTCAGTTGGCATATCAAGCCGTCTCTCACAAATCTCACGTGTTTTAGCTCATACAGAAATTTCTACCTCCCTGTTTCAAAAATGAAATCTACTAATACCCAACGATTAACTATAAGGATATCCTAAGAGCAGCAGAACTAAGCTTCTAAAAATGCTGCAAGTAGATATGTGCAAGCTGAACAGTCTGATAACCACCCACAGCTGGTGTAAGCAGGAAAACATGGAAAAACAATTGGATAAAATCTGTCTGTACACTGAACAATTTTAAAAGTAACTAAACTTTGCTTTTAAGCAATCTTTCAAGAGATTTTAAAAACCTAGAAAAAGGGGGAGGCAGATGCCTTGCTTTTTTGCTCTAGGAGTGAGGGTATGTGGCAATAATCTCGGGAAGAAGAATCTGCCCCCTTTTTTACTTTCTTGAGACACTACATGAGGAAATAATATAGGGAAGAAGCCTCACTACTTCTTCATGTCTTCAAGTATAGCCACTGCACCTCTGAACATCTGCAGTTTCACAACGAAGGAGCTTACTAAATGCAGATAACCGTGAAATAAATTGAGGGAAACAAATATGCTATCCAAAAACCTACAGTTGAACCACAATCACCATCACCAACTTTGCTATCCCACTCATTCAAATTATCCCTGAGATTTACAAGTTCAGTTGCTGCAGCTTCAATAGCTGCCTCAAGGATATGACCCAGAGAGATCAGTTTTTCAGGCCGACTCAATGTCTGATAAAAGAAAAAAAAGACATAAGAATAATTTTATGAATATGTAAAACAGTTAAATAGTACTTAAAAAGTAACAGTTAGAAGAGTTGGAATTATAGCGTTATTTATAAACAGTATTGATCTGCAACAGTACATAAAATATGCTATGCTGTCTCTCCCATCCTCAAAATCTGTAGAAGATTTGCAAGTGGGAGTTACACTTGACATTTGGGACAGGGACTGTTCAATCCTTATTTGGAGGTATGTGCTTAGATCAGTGCCTTCAAAGCAAATAATATGTAGATATAAAGTACATATAGTATAAGAAATGCAATTACCTTCCATAAATTTGGCATACCTTGTCACTCTGGATAGAATGTGGTGGAGGAAGCGGAACAGGTATCTTTGCAGGAGGTCGGTTACCTGGAAAACAAAAATTAACTTCCAGTAAGTAAAGCAGATTTATTAGCTTAGACAGGTAAATTCTACAAAAGGTGCAGGCATTATAAGGTAGTTAGATCATCCACAGATACAAGAGGATACTAGCGAAAAATCCAATATGAATTTTTCTCTCTGTTACTCTAGTTCTTTTTCCAAGACAAATACAAGTGAGGGAGTATTCAACCAGGGAACACCAGGTTCATTCTTTCCTTGTATAGAGATAAAAATACTGTAAAGGGAAAACACGAGCCACCCATACATAGTGAAGAGCAATAATAGACATATAGAAACTGACCGTCAGCACCAACAGGCCAATTTGGAGCTTTAGTGGGAGCATCTAAACGGTCTAAAATTGCTTGATCAGCCTTCATTACAGAAATTGAAAATCCTGCATATAACTGAAGTAAGAACGTGAATGTTGTTCGGCAAATAAAAAGAACTTATAAACCTGACATACCTGCCATATCAAGTGAAGTCATAAGTGATCCTGTATAGACTCTATCAACAGCTAGACCATGTTCAAGCTGCAATCCTGGGACAGCCTTGCCAGCTATAATCATCAATTCCATCAATGGTGTTGCTCCTAATCTGCAGTAGATAAGTGTGAAAAAAAAATGAGAAACTCGAAGTTTCTTGCCTTCTATAATAAGTAATTCCAAGAGAAGGTGATTAAATAATAAGAAAAATGGATTAGATGACATAGTGAAATTAGAGATGTCGTCAACATCCTTTTCCCAAAACATATATGAAAATCTATCATTTAATCAATGAGTACAGTGAATTCTCCCAAATAAAAAAGAACTGAAATAAGTCATATCTTTAAAAGCTTCAAGCACAAAGCCTAGCTCCAGTACTGCTTTTAAATTGGTTATCATCCAATGCAAAGTTCAAGTCTCCATGAATGCAACAAAATCCATTTGAACATTTTCAGCTTTATGAAACTTTTCAGATTCAAACATATTTCTGCTTGCATTGATTTGAAAAATAAGTCAAGCAATAAACGAACCCAATCAACCCAGAGACTAATATAAAGCTTGTGAAGCATAGTTCATTATTTCAACAGATATTTGGATGATAATGGCAGGGCAGGGGAAGTAATGGCCAGAGAGATTAATATAAAGCTTGTGAAGCATAGTTCATTATTTCAAGAAACATTTGGATGATAATGGCAGAGCAGAGGAAGTAATCGCCAGAGTACATGAACATACTGTTGTGCAATTCACGAACACCAAATGGTCATAGCAAGTCAATGATGCGCCATAATGCAAAGTCAATCCATCCATTTACTATTTCCAGAGTATATATAGATTTCACATACTCATATTCATAAAAAATTTAGGCATTGATGGTCAACAATTCAGAGTTTCCAGTACTTTCCAATGCTTTACAAGAATTGTTGGATTGATATAGATCCAAATCGAACTCAGCGTAACTAGACGAAGAAAGACCTTAATCAACCTTCATTTCATAGTAATAATTCCGGGAACAATTAACTAGAATTCACTGAGGAACGATAGTATGTCAATAACATGTTACACCTCTCTCAGCCTTTGGACTAAAACCAAGTAAAATACCTGCTGTGATTGTCATAACAAACATGTTTAACAGTACGAATCGAGCAAAATAGTGATATAAGATACAAAGATGCGAGTTTCATGCAACTTGAATAAATGTTTCTATGTAAACTTTCACAAAAAAGACCAACTAAAATATTTAACAAAACAGTTTTGAAACATTAATTTAATATTACATTGTTATTAGCTTAAGTTTCTCCGTCTTCTCAAAGACCTAGACAGTAAGGCTGGAATTTTGGCTTATATGTGTGGTAAACCCTGAGTATTTTGTCTATGATATTAAGGTACTATCATTGGTAGAAAACCTGCTGCTTTTATCACGAAAAGAGTTAAACAGAAAGTTTAAGCAAAAATCTTGAAACTTGCCAGCATTTCTAGATCACTGCAGCAGATTAAAGAATACACTTCAAAAAGATATAGCATAAAATGACTGATTTAAAAAAGAAGATATATTGTAAAATGATTTCATTTCTCAATTTCATGAGATTAACTGAGTATTCCAAAAATACCAAATGGAGCATTCAAGGGAAAAATATAGAAACACAAGGGACAGAATACATGGAAATAATGAAGTTCCTGCAACAATCACTGAATAAGCATGCTACCATAATATACTTCTAAACACTATAGCACCAAGTCTGCCTCGTCAACCAAAAATGTTAAGAGAGGGAAAGGATGAGCAGGGCAAAACAAAACAGAAACAGAAAGGAATAACTAACCAGCTCCAAATACTTGGAAGATGGTGTTGACAGAGGCATGTATAGACAGGAATAAGGCTCAAACTTACCCATTTATGAGGAGCACAACTCTACTTCCACGTGTGATTGGAACGTAGTTAGTCTCCTACAAAGAGATTCAGTGACAGTGAAACTTCCTTCTGCAGAATAAGTGTCATTAACTAAGCTAAATGACACCAGGTTGTTAGGAGGAAGAGGGTGCATTAAAGAAATTGACATATAATATCCCCCCACCACCTCCACTGAAAGAATGAAAACATGAAAAAAGATAGACTGATCGCATAAAAGCTCCTGAACTAAAACTGGTGTTCTTTTTTCTTTGTTCCTTCCTTTCACTACTTCTTTTGATTGGATTCTTTTTATTTTTCACTAATAATCGATCTAACTGCAGAATGATTCTTTTTAATGTGTTTCAGATAACAATATAACTTCAAACATTGTTTCTACTTCCGTCTTCATTATTACAAGAATCTTCATCATTTAATCAAAATTTTATCCAACCTAACTTATTTCAAGAAAATGTAAGGAAAAACATATTACGAACCTTCATCATTTAATCCATGGGGTTTTACAGTGTACATTAATGTGCAAAGATCATAACCCTACATGGTTGTAGCTTTTTAGACTCACTTTTAGAGTTTGTCTTAGCACAAAATTTATCTCATCAAAACTAAAACTGATTTCACTTCATCCTTTCCAGTCCAGGGTGATGATTTAAGCAATCAGAAAACTTTTACTGCATCAAGTACTAGTGTATATCAAGTCAAAATTTCACACTCGTCACATACCGATGACAAAATCTCCTTCAAAACATGTGAAACCACCACATCTACTGGTTGTAGGTCAGCTACAGCAGCTCCTGGTTCCCCGTGCTGGAAAAAAGAGAAAACAGTGCACACAATTTGATAATGCAGAAGTAAAGATCACCGAATTCTAAGTAGTCTGTCAGCACTTAACCGCTCCCACACAAAAGATCTTGGAAGCTTCAACCATAGCACAGAGGTTGCAAATTTTGACACACATTTCAAAAGACCCAACTGCTCTTACCATTGACAAAAGCAACACCGAATAACCAAGTGTTATAAACAGAGAAGATATGAACGACATGCATGGCACCCAAGGTAACTCACATGATTATCACGTCTCCCCGAAACATCAATGTAACATCATATGTTTCATTTAGTAAAGCATGATTTAGTCAACTTCTTCCCATTCCTAATATATAGATGAATACACCTGTGCCTATGAAGAGAACTTACTATTCCAAGACCAAGCTCCATCTTTCCTGGGCCTAAACGGTCTGACGTCACCTGTCCTGGCAATGTGCAAACAGATAATGCAACACCCATTGTCCCAACCATTTCTGATGCACGTTTTGCTTCAGCTGCAACATCAGCAAGAGGAAGACCACAAGCTGCTGCAGCTCCAGCAACCTGAGATAAGTGAAACTTAGAAAAGATCAGCAGAAAAGCAACTGAAACCAATTACATTTGCATTGACTTGACCAAACTTCAATACTGCGAGACGTATAGGTAAAATGATTGCTGCCCACAGATAAGCCACTCTCACATGAAATTGAATTCAACAAAGAAATAGAAAAGATCAGTTTGGTATTTTTCTTAGTATGTATAGTTATGAAAGAAGCACAAAAACAATTCACATACCCTCTATAACAAAGCATTGAAGAAGCAACTTGTCAAAAGATCACGAGAATTTGGCAAATGAAAATTTGGTGCTCTCTAGATTATTTTGGTAATTGGCCCCCAACACCCCCCACACCCCACCACCAAAAAAAAAAAACCAAAGCACACATAGATACACCCAAAAGAGAAAAAAGAGAAATGTGCAAAAACATAGGATGACAGACATACACCTAGAGTCACCTTAGTAAGAAATTTTCGTTGCTGTATCTTCTTTTTACCAAATCAAGATGGCATCATGTTTCGCTACTCCAAAAGAGTTAAAGGCCGCCATGGATGGAAATTTGCAAGTAGGTGTGAAGATTAGTATACATGAGCAAATATCTGTATACGTTATTTTAGTTTTTAATAGGCTCTTTTAGCTTTTGGGAGTTGGAGGTCTTAGTAAAGATCTATCTCTCAAATGTTTATTATCAATAACAATCTGTCTCGGATAGAATACCAAGAAAGAAAATGGAGATGGAAACGGAAAGTAACAAGTTTTGATTTTTCAGAAACCACCAAGAGGTAAATTATGTCCTAACTAATGTCTTTTTAAAGGGGAGACACACACAAAAGAAGAACTCCAGTATATTTTATAGGTGGTATCATTAGGAGAAGTTTGATTTGAACTGAGGAATATCGTACCAGCTTCAATCAGTCGCTAACTTAAGTCAAATATCTGAGCCCTCTAAAATGAAATCTAAAAGACATGCACAAAGATAGAAATTGTGAACCTTGTGAACAAGAATCGTCCCTGCCAAACCTCTTCGGCCAGCAATGCCTCTTGGAGGTGGTAAAGCACAGTCATCACCAACAATTACCATCTGGTGACAAAGAGAGAGAGATATACATGTGAAATCAGTGTGAACCCCATCTTCCAGTTTTTGAATGATTAATTAGCTACTCCAATCATCATCATCATCAATAATAATATAACAACAATACCAAGAAAACAATTCTAGAAACTAATATCACAATGATACCTCTACTTTGTAACCTTCAGATTTAGCTTGTTCAGCAGCCAAACCAAAATTCAATCGATCACCAGTATAGTTCTGTAAGGGACCATAATACATTTTAATCATTAGATCACTTCATTACGACAAAAAGTGAAGAACGTAATAGTGATCCGCGACAAATTTCTCGTCACAGTAAACATTCCAGTTTAATCAAAAGTAGGATGATGATTGGTGATCTTTTAGGTGAATTATTCACACAATTTAAACCTAAAACCCAGAGTTAGACAACAAGAGAGTAATTAATTAACAACTAGGATTCGTGCTACCTTGACAATCAGAAGGCACCCCATGGGACCTGTGACAGCTCGTATGCCCTACATTGAATCAGGTTAGTTGGCAGACATCATCAAGGAATAACATATGTAGACCATGTGCTAATCAAGGGGTAATATTATATCATACAGCAACAATTGAGTCAACATTTGGAGAGGTAAAAACGTCCCCACAGATGGCTGCAGTCAGCATCCCTTCTCCAACAAATCCTGCATGGGCAGGTTCATGGCCACTTCCACCACCTAATTATTGAAGTACCAAGGTACCTGATTAAACTGCAGTTCACCATACTGAAGTTCCAACAATACATCCCAAGTTTGAGTTTGAGATTCTTAAGAACATTATTTAGTCATTAATATTCCTATATATTAATAGTAAATGACGGCTATAGGCAAGGCTGTGATGTACATCTGGGTTTTCAGAAGTTAAAGAAGATGCAAAGATGGGATGTAGTTCCTTTGACTATTATGTGGGTAATCTGAAAAGAAAGGAAAGAGAGCCTTGAAGGTGTGGAAAATAATTTGTGCAGATGAGGGTGTGTCTATTGTTTCTAGTAAACCTTTGGTGCATCCATGAGGTTTCTGTTAGTATATGTTTGGGTGTTATTTGTAAAGAACCATGTCTTTTTTAGGTTCTATACTCTTGCATGCCACTTTTATACCGGGAATTTTCGACCACATTGATAAAATTGTTACTCTATCAAATAAAAATGATTATAAGAATCTCATAAACAACTGCTATTTTCTTTCAGAAGAGGTGAGCACGCAATGCATAAGAGACCTGTAGTATAACTCATTATAAGAAGCTTTATAATTTCATAATTATACAAATTAGATTAGTTTGTCAAGCTTCATCTATTTCCAACTCGTGTATGGAGCTCTGAATGCAAAAATACCAATGCTACTAAAGCAAGTTCCAGTATTGAAATAGAGACATAAGGATAGCTCAAATTCAATACCTGATATGACCGCAACTTTGTCATATTTTTCCCCAGAAACATCAGCACGCAAGACAACCTTAACCTGGATTTCAGGACAGAAGATAAACATGTTAGACCAACTTGGAACACTTATCATCTTAGTGTAGCAACATGTAAACAAAAAGAGTGAACAAAGTAACAAAAGCCGGATCACCTCAGGAAAACCATCCAGATATTGCAACCCAGGATAGGTCTCAATAAGTCCCTCAATGAACTCTGTCACAACATCTGCAAATCATTTCACTTCAGTATCTACAGAAAATAAACACTTAGGCTTTTCGTACACCATATATGACCTATAACACCTATAATAATTTTCACCAGAACCATATAGCATTTAATTATGCCAATACAGATCATACACATAATAGTACCTACATACATATTGAAACAGAATAGGATATCACTCAACTATGCTTCAATTCAAAATTGGGTGTCATCAGCTATATGAACCTTATATAAGCATTCTGCACTATTCAGGTCCGTTTCAATACAATACTATTCATTTGTCTTTAATGTAAATTAAGCACAACAACAGGTAGCCCAGCTAAAATATACTAGGGGAAAACAAAACATTTAATTTTCCTTTAATTCCCCTACGACCACGTATGGTCTGTATACAGGTTCTATATCAACTTATTTTGTTTGTTGTCATAACTATTACCTACAAGTGTCTTATTACTATACTCAGTTGCTTTCATTTCCAAGCAGACAAAACACTAATCTCAATTTTCTCTTTTCTACTTCCATACTAAAAGATACTACATACACAAAACAATTAAAAGAAGAAATAAAAATCCCTTTCTCAAATTTTCCCCTAAATTATACTACTCCCGTTTGATTGACCACCAAACAGGTCAAGCAATGCATATAGACAATATCAAGATACAAAATGCTATCTATTTGATACAGTAATTTTGGGGGGTTTCAGAAGCGGAGTTACCATTGGGGTCGTTGATGAGTTTCTTGCTCTGGAAAGCCATCGAATGTGTGTGTGTGTGAAAATCAAAAAGGAGCAAAGAATCGAGTCACTGATGATTGTACTGCATTAACAGAAAGACGATAGAAGATAGAAAACCCGAAGGAGAAACCTGAGAGGGCTTTTGTAGGTGGAGAGAGGAGAGTATGAGTTGAATTGTTGAATGATTTGTCCGAACTAACACAAAAAGAGGGAAATAAAAAAAAATGTTGCGGATTATTCTTCTTTGTATACAGAAATTTATTTAATATTATCCAGTCTACACGAAACTTATTTAATATTATCCAACAAAAAGTTTGTATGAAAAGATTTTTATCTATTTCGACAAGTTTTTTTAGAGTAGCTAAGTAGGTGTTTGGACATTAACACTGTGATTTTTTTTTTAAAAAGTAGTTTTTGGAGTTAGCTATATTTGAAATTTAAAATTATAATTAGATATGCATTCACTTAAAAAGTATTACAGTCCGGTGGTGGAAAAAATATCTAAAAAATTTGACCACTGGTTTTTGGTTTTTGAAAATTCTCAAAAAACTTATAATTTTTCATGCACAAATACATTTTTTTAAGAATCCGAAAAAAGAAAAAAAAATCTATAAACTAACGGGTCTTAAGATATTTGGCGAATTTCGTGAAAATAATGATTGTGAGCAGGAGGAGAGAAGCTTTTTAGGACGAAAAATCTGCAGCTTTTCCATGAAAGCATAAGCAAATTAAAAATAATTTTTTCTTCAAAACAAAAATAAAATTGCCTATAAAAAAAAGAAATTAATTTTACTGAACTATTCTTTCTTACTATTATTACCCAAACATAAAACTAATAGTTGATGATTTCGTAATTTGACACTAAAAAATATGTTTGAAAAGGTTTATCAGTCACAATTTTAAAGTGGTTTAACCAAACAAATAGTTACTCTTCTAACCTAGTTTTGAAAGTCCATTAGAAAAATATAAAGCCATTTAAAAATAGGTTTAAAAAAAATTGACTAGGCGTGCACTCACTTTTTCCACAATTAATAAGAAACTCAAGATTCGGTATTGGAACAGAAAAGAAGCCCAAGATTAAGGGTGAGTTTGGTGCGGAGGAAAATATTTTTCAACTTTTTCATTTTTGGTTAGCCTAAATGCTTTAGAAAATATTTTCTTTATAAACTTATTTTCCTCCAATTGGAGGAAAATATTGTCCTCCAATTGGAGGAAAATATTTTCCCTATCAAGAGAAGGAAAAATATTTTTCAAAATTCATTTTCAACCTTCTCCGCCATATTCCTCATCCCCACCAACCCCCACCAACCCACCCTCACTCGCGCACCCCCACATCCCCACCTACCGTCCCCATCCCCACCTACCCACCCCATCCCCTCCACCTCACCCCCTACCCTAACTAAAAATATTATTAATAGTATTTTCTTTTCATGTTATAGATATAATTTTTTTTTCATTTCAACAAATGAGTTTCATGATATAAAAAAGTATTTTTTTATTTTAACAAAAAAAAAATACTTTCTTTTCATGTAGAAAAACTATTATTTTTATTTCAACAAAAAAAAGTATTCTCTTTTCATGATGTAAAAAAAATTTCATTTCAACAAAATGAGTATTTTCTTTTCATGCTGTCGAAAAAATATTTTCTTTTGTTTCAATAAAATGAGTACTTTATTTTCATGTTGTAGAAAGAGTACTTTCTTTTTTCAACCAAAAAAAGAATATTTGTAAAGACCCAAACTGATGAGCCGCGACGGGCACCCGATACCTTACTCAACCGAGTACCAACGCAACATATCTTTCTTATTACATCATCATAGATAGGTGGGCCAGAAGGCGCGTCATGATAAAATCAAAGTAAACATGAGGGAATACCCGACATAGAACGACCTAACCTGATATAGAAATTTATACATGTGATATACGGGTCTATAAGGCCAATGTGATCCATTATATACTTTAAATATAGGCCGACAAGGCCATACAAATATCCGTACATATGACATCTGTCTACAAGCCTCTAAGAGTACATACTTATCACAAAGGTTGGGATTGACCCCGCCGTACCAACCAATACATGTACTAATCATTCTGACCAAATAAGCAACTCCAGAGCAATAGAGTGCATCAACATCTTCTACTGAGCTGATAGCCTACTTGGAGGACTCTCGACCTATCTATAAAGAACTGCGGGCATGAAACGCAGCGTCCCCAGGCAAAAGGGACGTCAGTACAAATAATATACCAAGTATGTAAGGAATGAAAATAAGTAAATAATAGACATGAGGGAAACATGAAGTAAAAGACTCGACATGTAAGTTTGAATAACTCTGTAAATAATGAAATACTCATAGTGTCATGCATATGCGTATGAATGTCATGTTGTGCATAGGTACATGTGTTCATAACATCATCAAGCCTCTAAGGGCATCCCATCATATCATCTCTGCCACTGTGGGCAATATCATCAACGTATACCAGCTGATCAAGTGGTGGTGCTTATGTAACGCCGTAACTTTTTTCCATATCCCATATACATATAATATACATATATATGCGTATATAACACCATCTGATCACGGGTCAATGTAAATGAATGCAATGCATGAGAAGTACGTCAAAAAAATCTTTTCGGAGTGTCATACGACCATTATGCCTCTGATTAATATCATAAAATCAATTTACGTATTTTCTGAGACCCATGAACAGATAATAGAATAATATGACACATATGGAATCAAGAACATAAGCATCTCTAGTATTTCTATGAATAGAGTCATTTATGAAAATTGTGCACTTACTCGTTCCATTTGTATCATATGGATCTTGCCAGAAGGAAAGAAGGGATAGCCTTAACATACCTGAGCCGATTCTCTTGAAAATCCCTCTAACACACGTCAATTGCGACACACGTAACGTCGGATCGAAGTAGGGAAAAATCCGTATGATATTCTTGAGAAAGATTATACCGTACTTCCTTAGAATTGCATCTTTTGCATAGTCAAATCTTGTATGAATTTTTTGAAGCAATTTCATGTTTCCATCTCTTCGTTTTTGGTTACTGGATTTGGTCTTGATACAAGATATCATATTTTGAATTCTTCAAATCTCAATTAATAAAAGTGGAGATGTGATTTATGTCTATAAACAGTAGCACTAGATAAAATCCTGATAGGAAAAGGATATTGGGGTTCACCTGTGGCATAATAGCTTAAACAGTAGCATTAAAAAACAATTAAGGGGTTGTTTGGTATGAGGTATAAGAAGGTATATGGGTGATATAAAAATTTAATACCATCTTAATATTCTGTTTGGTTAGCAAATTAGGTATAAGTTATTCCGGTGTTAATTTTAACATTGGGATAACTTATACCTTATAGAGGGTGGGGTAATTAGCACCGGTATAACTTATACCTTTTTCTTAAAAATTATATAATTGTTATTCTTAATACAACATACCAAATAGTGAATAAACAACAATTCCAGCATAACTAATCCCAGCATAATTTATACCTGCATAACTTATACCGACGTAAGCCATATTCCAACCAAACGACCCCTAAGGATAGTGCATTCCCACTGCCGCCGGACACTTGTCTTATATTGCGTTGTGTATACTGTTGTTGCCTTGTGTAATCTGTATCATCAAGATCATACATTTGATGCAGGATTGAAGTTCATCCTTTTGATCAAAAGAAAGCTAAAGTGGGATCAAATCTTCAAATCATGCAACATATGTATTAATAATGTATGAGTCACCATATTTTTCAAGGCAAATTTGCCACGTTATGTCTTATCCAAAATATTTTGGATAATTATCAATTACTCGCATAATTAAGAATTATCTCAACTTGTTTAAAATATTATTCACTTTTAGCACATTTTATACACCATACTATCTTGGTCATGTAGTACCTTCTATGGCACTAGTTCATAAATACCGGGTATTTTAGCTCGGGCCGTATTTTATCCCAAAATACCAAACGTCGACGAAACTCATTTTTTTCGATTTGCTTACCCTCTCACCTTCACGAATTTACTCATTACTTGTTATAAATAGCATAAATGCTTATAACCTCAAGATAATCTCATCCCCGATTCTACGTCGATTAACTTACGATGAAACTTTTACGTATGAAATGCGGGATATAACATAACGCCTCATTTTCTAGATTTTATCAGTTTATTTATGGCGCACTTTCACGTATAAAAATATGGGGTGTAACCATATTTCTTTTTAGTTATGGAGCACAAATTTCAACGTTATTTTTGCATAAAAAGTAAAACATCACATTAATTCCTTTGTGTTTGTGTGAATTTTTAGAGACTTAGGGGGGGGGGATGAGGAGAGTAGCATAAAAAATATTTTCTACTCTCTAACCAAACACTAAAAAATATTTTTCGGAAAATATTTTTCACTCACCAACTAAACAAAGGAATATAAGTGATAAAACCACTCATTTTCCATGAAACTTCGTACCAAACATACCCTAAAAGAAGAAACATACAAATATGGATTGGGCCACCAATATTCGAACGGTAAATCAAATCATGAACAACCAAAGGATGTGGTACAGTGGATGAGACTGTTTTTCCCTTAACCAGAGGTCTCGAGTTCGAGCCCTGGGTATAGAAAAACCCTTGGTAGGGAGCACTTCCCCCCGAATGATCCTACGCGGCGCGAATCCGGATATAGTCGGGATTCAATGCGAGTACCGGACACCGGATGAGAAATAAAAAAAATAAATCAAATCATGAGAACTTGTTTTGTTCTATTTAGGCCTATTTTTCTTACTTTTGCTAGAGATTTGGTGAATAATCAATTAAGAAAGCTTCCTACAATAAGAAAGCAAAGTTGACGTTGTTTTTT
Source organism: Nicotiana tabacum (assembly GCF_000715075.1). Lineage (NCBI taxonomy): Eukaryota > Viridiplantae > Streptophyta > Magnoliopsida > Solanales > Solanaceae > Nicotiana > Nicotiana tabacum. The sequence continues at coordinate 129,696,360 of NC_134087.1, forward strand.
ATCATCAGTCACAATTTGTCGATAAGTAAATATCCAACAATTGCAGTCTAGTATTAAATATTGCTTGAATAAGTACCTTGATCAATATGAAATATGAATGTATTAATGGTATGCTTCTTTATATATGAAACGTATTTTTGATAGTTTGTTACGAAGGGTTTGTTAAAGGTGTTAAATTATACTAAACCTAACGATGGATGTTTATTTGTAAAGAGCTTCTTGAGTACTTGAAATAAACTTCAATTATGATTCTATCTCAATTTATGTTATATATGGGATTATCGTTGAAACCACTTGACCGTGTTTGATCTTTGTGTATATTTAATAATGCACCGGTCAAAATTTATTTACATTATATATTTACATGTTCCACTAAGTTAATGGATATTTCTTTTACATACACTTTTTAACATTTAATCATAGTTAATGATATGTATTTTTACTTTGATTTGCTAATGCTAAAATTGTTTAGTTAGGTGTACACATTCAGTGTAGATAAATATTCATCATACTAGTTTATCCCATTGCCTAATTGATTCGTGGATACTCATGCTTTTCTATTCCATTTTAAATTATATTACATTATTATTTTAAACTAGTTGATTCATGATGATTACATTTATAGAAGTTCAACCATATTAAAAAATTAATTAAATTTGACCCCAAAAATTAAATGCGAAAGAAAAACATCCAATTTTATCCACTAAGATTAATATTTCGTTCTATTCACCTAAATGTGAAATTATGGCTTTTTAAGACGTTCACGGTATGGTTTTGGAGTAACTTTTTTTTTTCACTGTCACAAAAACAATGTCGATCTATCAGTTGTATTAAAATTTCAGTACCATATAGTAACTACATTATTCTATTTACCAGTCTAAACTCCAATTCACTCCAAGCTCCCCTGCCCCCCTCCCCAAATAGTTGCAGCAATGAAATGGTTAAGGGGTAATTTCCGCGATAGCTCACTTATAACTCATCTACCATTTTTTTTATCTCTATTTGGTTTGACATAGAATATTGTATTGGTAGAAAAATAAATTTATCACGTGGACTAACGATATGCTGACACCTGGCATAAGAATCAAACGATAAAGAAGAGTGAAGATTGGAGGAAATGTCACGCCCCAAAAATCGAGGAGCGCGACCGGCGCTCAACCGAGTAAATCCGACTGAACAAGCCTGTTAGGTTTCATTCTACCCAAACTAATTCATGAATAAATAGGAGATGGACTCCACTAATCATACTTTGTAAATATTTCATTAATAACTTTCATTTTATTTCCATTAGCAACTTAATTCATAATTATCAAAATATTACAAATTTTATAAATCTTTGCCAAATATCAAGATTTCTAACTCAATTCCCCATTATCAAACACCACCCACAACCTGTCTACAGAGCCTCTAAATACAACTAAAGAGTAATATGGAAATGTCGGCAACAAGGCTTCAGCTATATCTCAAAATACAAAGTACATGATAAACAATTGATACAGGACCCCGAAATGAAGTGGGGCTCACCATGTCAGCTGAAAGGAAGATGCGTCACTAGCTGCGACCACCACTGCCTGCTATGGAACCACCTACTCCATTTAAAGACGTAGCGCCCCCGGCAAAAGGGACGTTAGTGCCATCGAATAGCACTAGTATGTATAACTAAACACCATCTCATTAGAAAGAACAACCATACAAGAACAAAGAAATCATAAGAATTCAACAAAAGCTTTAAACAATTACCGCATCATCAAATAAAAGGAATCACATAGCTTTCACATAATTTTCATAGCTTTAGTTTGGGGCATTTAATACTGTTCATCATTATTCACAATACCACCGCTTTCTTGAGCGGAGTCCGATCACGACTCGATCAGCTAGGTTGCCTCATTTGAGACATGTACCTCAATCACAATCTCATTCTCACTTTCCGGAATTCAATATCATCACAATACCACCATGTTTGCGACATGACATCCGATCACAGCCCGATCGGCTAGGCCGCCTTACCAAGGCGTTGTTCCTTTCTCATTAATCATCTCATTTCAATCTTTATTTCACATATATCAATTCATAGGAACTTAGGGCCACAATTATCACATTATACTTGGCATTAGGCCACATTTCATAACTCACATTCCACATCACTTTCACTTTCAACATCAAACTTGCAATTTAAGATAATGGGCACATACAAGAGCAATTCAAGTTGTAAGCATAGAGAGGAATTCTCATGATTCGGCATAATAATCACAATTTAAACTTGACTTGAAATCTAGGCAATTTAGCACATAGTTCACATTCTTCATATATCCCCAATTTACCAAGAATAGCACATTGAACACATTGAGACACACCTTTTACATATATTCTTGCAACACCAAATCCTTTGAAATAATAAATACTACATAAATCAAATTCCGGACTTACAACATATGCGGGGACACCATGGAAGCTCAATTTCTAAGAAGAGGGTTTTTTAGCCATACATAACTTGTCTACGCTTTCCTTAAGTTTCTACAATCCACCAACACCTTTAGCAATAACAATCTAAAAGGAGAGAGCGAAATCAATTAATAATTTAGAAGGATTTCCCATGGTATAACTCTTTTAGGAATTTCATCAAATACCTAATCATGTAAAATAGACTATAAGGTTCTACAATGGAAATTCCTTCTTCCCTCATCCAATTTCATCAAGAACTACCCAAAATAGTTTATTAATCCCACATACTATAGCTTAGTGTCACATGCATGGCCTATTTCTAACCCCATAATATATTTTTGAACTCATAATCTCATATATGAAATATTAGAAGTAAGACTTACCCGGAAGATAGTGAGCTAGAGATTAGCATGCTTGATTCTTGAGGGTTTGTGCAAGATTGATGATTAGGAGGCTAGGTTCCCTTTTTCTCTCTCTAAAATGCTCTCACCTCTCTCTAAATTTAGTGTAAAATGGTCCTAAATGAAGCCCCAAAGCTTATTTATCAAAGTGGGTTCGGATATGAAAATTTCCAAAAATGACTCTCGAAGTCAAATATGTGGTGAAATTATGCTATAGCATAATCGAAATGTGGGCAACATTCTTGCAGCATAATCATTATACGATAGCATAATCGATTATGCTACAGCATAATCAACATGCGACAGCATAACATTTTGCCCGACACTGCTTCATTATGCGACGCATATGCAGTCTGCATAATCGTTTTGCGATCGCAAAATTTGTCGCAAATCCAACCTTTGGTAATTTGATCATAACTTTGTGTAGGAATGTCCAAATGGCGAACGGTTTGAAGCGTTAGAAACTAGACTCGAAGGCCTTTCATTTGATAGGTTTTTCACCACATAATATGCTCGTCCAAAGTGTGGACTTGTGCGAACTCATTTGGAATTTTAGCCTAGTATGAAATTTTCCAATTTGACTTAGACTTAGGCCTCCCATTAAACCCCACATTACACATTATAAGACTTATACACTTATTTACCAAATCCAATTGATGACCATCATGTTAATATCACATAAAATATTATAATTAGCCCACCTGACACCACGAAATCCTAAATTACTTGGCGAAATTTTCGGGGCCTTACAGGAAGCATGGGTAAAACACCCACGGGATCTCGCCTACAAGGATACTGTACCTAATAGCTGGAAAAGAAGAGATATGTGCGGTATGGATAATTAAAGACCACGAGGAAGGAAGGTTGATTAATAGCCGCGAATATGGAAAGAAATCGACATAATCCCTGATTATGCACGATTAGCTGCTATTACCATAATCGATACAAAGTACTCATATAATGGGTAATCAATGTAATAAATATTAGTAAAGTGCAAGAATTAAGTAGGGGAAAACAGTTATAGATTGTACTCTTAATATAAACTCCCTTACCATTCCTTGTACACTCATGAAGAAATTCATGAAATTATATTATCAATCACTTACAACTTGTTTGGATTATTGTTACATGTCGTTTCATAATGTATCGTATTGTATCATACCATATTATATTATATTGTTTGATGAATACAATAGTTGTATAAATTGTATCGTTTGACGTTATTTCATGATGTCACGTACTAACAATATGAAGAATAAAATTGCAACATTACTTAGAAAAAATAGGATACACAATAAAGATTTTATATAAAAAAGTAAGATAAATAATGAAGGGCAAGATGAGAGAAAAAAGCAAGAAAATGACGCAAGCGTACCAAATTCGTCGTTTCATAAAGTGACACTTTTTGTCGTTACGTAACATTCCTCATTAACTTTGAACTTTGAACCATAAATTAATGGACGCATTTGATATTGATACCAATCTTTTACTTTCAAGTAATAGACTTCCCTTGAAGTTAAATTCACATTTTCTTCCCACTGTGTCAATCTAATGAAAACATGTCTGTCTCTTAAATAACCAACGTTACATTCAACCTTTCACGTTGAGAAGGAATTATTTTTCGTAGCTCTTGTAATTTAGGTCAACCGTATGAAAACTTGCCAACCACTTCATATTAAAGGCCTTCTATAATGTTCATACGATATACTTCAGCTTCTGTCCACTTGATGATAGGTTCTCCATGCAAAAATTGAACTGGCTTAACAGGAATAGGCGCGACTTAAGAACTAGGGTTTACGTGCATGACCGTATTTAATGAACTAGGTTTCAAAAGATTCAAGTAATCTAGGGGTTTAGTAGTGTTTGTGTCAGGATTGTTGGATGGTGTATTTGGCTGGGGAAGGTAGACTATCCATGGAGGATGGCTGGCCGCCGACCAAGTTGGCCATAAGGGGCTATCTTCAGAGATCGCCTCTCAATCGCCAAAATCACCAAAGGAGAGCTCTCTAGGGTTCAACCACTCAATGATTATCAAAGTCAACTCAAGAACCTCAAAGTCACTAACTAGAGCTATTTTCTTCCAAAAATCTTGTTTCAAACCATAAACATGTAGTTAAGTGTGTTGGTGCTAAATGAAGCATGAATAACTCTTTTTAGAGAATGACTTGATTAAGGCTTTTATTCATTACTACTACTATTATTATTACCTAAACACAAAATGGACTCATTCCCTTAAGGAAGTTGACACACCAACTATATCTGGGAAGAGTCACTCGGTTAACACAAAAGACTGGCATTAAGAATACCAAAGGCTTATTATCCATACTACTTAAGAAGAACATAAAAACTACTAACATAAAAAGAAACTACTAATATAAACAAATTCAGAGTAAATGAATAAAGAAGCTAATAAAAGTAACAACTACTAAAGATAGATAAAATAAAAATAAAACAAAATCATCCAATTATTACATTCTAATGTATCCAAATGTATCAAATAAGCTCCACCCCATCCCCCGAATAAAAATAAGCATTGTCCCTAATGCTTAACAAATCAGAGCAAAAGTAGAGACGCGAAGAAACTCCCTAAAGGTCCTTTGTCATCACTGTGTCCCCAACAACATCAGTCCTAGTTGGCTTAGCCAACTGAATATCATTGAGTCTAGGAGTGGATGGAGAAGTGAATAAAGTACGCACTGCGTCAGTAGTATCAGTTGCAAGGCTATCACGACCCAAACCAATGGGTCGTGATGGGCACCCCGTGCCTTACTCAACCGAGTACCAACATAACATATCTTTCATATTATCATAGGTAAATGAACCAGAAAGTCTTTCATAAGATAACTAGAATAAAGCATGAGGGAATACTCGACATAAGATGACCCAACATGATATACCGGCTTATACATATGACGTACGGGCCTATAAGGCCAACATGATACTTTATATACTCAAAATATAAGTTGACAAGGTCATACAAGTATCCATATATATGACATCTATCTACAAGCCTCTAAGAGTAGATAAATACCATAAAGGTCGGGATAGGGCCCCGCCATACCAATCAATACATGTCCAAATCATACTAACTAAATAAGAAACTCCGGAGCAAATGGAGCACACCAACACCTTCCGCTGAGCTGATAGCCTACTTGGAGGACTCTCAAACTGTCTATCGAGACCTATGGGCATACAACACAGCGTTCCCAGGCAAAAACGATGTCGAAACAAATAAAGCACCGAGTATGTAAGGCAGGAAAAGTCGTATACAATATACATGAAGGAAACATGGAGTAAAGGACTCAACCTGTAAGTCTGAGTAGCTCTGTGAATCATGAAATATTTATAATATCATACATATGTGTATAAATGTCATACCATGCATGGGTATATGCGTACATAACATCATCAAGCCTCTGAGGGCATCCCATCATATCATCTAGGCCAATGTGGGCAAACTCATCATCGTATACCAGCTGATAAATTGGTGGTGCATATATAACTCCATAACCTTTCCTCACACACGATATACATACACACACACACACATACACACACACATATATATATATATCATGGGTCAATGTGCATGTATAACTGAATGCAATGCATAAGAAGTGGGTTAATAAGATTTTTTGGTATGTCATAAGATCGTTACACCTTTGATTAATATCATGAAATAAACTTTATTAACTTACATATTTTCTGAGGCCCATGAACAGACGATAGAATAATAGGACATATGGGGAATCAAGAACATAGAAACTCCTAGTACTTTTAATAATAGAGTCATTTATGAAAGTTGCGTGTTTGCTCGTTTTGTGTGTATTATATGGATCATGCTAAAAGGAAAGAAGGGATAGCTTTAACATACCTGAACCGATTCTCTTGACAATCCCTCTAACATATGATAATCGTGACAAACCACGTAATGGCGAGATCGAAATAGAAAAAAATTCCTATGATATTCTTGAGAAAGATTGCAGCGTACTTCCTTAGAATCGCAAATCTCACATTGCTATAGTATTATGATGTTTCATATGAATTCATTTTTGAGACTACATCCGTTACTTAGCAACATACACCTCCCTGTTAATTATATAGGAAGGTCTCTTAAAATTATGGGTTGTGGGCCCCACTATTGTTATGACTTAGCCAATAATTTTCTTAAATATGCCACCTAGTCTCATGAACCAAGAGCCATTGCTTAGTCTTAGCAATTAAACCCCGTGTTGCCACGTTGTGGGTAATGTTTCCTCCAAACTTATCCACCAATTTCCAATTACATTGTTAATCTCCCAGCAAAAATCAATAATTAACCAATTATCCATATAAATAAGAATTATCTCAAATTACTTAAAATAATAATCACTTTTAACATACTTTATATACCTTACTATCATGGTCATGTGGTACCTTGTATGGCACTAGTCCGCCGTATTTTATCTCAAAATGTCAAATTTTGACGAAACTCATTTTCTTCAACTCGTTTACCCTCTGACCTTCATGGCTTAACTTATCACTTACTATAAATAGCATAATATTTATAACCTCAAAATAATCTTGTCCTTGAAATGATGTCAATTATCTTATGACAAATCCAACGTACAATACTACGGGGTGTAACATCGACATAATATTGTGAGGTGTAACAAAGGCATAGCTCCTCAGATTGGCTAGCAGGAGAATCCTGTGTAGATGGATCTAGGTCGGGCTAGGATGGGTCAATCAACATGTCAAATGGCAAATCTCTGGCTGAAGCTAGCCGAGGTCACCTCAGTCCAAAGCTTATCCACTAACTTCTTACTGGCCTAAGACTTCCTCATCTTCTTTACCTACTTGGTCAACCCCTCGATCATAACACAATGTTGTACTAATGTGTCCATAATCACCTTCTGGCTTTCCAAGATTTTGCTTGGCTTCTCATCAATGTCAGCGGGATCCTGGGGTGCATATGTAGATGACTGCCATGCAACAACATTGGAGATCTCAGACAACTTTAAAGTGGCTGCCTGCATTCAGTTGTTGAGAATCACCAATGTCTAGGAGACTTGCAGAGCAAAAAGTATGCTTGTAGGCATGGGCACCGGCCTCAAAGCTGAAGTAGGAACTACCACCAGAGCTATAGAAGGAACTGTAGAGGGAGTTGAAGATAGTGGCTCGGGCATAGCAGCTGTCGTGCTGGTAGAAGGCTCAGTTGATGTGGATGAATATCAGATGGACCAGAAACTACCACTACCGGCTCATTGGTATGGCCAGGAGTAGAAGGCTGAGCACTCCTCTTTGGGTTCCTCGGATCCTGCAGCTTGTACCACTCAAATGACCCTCTTGGCTTAACCTTGGTGTCAAATGGCCTGGGCTCTACCTTAGTATTTGTCATAAACTTAGTAATGGTGCTAGGGTAAGGGTAAGAAGTGTTACTCTACTGTGCCACCAGAGAAATGTTAGCCGACATCTGGGCACCTATATTGATTGAGTACCCAGCCATGATAGATGCCACCAAAACAACTCGAGGAATAGGTAGATTGTTCTCATTCTGGCACAGATCAAGCATGCTACAAACAAAGGTTTGCTGCACCTTGGCCTCAAACTCAATGTGCTCCGGAGAATAGGTACCCTAGCAGCAATCCAAGGAGGGCAGGTCCCGGTGCTAAAATCTCTGCAAGCCATGACTTGGCCTCTTTTTCCAGAGCCAACTTCTCTAAGTACTCTCGGCTCCATATCCTCAAATACCAAGTATGCGTTCAGAGTGTGTTGATCAAATTTCACATTTAAGTTGTGCACTTTGGTGACCTTTGTTCCTTTGAGAATATGCACAGTGTTTGCATAAGACACTCGGACAAGGTTCTTCTTGACATCCACTAGCTTCTCCATAAATAGCATCCACACTTTTCTCTTGGTAAACGGCAGGATTGTACTTGTCAAGATCTTTCAATAAGAATTGTCACTCATGAGTCAAAGACCTGATCAACCACTATATCCAGAAATTTGAGAATGCCCGGCGCCTCACAAATCTATCCTCCCAAACCCCCTTCTTCTTTGTTCTTGCTGCACTTGCCTGTGTACCTGTTCCCTTCTCCTATCATTAGGGGACTCAGAATCAGACCCCATAGCAGCTGCCTCAGACTCCTGGCTGGAACTTTTCAAACCTTGAGAAGTGCTGTGAGATGTAGAAGGCACATCCAGAGGCTCATATCGCCCCTCTGGCCTAGATTTCTCCCTAGTGAGCTCCTCTAGAATAGACATAGAGTTTCCCTCGGAGGCTTCCCTAGACGAGGCATATGAGCTAGATTCGGAGAGGTCTCTAACTCTCACTTGGTATGCTGTTGCTTTCTTAGATATGGTTTTCTGCACACTTGGGGGCAAGACACCTCTGCCTCGACCCCTTAAAGCTTCTCCTCTTCCTTTTGTAAATTCACCTTGTCCTATGATTACCATTTTCTGTATTAACACAAAGAAAATTGTCAGTTGAAAATCATGATTCAACACAGTTAAGACTCATGTAGGTGAGTGAAAGCAACATAAAAGTAGTGGGGTTACAATTGACCAAACATACTGCAGAAATGGGTGAAGTGCAGCCCGCGGAGTGGAAGTGCGGATCACACAATTTCAAGTGTAACCGCACTTTTACACAGATTTGCAAGGGCCTCAGATGCCTCTTCTCTGATAGACAGTGTGGAGGTCATGTGTGGCCACAAAATTCATCTGCAATCCGCACAATTTAAAGTACGGGCCGCACTTTAGAGACTTAGAGGGCAAGCCTCTAATAGACAATGCGGACCAAAGTGCAACCTCTTTAGAAATTCTGCGGTCCGCACAATTAAAGTATGGTCGCAGAAATACCACCCAACAACTAATTGCCTTACTTAGTAATCTGTAGACCACACAAATCCAAGTGCGGCCGCACAATTCAAGAATAAACGAGCAGGTCTACGTTTTACCTAGGTTTTGAAAAAACTTATTCAAATATACTTGGAAACATGGTACACACATTGAAATCAGTTAACCCACCCCATTCAACCAGGTTTAACAATTACCCATTACAAAATTACCCCACATGGATACAAATAGAATATAATAACAGATTGCCTAAAAAGATGCTAAAAAGGAAAAAAATAAATTCAAAAATTAAAATGAAACAAAATCAACATGAAAGGAAGCATACCAGATGATATAAATGTGCAAAGATCCTGTGAGTGCAAATGGGTGTTTGTGTTTGAAAATGCTAGATTCTCAGGTAGACTCTAAGAGTAAAAGTACTTTCTTAAAAGTGTGAAAAGTGTAAAATGAGGTCTAAACTTCTATTTATGCTCAGAGGATTTGAGTGGGTAAAGAGTCGAGTGTGGCTGCACAATTTCAAGTGTTGTCCACACTCTTCTATCTGGCCTTTAGTGGTCTTCTACTCATATGCAGTCTGCACAATTTCAAGTACAGCAGCACAATTCTCCCTGAGGTCGCACATTTACCCCGCACTAATTGGGAAAAAGTGGGAAAATGTTTAGAGACCCTGTCATTTGAAATCTAAATTAGCTCCAGGATGTGCATTCCGTAGATGAAATATGCGGCTGCTCAAGGTCTTCTACGGTGGCAATATTTTTTTGCGGCCTCACAAAGGAAAAGTGTGGTCCGCATTTTTGCTTCAATTACAAACCTTGTCTCCTATTCTTCCATCTAACACTCAAACCTGCAGCATCAAGTTAAAAACAACAAAGAACATATAACTACAAAAGAAAAAGGAAAAGAACTTGGGTTGCCTCCCAAGAAGCACATTATTTAATGTAATGGCACGATGCAATGTCATAGCATCCTCAAGTGAAGTAAATAACCACCACCACATGGCTCTCTCCAACTTTTTGCAGGTAGTGCTTCACCCGATGACCATTGACTCGGAATATTTCATTGTTCTTGTTCTTCAAGTCCAATGCGCCGAAGGGCGTCACACGAGCAATTTCAAACGGACCACTCCACTTGGACTTAAGCTTCCCGGGAAACATCCTCAACCGTGAGTTAAACAACAATACAAGATCACTGGCCTTGAACTCTTTGTTCCAAATTTACTTGTCATGAAGATATTTCATCTTTCTTTGTACAAGGACGAACACTCATACGCATGGTACCAAAACTCATCCAATTCACTCAAGTGTGCAACCTGCAAGTTAGCGGCTACATCCCAATCAATATTCAATTTCTTCAAGGCCCACATTGCCTTATGCTCTAATTTCACCGGAATATTACAAGCTTTCCAGAACACTAATCAGTATGGAGACATTTTGATATGTGTTTTGTAAGCCATCCTATAAGCCCATAATACATCATCAAGCTTCTTGGACCAATCTGTCCGATTTGCATTCACCGTTTTAGACATGATATTCTTTATCTCCCAATTGGAGACTTCCACTTGACCACTAGCTTGTGGATGATAGGGAGTCGTGACTTTGTGAGTAACACCATACTTTCTAAGTAGAGTGTCGAAAGCCTTGTTGCAAAAATATGACCCACATCGCTTATTATTGCACGTGGAGTACCAAACCTTGTAAAAATATTCTTGTTCAAGAAAGACACTATACTTCTAGCCTCATTACTGGGTAAGGCGACGGCCTCAACCCATTTAGACACGTAATCCACTGCGACCAAAATGTAAGTGTTTCCACAAAAACTCATAAAAGGGCCCACAAAGTGAATTCCCCAAACATAATAAATATCAATCTCCGAGATAGTTGTGAGAGGCATCTCATTTTTCTTTGAAATTCCACCGTTCTGTTGACATTCATCATATCTTTTCACTAAGTCATTTGCATCATTGCAAAGAGTAGGAAAATAGAAACCATAGCTTAGAACTTTGGCTTTCGTTCTTACTCCACCATGATGACCACCATATGGCGAAGAATGACAAGCTCCAAGAATATCACCTTGATCTTCTTTCGGTGCACACCTTATAATCACCCCATCCGTACAAATCCGGAAAAGGTATGGCTCATCCCAATAGTAGTCTTGACAATCTCTTTTGAGCTTCTTTTTTTTTTTTGGTTTAAAGAGAACTCATCCGAAATGATACTACTCACAAGAAAATTACCCAAGTATACAAACAACGGTACCACTTTCATTGATAGTGCCAAAAGTTTCTCATCGCGGAACGAGTCATTGATTTCAAGGGCATCATGTGTCCTTCCCTCCTCCTCTAAATGAGACAAGTGGTCTGCCACTTGGTTTCACTACCTTTCTTATCTTGAATGTCAATATCAAATTCTTGCAACAAGAGCACTCATCTCATTAGCCGATCTTTAGATTCTTTTTTTGCTTATAAGATAGCGAAGCACCATATGATCCAAGTGGACAATAACTTTGGCACCCATCAAGTATGGGCAGAACTTCTCAATTGCAAACACAATAGCAAAGAGATCTTTATTCGTAATGGTATACTTGACTTGGGAACTATTCATGGTATTACTAGCATAGTACACTGGATGAAAAACCTTGTTGATATGTTGCCCCCAAAACAGCCCCAACCGCTACATCACTTGCATCACACATGAGCTCAAATGGCAAACTCCATTTTGGAGTGGTAATGATAGGAGTAGTTGTCAACGTGAGCTTCAATTGTTCGAAAGATCTCATACAATCATAATTGAAATGAGAAGGAGCTTACACAATAGGTTCACCACTTTAGAGAAATTTTTGATAAAGCACCAGTAGAAACCCGCATAACCTAAGAAACTCTACTCACCCTTCATCGAAGTTGGGGGTGGAAGCTTAGAAATTACCTTAATCTTTGCCTTGTCAACTTCAGTTCCATTCTTTTAGATCTTATGGCCAAGGATAATGCCTTCCTCAACCATGAAATGACATTTCTCCCAATTGATCACTAAGTTAGTCTCTTCACATCTAGCCAACACTTTGTCCAAATTTGCAAGACAATCATCAAAATAATCCCCACCTACTGAAAATTCATCCATGAATACTTCAAGGTAGTCCTCCACCATGTCTGTGAAAATAGCCATCATACACTATTAAAACATCGCCAGTGCATTGCACATACCAAAAGGCATCCTCTTGAAAGCAAAAGTACCATAAGGACATGTAAAGGTTGTTTTCTCTTGATCTTCAGGAGCAATAAGAATTTGATTGTAGTCCAAGTACCCATCAAGAAAATATTAGAAAGCACGATCGGCCAATCTATCGAGCATTTGGTCCATAAAAGGAAGTGGAAAGTTGTCCTTCCTTGTGACTTTGTTGAGCTTACGATAATCCATACAAACTCTCCAACCGGCCACCGTTCTTGTAGGAATCAACTCATTATTCTCATTAATAACAACCGATATTCCCCCTTCTTTGGGACACATTGAAGCGGAGAGGTCCATGAACTATCGGAGATGGGGTAGACAACCCCGACATCCAATCACTTGATAATCTCTTTCTTGACCACTCCTTGCATAGCCTCATTGAGTTTTCTTTGATGTTCAATGAACATTTTTGCACCGTACTCCAACTTGATCTTATTCATGTAAAATGCGGGGCTGATACCCTAAATATCTGCCAAAGTCCACCCAATAGCCTTCTTCCTCTTTTGTAATACCGCCAATGTGGAATCAACCTGCACCTTGGTCAAACAAGAGAGAAAAATAATTGGTAAAGTGAACAAGGGCCAAGAAATTCATACCGAAGATGTGGCGGAAATGGTTTCAACTCCAAAGTAGGTGGCTCTTCAATATAAGGCTTTGTAGGATAAGTCTTCCTATTCTCAAGATCCAAAGACAATTTCCGGGGTGCATTGTTGTAAGACCCCATTCCTGCAAAGAGTTCACAGATTCCATAAAATCATCCATCTTATCATCATCAAAGTTGAGAAAAATGGCTTCTAACATATCACCAACATTGATTGTAGCACTTGTATCATCAACAATAACATTGGTCTCCAAATCCACAAAAGAACACACCTCATTGCTATTTGGTTGCTGCATAAATTTGCACACATGGAATACCACCTTTTCATCACCAAACTGGAAAGATGAGTTATCCAGCTTCCACATCACACAAAGCCTTACCCATAGCAAGGAAATGTCTCCCGAGAAAAATAGGCACTTCATAATAAAGTTTACAATCTATAATAACAAAGTCTGCCGAAAAATGAACTTATCAACCCGGACCAAAACATCCTCAATCACTATCAATGGCCTCTTCATGGTACGATAGGCCATTTACAACCTTATAGATATGGGTGTTGGTTTTCCAATTTCCAAAGTGTTAAACACTGAGTAGGCATCAAATTGATACTCGCCCCAAGATCACAAAGAGCTTTAGCAAAATCGGCACTCCCAATAGTACAAGCAATCGTGAAAGCACCAGGATCCTCCAACTTATGAGTCATGGAATGAACAATTACACTCACTTGATGAGTGACTTTGATAGTTTCAAAGTTCATCGACCTCTTCTTGGTCACAAGATCTTTCATAAACCTGGCATAACTGGGCATTTGCTCCAAAGCTTCTACCAATGACACATTAATAGAGAGACTTTTCATCATTTGAATGAACTTTTTGAAATGATTCTCACCATTTTGCTTGGAAAGTATTTGAGGGTATAGAGGTGGAGGCATAGGCAATGGTGCCTTAGCCTTTTGCACTACCGGCTCTAGTATATCAATGATGTGCTCCCTAGAAGGGTTCACCTCCTCTTGGGTCCCCTCCATAGTATTATCAATGTCAATCCGATCCTTATTACTTGTTTGAACGTCATTGTTTTGAATTTCCTCTTATTGTATCACTTGGTCATCATCCACAAGTCGCCTTTAATTTGAGGTGTGTGCATTTTTGCCTCTTCTACGTCTTGTGATAAATGCTAATGCCCCGTGTTATTACCACCCTTGAGGTTTACCACCATATCACTTTGTAGTGCATCCTTAGGATGAGTATTAAGAGTTCAAAATTATGGATTGATTTGGTATGTGAGGCAAGTTAGGCATCCGAATCGACATTCTTCTCCATCATTTTCTTGAACATGTTCTCAATACGGCCCATCTCATTGTTTGAAGAACTTGAACCATGGGAAGGATAAGGAGGTGGATTGCTAGGTTGTTGGTGCATTGGGGGCCTTTGATAACCTCTATTTGCTTGATTGTTATTATTTCCCCAATCACCTTGATCGTTACCTCCCCAATTTCCTTGATAGTTTCCACTCCAATTTCCTTGGTTGTTGTTGTTGTACCAATTCCCTTAATTGTTAGAACTCCAATGCCTTGGTTATTTTGTGGTTGTCGCACCCCTTTTTCTCGTGAAATCGGGCTTCGACATGTGACAACTCTTTTAAGGAGGTATTAAAAGAGGAGAGTCACAACCTAACAATATTTAAGGTGCGTTAGCGAACCTATTTGCAGATAACTCTATTTGACTAGTCAACTTCACCAAAGATTGGGTAAGGGCTTAAATTACCTCAAAGAGAAAGTATTAGGTATTCTTCGAGGTCCACGACTATGGGTCCCGAACAAACTTAAATTATATGGATTAGTCTATATAATCAAATAAACAAAAAAAGATCACAAAATTTGAGAATTTCATTATAAAAAGATTTTGAACAAAGAGGTACAACTATTTTTGATTCTAGTAGGAAAATAAAGAAAATGGGAGGGGGGAGGTCCTAAGTTTTTTAGCCTAAAGGATCACCCCGTGCAACATAAATAATATTTCGTAACTCCCATGTGATGGGGTGTTACTCATATTATCAAAGACTAGGCGACAAGCAAAACATGTAGGACTTCACATAAAGATAGCTAAGGGACCAAGTTATCCTCCACATATAAACAAACAAATTCGCGCAGGCAATTTAAGCAGTACATAGTTTCAGAATTGAGACTTAGAGTCCTATATGCATGGATTCTAGGAGATTTTGAATTCCAACATCGTATATGCGGTGCTGCTGCTCTAAATTGACTTATTTACAGATTATAGGTATTAAAAAACCTAAAGACATGATTTCTAAGTTGTTTGCACAATGGGCAATGAAAGTTATTAAAAACTTGGAATTATCAGCGTTTGATTCTATAGGCATGCTTTTTAGGTGAATAATAGTATCCTATAGGCAAGATTTCTAATGGTTGGTACTTGAATTCGCTTTTATTGTACTTATTCTTATGGACATGCTATCCAGGTGGCAGTATGAAAAAATAATAGAAGTAACCGATTAATTAATTAATTAAGACCCTATAGTCATGGTACCTAGAGGAATATTAACAAACATATGTATTATTACAACCATATAGGCATGCTATCTAATAATCAGACAGAAGTAGACATGAGAGCAGGTAAAATACTTAGTCAAACAATCATGCTTTTGAATAATGTACAGGTATTAGGCAAGTTAAGTGAAATGTGTAATTTCCTATAGACATGGTTTCTATTTTGACAAAGCATACATTATACATTCTATAGGAATGCTTTCTAGTGAATAACTAAGGTGATTTGAAACTAGTCATGCAGAGTGCTCATTTCCTATAGACATGCTGTCTATTAACACGCAACAATAGACATAACATCTGAATTCGTGATTAATAGTAAACAATTAGTGTGCATGTGATTCTCCTAATATCATGATTTCTACAGTGTTCATGTGATCGAACAATACATATAGCAAACACATTGTCAAGTCCTATAGGCATGTTTTCTACCCACGACATGTAGATATAGAATTCTACCCATTCCCTTTTCACTAACACCCCAATTGTTTATACAAAGGTTATTACAAGCCCAATATTGAGTAAAAAATACAAATGTTACATAATAATGAGAATAAGCCTACAACATGCCTAAATAAAAATACCCAGCGTTGCCTGGGCCTTCAATAACTTTTACATAGCATACCCAGGACTTCAATAATGAGCCACTTTCAATACAACTCAGGGATCCATAGATGAGTCCAGAACCAAATTACCCAAACAAAGCACCAAGTGTTGCACCATTTAAATCAGCCAATTCAGGTACACAACACATAATAGGGGAAGTAGAGTGAATAGGAACAATTTGAGATTGAGGGAGAGACTAAGGACCAAGCCCTAGTATGTCATAGTTCACAAGGGTCTTAATTGGACCCCGAGTAGTGCTCACACTAGGGAGGCCAACAATAGAACCTAGGTAGCCTTGGCTTTCAGCCGGCTAAGAATGAGGAGTTCAGAATAGCATAAGTTGCACATGATGAGAGTGGACAGAAGTTAGGGGATACGTTTATATCCTAAAGTAGACATAGCCAAACTGAGCATACAGCGTAACTAATCAAATAGGCCAGTAGGTTCAGCAAGATAGCAAAGTAACACATAGATAGCCTCACATTGAATGAAATTGGGGAAGAAACAGGCTTGCAAGGTATACATAAATTATCATTCATGACACTAAACTAAGCGAGGCTAAGAGGTTAAGATTAAGCTAAGCATGCATCCTAAGGTCATGCTAATTAGAATTTAGGCATGATGGGGACACACATTGTAATAAACACTAGGAGAAACAGGGTATCAAGTGAAAAATGTCTAGACTAGAAACATAGTAGCATAGAAGCAAGATCATAGTTGATAGAAAATGGTTTTAACATGTTTACCTTGAAAATGGTAATTACAATTAGATTTAATTTTGTGATTCTAAAAATACGTGATTTGTTTTAATGCTAGTTGTTAGGCAATAGATGCTAAGTGTGAGCTAGGAAAGTAGAGTAAGAGTAAGAGTAAGAGTAAGTATTGTTATTCAAACCGAACAGCGGCAAATCGGGGAAGAAACAGGCTTGCAAGGTATACATAGATTATCATTCATGACACTAAACTAAGCGAGGCCTAAGAGGTTCAGATTAAGCTAAGCATGCATCCTAGGGTCATGCTACTTAGTATTTAGGCATGATGGGGACACACATTGTAATAAACACTAGGAGAAATAGGGTATCAAGTGAACAATGTCTAGACTGGAAACATAGTAGCATAGAAGCAAGATCATAGTTGATAGAAAATGGTTTTAACATGTTTATCTTGAAAATGCTAATTACAATTAGATTTAATTTTGTAATTCTAAAAATACGTGATTTGTTTTAATGCTAGTTGTTAGGCAATAGATGCTAAGTGTGAGCTAGGAAAGTAAAGCAAGAGTAAGAGTAAGAGTTCTTATTAAAACCGAACGGTGGCAAATCGGGGAAGAAACAGGCTTGCAAGGTATACATAGATTATCATTCATGACACTAAACTAAACGAGGCCTAAGAGGTTCAGATTAAGTTAAGCATGTATCCTAGGGTCATGCTAATTAGTATTTAGACATGATGGGGACACACATTGTAATAAACACTAGGAGAAACAGGGTATCAAGTGAACAATGTCTAGACTGGAAACATAGTAGCATAGAAGCAAGATCATAGTTGATAGAAAATGGTTTTAACATGTTTACCTTGAAAATGGTAATTACAATTAGATTTAATTTTGTAATTCTAAAAATATGTGATTTGTTTTAATGCTAGTTTTTAGGCAATAGATGCTAAGTGTGAGCTAGGAAAGTAAAGTAAGAGTAAGTGTTGTTATTCAAACCGAACGGAGGCAAATCGGGGACTCGGACTAGCCTAAGCTAGGCCTTAAGGTTGAGCTAATGAGCTCGATTGGAGATGATCGATGGAGTACTAACAGTTTCAAGGGCCTCAATAAGTGCTATTTATGATCAATAATGAATAATAAATGAGGAACAATCAATGAAACACAATAAATGTAAGAAGTAAATCAAAGGAAAAGCGATGGAGAATGTTTAAGTTAGATAGCAGAGAATGTTCTTGTTCTTGTATTGAATATCATATCCCCTTACAAAATGACAAGCGTCCCCTTTATATAGGAGGGGGAATCCCAACATAGTAATCCCTTTGTTTCTCGATTGGTTAATATAATATTCCTTGAAATTCTTTGTCATCCCTCAGACCAAGTCTGGATTGATCTAGTACAAAATCAGGTTGACGAGACCTATGAGTTTGAGTTGAGTGAGAGCAGGGTCTCAATTTTCTTTGCAATAAAGCTTAGCCTTTTTAGGCCTCGCTAGTCCTCGAGTAAGAGTTTACTTGATCATCTAAAAACAAAAATAGCCCTTAGGCCTTTACAAATAGTCCCCGAGTGAGAGTTTGCTTGAACTTCAGGTGGCCTCCAGTTGAGCGAAAATTTGCTTTGAACTTAAGATGAAGATAGCCCTAAGGCGTTATAGATAGTCCCTGATCGAGGATGAACTCGAACTCGGGTGGCCTTTGGGCTTAATAGTCGAGCGGGCATTTGTTCCAACTCAAAATAAAGATAGCCCTGAGGCTTTATGAATAGTCCCTGAGTGAGAACTAGCTCAAAATCAGGTAGCTCTAGGGCTTAGTAATCGAGCGAGCATTTTCTCGAACTCGAAATAAAGATGGCCTCGAGGCTTTATGAATAGTCCCCAAGCAAGAACTGGCTCGAACTCGAGTAACCCGTGGGCTAAATAATCGATTGAGAGTTCGCTCGAACTTCGGATGAAGATAGCCTTGAGTCTTTATAAATAGTCCCCGAGTGAGAACTGGCTCGAACTCAGGTAGATCGTGGGCTAAATAATCGAGTGATTGACTATTTGCTCTATAGCCGAACAATCACCGCTTGCTCTTTATATGTATTTGCTTTCTTCTTATTTGAGGACTTTGCTATTTTGATCAACTATTCTTCTTGTAGAGCTTTTCCTTCTTGCGTCAGTTCTTTCACCATTTTAATTCAAGGCTTTTCGCCTAAGTTTTCATTTCTCTTTTCTTTTTTCACCATAGTTATGGCTGCCATCCCAAATCCGTTCACCAAGAAGAGGAGAGTTCTACCTCTGCTTCTCGCTTGGTCGGTGGTACACCGCTAGCATCCGGTGAGCTAACCTCGATGTGCCTTGTCTTGAGGAGGGACTTCACATTAGAGAGACCTCCCAATGTTCAGGGCCATTGGGGGCATGCATCGAGGTTCATCTCGTCAATAAGAGAGGAACACCTTGAGGCAGTTAGAAGAGATGGCGAGTGGGGAGAAAAGGCGGTAATGCAGGTACCTTCCCCCAAAGAGAGCATCATGGATCATGTAGAGGGTTTTTTGAACGTATACACGTATCCCTTTACATTGGGTCCTCTCGATGGAGTCGTGCTCGAATTTTGTAGAAGATATTGGGTTACCCTGGCACAAGTTCACCCCTCATTCTGGAGGATAGTATTGATGATAAGGTTCTTTATAGATAAGATTGGCTCGAGTTCACCCTCAGCCATCTTATTAGATTGTACCGGCCCTTGCATTACCAAGGTCTAATCACTCTACGATATCAATCCACCTGGCCTTTTATTGTCAGTAATGAAGAAGATGGGGACTGAGGGTGGATGAGTCGATTTGTCCGAGTGCGGACTGTTGAGATTATCCCCGCAGAGTTCCTATCGTTTCCTGAGAAATTGAATTTCACACGTAAGTGGTACACTTGTGTTTTTATCATTTTTGTTCATGGTGGAGGCAGACTCCGTAAAGATGTTCTTTTTTTCTTTTCTACAGCAATCCCGTAGCTGCCATACGAGGTCCTCGACCTGGCGGATTGGACTCAAAAACTGGAAGCTTGCTCGACTTACGATGAGCGTAAGTGGCGAGATCTATCCAAGGGTAGATGGGAGGCGAAATACCACGGTACATGCTATGTGGTTTATTTTCTTTGAAAGGTACTTTCTTTTATGTGTATTAACCCCGCCACCACAGGTCATTGGAGAATTTTCTGAGATGAGACCGTGCCCCCTCAGAGAGGAGGAAGGATCATCGGCTTCAGGGCCGAGGAATGATAACAAACGGAAGGAATCCTCGAAGGACGAGGGTACTCATAGCGAGGCAAGTCCTGCTCGGAGGCTCAAAGAAGATGTATTAGTTGAGCCTGCAACACCTGAGACTTCTAGCCGTGGGGGAGTGGTTCCTCCTTTGCCGCCGTCTTCTTTTGTCGTCGAAGGTACTTTGAGGGATAGAGATTTTCTACTGCTGTCTTCTTCTCCCATCGAAGGTACTTCGAGGGATACAGGTTTTGTGCAGTCATCTTATTCTCTTGTCGAAGGTACTTCGAGGTATGTTCGAGGCCAAGAGCTTCCTAAAACAAGAGGGGTCTCGGGCTATCATATCCCCACCGAGAACGGTACAACTAGGGCCGATGAGACCAGGCCAATAGATGGACGCTCAACTTTTGAGGAGGCTCAGCGGCTCTGTTATGTGGCGAGTTTTGGTTTGACTTTGTTGGTTTTTTAGTTTTGCATTCTCATTCTCTCACTGATCTTCTTTTTTATAGGCCTTTGACAAGCTCAAGTCCGAGTTGCTCCACCGTGAAGCCAGGGTGCAAAAAGCCTTGGATGGGGAGAAATCCCTCAGGCTTCTTTGTGATAAAAAGGTAAAAGAGTTGAGGCACCTTTGATACGAGATGAACCGAAACCAGAACTACAAAGGCTGCCTCAAGAGGGATGCATGTTCCTCCTTCTATCCTTGGAGATTAATATTTTGATACTTCAGTTGCAGAGAAAGACTGAGGACCTAGAATGCCTTTAGGGCAAAGTTGGTCAGGCCAAATACGAGTGTAATGAGCTAAGGGCTCAGATAGATGGCCAAGTTGCGGCCAATAAGAATGCTTTGGCCAAAGCCTCTTCCCTCGAGGTTCAACTCCGGAATGCTCGTGAAAATAGCTCGGTCCAGACGAGCAGGATTATAAGGCTCGAGTCTTACCTTTTGAAGATGAAGGCCGAGGTCATGGACGCCCGGGCTGAAGCTGAAGAATTCAAGCTAAGGCTGATAAGAAAGTGGCCGTTTATTTAAAAGACATTGCTGATGCTCGAGCTAATATAAGAGGGGCTTCCGATCGGGAGAGCAGAAGTAATGAATATGACCGGTGCAAATCCCAGAGGGAAACCCTCAAGGAGATCCACTCTAGGGGCTTCGATCTCTCGGAAGAGATAGAGCAGGCCAAGGCGGATGAACACAATGCCAAGTTCCTCATATCCAATGCCGAAGATAATGAGGGAGAGGCCGATGGGGCCGCAGTCCCCTCAAATAAACTCCACCCCCTCGGAATAAAAATAAGTTGTCCCCAATGCTTAACAAAATAAGAGTAAGGGAAGGGTAAAAGTGAAGAAGACTCCCTATATAGCCTTGGACAATGCTCTTAGAGAACATTGCAAATGAAGCCTTGTATTATTTCACATATACACATAAAAAGGAACCTTTCGGTTTTCCCCTTTCATGTCTTTCTTTTGTTTTGAATTTTTATGTTTGTCAATGCTTAGCCAGATGAACTAGACTTCGAGGTAAAACCCTTTGATTCACAAATCGGCCCTGAGGCTCGTTGGGCTGGCCTGTAGGCTCTTACGCATTTGCTCTTAAGCATTTTTTAGTTAATCGTTTTGGGCTTAGTCTTCAAGTCGGGTTTCGAATCAAGCTCATCGACCCTTAAGTTTTTGAATTTTAAGCTAGCTTCTAGGCTCTTACGCATTGGGTCGGTATGACCTCTAATATAGGCTGCTCTTCAGCTCTTACGCGTCGAGTCGGTACGACCTCTAATATAGGCTAGCGCTTAGGCTCTTACGCATTGGGTCGGTACAACCTCTAATATAGGCTGGCGCTTAAGCTCTTACGCATTGGGTCAGTACGACCTCTAATATGACTTTATTTTTCCCTTGTTAAAGACTTTTTGAAATTTTTGTGTTCGTCCAACTCTTCGATGGTTCGATAAGAACCTCAATTATGAGCTGTTATGTAATGATAAACGAGCACCTGGGGGGGGGGGGTTCGCTCGATGGCTGAATTGTCTCGAAGCCTTTTTATTGTTTGAAGTTGATATGATCGAAGTTCTTTTGCTTATGTTGAGGGTAGCCTGATTAACCAGTTCTTTTGAAGTATTTTTGAAGTAATTGAAGGCCTGTGATTTTATGGCGATGGTCGGGTGTCCCCGAGTCGCATTAGTTTGGCTGGAGCCTTATGACCGTGGTCATTGTGTTTGGCCATAGCCTTTTAGTCCCCCAATGAGGTAGCCTCGACGTTTATATCGAGGGTATGCCTTTTCAGGGGTCTTACAAGTTCGAATATATAGCCTTGACTTTTAAGATCGGGATTATGCCCTTTGTAAGGTCTTATAAATTTGAATATGCCTTACTTGAGGTCTTACAGATTTTTTGGTTACTTGGCACATGTATAATTCATACCTTGCTTGAGGTCTTACAGATTTGGTATTGCTTTATGGAGGTCTTACATTCTCTAGTATTGCCACATAGAGGCTTTTGGGCTCGAGGTTGCCCGCTTGGGGTCTTATGGCCTCAAGTTTTTGATAGCTCGATGGGTGACAGTCGATGACAGCCCCTGAGATATCGAAAGTTTTTGGCTCTGGAGCCGTTCTTTGAAAACATGATGTTGCCTCATTGAGGGCTTATGAACTCGAAGTTTCCGGCTCAGAGGTCTTACGGCTTTGATTTCTTGATGTCGGTTCTCGAGTGCTCGGGAAATCTCTTGCCCTGGGACCTTTTTTTTGTGAAAATAGCGAACCTCTTTGAAGCGCGAAGTGTTTTGATGGTAAAAAATGCTTCTTTTACAAGTATACATGTTTTGTCAACGAGGGTTCGATTATTCTATGCGGACACGGTTCATTTGACCATTTGGCCCAATTCATCATTTTTCTATCGAGACCCTCTTTGGCTTATCTTGATTTCTCTAGGGAGGTGATCTCTCGGGGGATGCCCCCCAGTATTCGAGTTTGATTGAAGAGGAACCTTGAATACTTGTCAAGTTCTCCTTGGTTAGCATATAGATGTTGTCGCATTAAAAATCTTGCCGATAAAATCCTTATTGGGATAAAATCTGATCGAAGGAAAAGAGTGCAACACATGCTTTAAAACCCAAGGTTTTCAAGTTGGAAGGTGCTTCAATTTTTCTAGCCGGACACCTGTACACAGGTTAGTGTAATACGTAAATAAAAAGGGAGACGGATATACCTTAGTAGTGATGGTGTTTCGAGTCTCGATATGCTTCAATTTCTTGCTCCAGGGATGCGGTACGGTCCTTTGCTCATTCACTCGGGTGCAGTCGAAAATATAGCTTGTGATTGATATTTCGTTGTTTGCTTATCCTTTGGCTCCTTCGATGCTGAAAGTGTCAATGTCGGTGCCACATCGTGCACTACAAACATATCTCTTGTTGCATGCTTCTCCTCATATATGGTTTTTATTCCGTCCTTTGTAGGAAACTTCATCATTTGATGAAAGGTTGATGGTACTGCTCTCATGCAGTGTATCCATGGCCTTCTGAGCAAGGCATTGTATCTCATGTCTCATTTGATGACATGAAACTTGGCATTTTGGGTTATGCTGTCCACGTTGACCGGGAGGGTGATTTCCCTTTTTGTTGTCTCGCTCTCCATGTCGAATCCGTTGAGGACTCGAGAGGCGGGCATAGTTTGGTCGAGCAATCCGAGCTGCTCCACCACCCTCGACCTTATAATATTGGCCAAGCTACCTGGATCTACAAGTACACGTTTAATTTGAAATGTATTCACAAGAAAAGAAATTACCAATGCGCCATTATGCGGCTAAGACATGGCCTCAATGTCCTCATTGCTGAACGTGAGAGCATCCTCGGGTATGTAACCTCGAGTTCGATTTTCCCTGGTGATGGATATTTTTGTTCGTTTGACAATGGGTTCCTATGGGATGTCGATTCCTCCAACAATCATGTGGATGACTTGTTGTGGTTCTTCTGTTTCATTTTTCCTATTCGCCTCTCTTTCCCGAAATTGATTTTTGGCTCGTTCACTGAGGAACTCTCGAAGGTGCCCTTTGTTGATTAATCGGGATACTTCTTCTCGGAGCTGTCTGCAATCTTCAGTCCTATGACCGTGTGTGCCGTGAAATTCGTACACCAGGTTAGGGTTCCTTTGCGACAGATCTGATAGTATGGGTTTTGGCCACCTGGTGTGTTTGATTTTACCTATGGCTGATATGATATCTAAAACATCAATGTTGAAGTTATACTCAGATAGTCAGGGTGCCTTCGTCAATCCTATGTGTCTGTCGAATCCGGCTCTGCTTATGAGTCCCCGAAGATTCTGACCTCGGTCTGTCCTTCGGTCGTTTCGGGGTATATCACGCCTTGGGGCGTTTCTTCGAACTTTAGTGTATGGTTGGTACATTTCCTTGTTTGGTTTTGGTTCCTTTGCCAGGATCCTGCTAGGATATACTGAGCCCGGGGGGCACCTAGTTGGTCATCCTCGACCCTAATCTTTGATTGATACCGGTTGTGGACATCTGTCCAAGTCACGGCGAGATATTCAACCAAATTCTGCTTTAGTTGTTTTGAAGCTATCGAGCTTCGTTCGTTCAAACCTTGGGTGAAGGCTTGCAATGCCCAGTCATTGAAGACTGGTGGTAATTCCATTCGCTCCATTTGAAAGCGATATACAAACTCCCGTAGCATCTCATTTTCTCTCTATTTGATTTTGAAAACGTCGGATTTCCTTGTAGCAACCTTGATGGCACCGACATGTGCCTTTATAAAAGAATCCACCAGCATGGTAAATGAGTCTATCGAATTCAGGGATAGGTTGTGATACCACATCATGGACCCTTTTGAAAGTGTTTCTCCAAATTTCTTTAACAGGACAGATTCAATCTCGGCGTCCTTCAGGTCATTTCCCTTTACAACAGAAGTGTAAGCAGTGATGTGCTTGTTGGGGTCCGAGGTTCCGTTGTAATTCGGGAGATCGAGCATTATGATTTCTTCGGGATGGATTTTGGAGCAGAACTTGATGGGAATGGCTTTTGTACAAATTTTTTTTGAATCTACATCCTTCAGAATTGGGGGTGCACCTGGGATCTGATCGACCCTTGAATTTTAGGTCTCCACCTTTTTGTCATTAGCTTCTATCTTCTTTTTGCCCGATTCAATCCTCTTTGTGAGGTCCTCGAGCATCTTCATAATAGCGGGTTCGGTTCTTGACCCGTTATTGCTCGATCTTTCCGGTACCTGTTCGGCTCGAGGAGCCGTTTCCAGTGCTGCTGTGCTTGGAGTTTTTTGGCGGCTTTGCAGTTGAGCAATCGCCAGTTGTTGTGCCGTTCCCATTAGTGTGGGAGCTTATATCGACGTGCTGGGCATTGGGTGAGCCCACATCCACGGGGATTGGTTCTGGTGCATCCTCAGGGTTTTGCAGTGGTACACCGGCACCTAAAACAGCTACACTATTCTCTCCATGGTCCTCAGGACTGTGGTTTTCAGGTGCATTCACTA
Organism: Nicotiana tabacum; assembly: GCF_000715075.1. Classification (NCBI taxonomy): domain Eukaryota; kingdom Viridiplantae; phylum Streptophyta; class Magnoliopsida; order Solanales; family Solanaceae; genus Nicotiana; species Nicotiana tabacum. Next base: position 129,722,461 of record NC_134087.1, read on the forward strand.
AGTTAGACATTTTGACCTAAAATCAAAGATTCTTGGACAAGAAAAAGTATGAAGAATAACTTGTGTTTTCAGTAAACCATCACCAAAACAATCACTATTATTTTTAGCCCCATGGTGGGCGCCAAACTGTTTACCTTGAAAATGGTAATTACAATTAGGTTTGATTTTGTGGTTCTAAAAATACTTGATTTGTTTTAAAGCTAGTTGTTAGGCAATAGATGCTAAGTGTGATCTAGGAAAGTAAAATAAGAGTAAGTGTTGTTATTCAAACCGAACGGTGACAATCGGGGAGTCGAACTGGCCTAAGCTGGGCCTCGAGGTTGAGCTAATGAGCTCGCCTGGAGATGATCGATGGAGGACTAACAGTTTCAAGGGCCTCAATAATGGTTCTTTATGATCAATAATGAATAATAAATGAGGAACAATCAATGAAATGTAATAAATGTAAGCAATAAATCAAAAGAAAAGCGATGGAGAATGTTTAAGTTAGATAGCAGAGAATGTTCTTGTTCTTGTATTGAATATAATATCCCCTTACAAAATGACAAGGGTCCCCTTTATATAGGAGGGAGAATCCCAACATAGTACACATGTATTTATTACAAAGGTAAGCAGCTAGTACAACTATTTAATGTCGCGGTACAGACTTGTACTATTCATGTAGACTTGCTCAGCTTTAACCACGTGCCTTTTGGGAATTTCCCGCTTGTCTAAGATAGCCACCGATTTGCACTGCCCCAAGGTCGAGCATTGGGGACCCTCAGAGTCAAATTTTGAGTGGTACCTCGAGCCTTCGGAAGATGGGCTACGGAAGCACCTCAGGGGCATGCTCCAAATTCTCCTTCGAGCTCCTCGAGGACGGGCATGAAATGAATGAAAGACCTGAAGTCGAACTCTTCCGATTTTGGCCGTATACATAACACAACTTACAACATATTGTACATGCAAGACAGACACTGCAGAGATTCAGGACAATGTGAGATAGCAAGCACATGTAGGTATTCTGGGGTTGATACAATAGTTTAATCAACTAGATAAGACCTAAGTTATGTCATAAACAAAATGGTTCAAGCATGGTAGAGAGATCAAATTGAGATAACTGGAAAGGTCTCAGTCAATCACTAATGGGGTAGGGGATCACGCTGAGTGACAAAATAGCAGGTGAACATGTCACAATTAACACAGAAGTTCTAGCTTTTACTATAGAGATTAAAGACAAAGAAAATAAGCATATATTAGGGAAACATCCAGACACCCATACGTTTAAGAAGATCAAACTATCCAAGTTAGGCTTAGGCAAACTCAGAACTAGTAGCATTAGGGGGAAATTAGATGCTAACAGACTTAGAACAAGGTAAAATTAACAAGAACGTGCACAAAAATAATCCAGAAAATATATTAAGCCAAGAATTTCAGAGGTGAGAACACATGCAAATCAAATACGCATAAGGATAGAACTGCAAGAGTCAAGTAACTTACCAGTTAATCGGACAACAATAAAGAACAAAAGACCCACAAGAACCCAGAAACCTCGATGCGTCAAAGTTCCCTAGAGCTTTAAAAGAACCCCGGGTAATGACCGCACCAAGAACAAGTTAAGTAACAAGATGCTAATGGCCTTGGCTTTCAGCCGGCCAGTACAAAATACCAAGCAAGAGAATAGCAAAAACCCCAAAATTTAGTAAAAATCAATTCTAAAGTCTTTCCCAAAAGGGAAAAAGGAGGCGGTTTATATAGTAGTCAAAAACGAGCAAACATATACGAAAACAAAATAATTTAAACAACAACAAGGAAAAGAAACATGCAAATCGATTTGAAATCAATTTAAGAGAAAAATCTGTAAACCGTAGTTTTGTAGGGTTTGTGTAAATTAGTAGAATCTAAATAAAGTCGGACTCACACAATGTAGTATTGAATGTATATAGACAAAATAGCGCTCAGAATCAAAGATTCGAACCACTTTGGTTCGATTTCAGAAGATATTGCTTGCCATGTTTAGGCAAGCACCTAGGTAACACCACAAACGGACATCCAGTAGTGAAAAGAGACCAATAAGGTAAGGGAATCAGTGATTGATTCCATCTTAGGGCCGGATTCAGAGAGACTTAGATGCAGACAACTAGGGTTTAGTTGAAGAAGAAAGGGGGGTTTGAGAGAATATGAGGGTGGCGTATTATAGGGAAATGGGTTAGGGTTTTAGGTCTAGGGTAATTAAAAGGGGTTAGTTTGTTAGGGGTCGTTGATCTCTTGAGATCAACGACCAAGATGAGAAAGGGGAGCTGGGCGGGTCGTGTAAAATGGGTTACCGGTTGGGTTCTAAATAAAAGGGTGGTTGGTTTTGGGCTTGGGGTACTCGGGCCATTGCTGGTTCAAAAATTATTTAAAAATTGGGCTGTTATTTAAACACCCAAAATTTATCAAAATAATTTATAAAAATACTTAATAAATAAATAAAAAATATTATTTATGCACTGAGATACTTGAAATAATAGCTTTGTATTATAAAAAATAGAAAATGCTATTTTGACATAAATAACATAAATAGAGAGCCTTTGTATGTGGATATAGGCTATTATTACAAAATTAGATAAATAGCTTAAAATGCTAATGTAATTTCATTAAATGAAAAAATATTTGGGACATATATTATAGGTGCAAAATAATAATTTAGGTAACTAAGTCATCAAAAAATAATATAAAGGGATAATTAATAAATATTTATATAATTTAAATGCATGAAAATTAATTTAAAAGCTCTAAAAAATATGGAAAATTATAGGAGATACTTGTATAGATTTGTAAACTAAATAATGATGTATAAAATGCTTTTTTGAAGGCATGTATATATTTTCAAATATATGAGGACAAAATTGGGTATCAACAGCTGCCCCTCTTTACTCGGGAATAATGAAAGAATTGTCGGCTAACGAAGATGATGACCAATTTTGGCCGAATTGAGTGAGGGAAGATGTAATTTGAAAAAAATGGGGGCCGAACCCTGGTTCCTGAGTTTCCTACATATCCATGGTGTTATGGGAATCAGGCCGTGTGTAGTTCTGGATCCAACGGTGAACGAAACTGATGCAGTTGTTATAGGAATGGTTGTATGTTTTGGAAAGGGTTCTTTTGGGGTAGGACAGTATCGGTTGAATTTATGCAAAATCATGAGCGTGAATTTTAGACGTTATGGATATATCACAGGGCAGATATTTGAACGGTCATAGAGTAAAAGATGGGCGATTACTGGTGGTCGGTTACGTTTGAAACGATTGATGGATGTGAATGTTATGAACAGAGACTGGAGCGAAGATTGCTCCTATTTGAAGAACGGTTACTTCCTGGATTACTTGCAAAATTTAAAACACGATGCATACAGATATATATGGATTATTGCGAGAATTTAAACAAGATGCAAATTCCTTTCGGACTATGAAGATTGTCTTTGGACGGTGAGGATGATGTCCTTAGACCATGACGTCTTGGGACATGAATCATGTGATAAGGGATTCGCAGGCCATGAAATGATATCCTTGGCCATGAGGATGGTGCCTCTGCACAATGATGCCTTTGAATAATGATGTGCAATATTGAGAGATCCTCAGTCCATGGAATGGTGTCTTCCGGCTATGAGGATGATGCCTTTAGACTATGATGCCTTTGGACAAAATGGCGATGTTTCAGCCTATGAGATGCAAGGATATGGTGCTTGGTCATATGCGAAGACACGACAAGACAAAGCTTAGTCTTGGTAAGGTGAGGGCAGTTCTTAGCCGTGGGTGAGTGGAGGATATTGCTAGGTCTTAGATGGCATAATGAAGATAGCCTTTGGTCTCGAGGAAAAGGTGTTGATACCTAATTTTTCCTCATATATTTTTAATACGTATATATACTTTCAATATAGCACATATGCAGTTATAAGCATGTATAAGCATTTTATAATTTTTCTGTAATTTTTAAAAGCTCTAAATCGATTTATTTCTTCTATTTTATTTATAAAATATCCACTAATTATCCTTAAAATTATTTTTGTGATGATTTGGTCATTTAAATTCATTATTTATGCCCTCATAATTGTTTAAATATTTTTAGTGCATTTTTATAATTACATTTACATATTGGGATAAATTGCACATCTTTGCAATAATAGCCCAAGTTAACATATAACTATATTATTGATGCATATATTGGTGTTTTATATTTTTAAAATGTTAAATAACTATTTTAAATCTTTTTAGTACACGGAAATATTTTTTGGAATCCATTTATCATTTTTATAAATTATGTATTTATTAAAAAGTGGTTATTTAAAATCTGGCCTATGTTATTCAGTTTTTAGCCCTATCTCGACCCAATAACCAGCCCAATTTTAATTCAAATTACCCAATCCAAACCCTGTTACCCGATCCAGCCCCAAACCTCTTCAATCTCGGCCGTTGATCATAGAGATCAACGGCCACAAATGACCCTTCCTAAAATAAACCAAACGACCCCCCCAAAACCTTTTCATTCTACACCATCCACCGCCCTGAAACCCTTCTCTTCTCTCAAACGCTCTCAAACCTAACCCTAATCAAACCTAATCATCACTCGTCTATGGCTATCTCTGGTGGATTCTCACCACCCTCCAGGCCTCTATTAGCCTCTCTCATGTTGGTATTGCAATATACATGGTCCTTAAGGGACCGGGGTCAATTGGCTTGCATCTATGGTCCCTTTCTCTCCTATTTCAGGCCGTTCCAGTGTGATTTCGAGTAAGATCGTCCTATATTGACTATGATCTATGGGTTTCTAAGCATGTTTCTTCACCTTTGTGTTGTTCTCTTCAAAATCCTAATTTCTTTTGCTGAACCTCTTAGATCTGTACAGATCTAAGATGATTTGGACTTGTTTCATATGAGTTTTACAACAACCTTGAGATTCTTTACAAGAATCATATGATTTTCAAGTGATTTTCATCTTTTTCTAAACTAGGGTTTCCAGAAATTTCTTTTACAAACTGCTTGATGATTTTTGAGTGATTAATCTTCTACTTCTTATGTGTTTTGATTGATTTTTGTAAACCTTAACTCGCTTGTACTAAAAGCCCTAATTTTTAACGTTCTTCGTTTGGTTTCTGAGTACGGGTATATCGACTGTCTTCTTTCTTTGGTTCTTGTGCTTTCTCTTTAGCCATTTGAATGTCTCGTGGTTTTCTTAAACTTCTTAGTTCAACCTTTCACTGATTCTGTATGTTTGTGTTCATCTTGACTATTCATGTTAAGACCTATATCTTTTTCCTTGAATCAATGTCAATTTAACTATCTGTTTGCTAAAATTATGTGTCGAATCCTGACTATTCATTTCTTACCTTATTTATCTGCTAAACTTGTTGACTCTTTCGTGATTTTCTATCTAACTGAGCCTTATTAGGGTTCTAACCTAATTTTTTCGACTAAGTTCTATGTTTCTGTGAAATTTTACTTAGTTTATTTTCTATTTTTGGGAACCGATAAATATTATTTCTAGAAATCAATACTACTATGAGATTCTGGCTGATTGATTACTCCGTTAAACATTGGTATGCATAGACTTTATTTGTTTCCGTGTTTATAATATATATATATATATATAGATATAGATATAGTATATATAATATATATAAGCTATATATTATATAAGGCAATATATATACATACTATACATACTATATATATACATACTATATATATATATATATATATATATATATATATATACACACACACACACATATAGTTTACAAGAAATTGCCTTAGATAAAAATAATTAAAAAAAATAGCAAGCTCGTTTAGGCCCGTGGGCCCAACCCATTTAGCCCGGGACCATGTGGGCTTAGGTCCACAGTGGGCCGGTTCCACCCATTTGGATCATTAGGCCCGGGACCGTTTGGCTTGGGACCGCCAAAGCCCGGCCCGCCAAAGCCCAGGCCCGTTTAGGCCCGGGCCCGGCCCAGAATACATCCTTACTTTTGAATGACCATAGAGACAGACTGCATCTAGTATGTTCGCAAATGCTTCCCATGCCAGGTGCATGCCGATATGATATCCAATTGTTCCTTATATATTTTTAATACGTATATATACTTTCCAAATAGCACATATACAGTTATAAGCATGCATAAGCATTTTCATAATTTTTCTGTAATTTTTAAAAGCTCTAAATCGATTTATATCTTCTTTTTTATTTATAAAATATCCACTAATTATCCATCAAATTATTTTTGTGATGATTTGGTCATTTAAAAATTTATTATTTATGCCCTCATAATTGTTTAAATATTTTTAGTCCATTTTTATAATTGCATTTACATTTTAGGGCTAATTTGCACATCTTTGCAATAATAGCCCATGTTAACATATAATTACATTATTGATGCATAAAATGGTTTTTTATATTTTTAAAATGTTAAATAATTATTTTAAATCTTTTTAGTACATGAAAATATTTTTTGGAACCCATTTATCATTTTTATAAATTATGTATTTATTAAAAAATGGCTATTTAAAATCTGGCCTATTTTATTTCAGTTTTAGCCCTATCTCGACCCATTAACCAGCCCAATTTTAATTCAAATTATCCAATCCAAACCCTGCTACCCGATCCAGCCCCAAAACCCCTTCAATCTCGGCCGTTGATCATAGAGATCAACGGTCACAAACAACCCTTCCTAAAATAAACCAAATGACCCCCCAAAACCCTTTCATTCTACACCATCCGCCGCCCTGAAACCCTTCTCTTCTCTCAAATGCTCTCAAACCTAACCCTAATCGAACCTAATCGTCACTCGTCTATGGCTATCTCTGGTGGTTTCTCACCACTCTCTAGGCTTCTATTTGCCTCTCTCACGTTGGTATTGCAATCTACATGGTCCTCAAGGGACCAGGGTCAGTTGGCTTGCATCTATGGTCCCTTTCTCGCTTGTTTCAGGCCTTTCCAGTGTGATTCCGAGTAAGATCGTCCTATATTGACTATGATTTATGGGTTTCTAAGCATGTTTCTTCACCTCTATGTTGTTCTCTTCGAAACCCTAATTTCTTTTGCTGAACCTCTTAGATCTGTACAGATCTGAGATGATTTGGACTTGTTTCATATGAGTATTACAATAACCTTGATATTCTTTACAAGAGTCGTATGATTTTTCAAGTGATTTTCATCTTTTTCTAAACTAGGGTTTCCGGAAATTTCTTTTACAAAATGTTTGATGATTTTTGAGTGATTAATCTTCTGCTTCTTATGTGCTTTGACTGATTTTTGTAAACCTTAACTCATTTGTACTAAAAGCACTAATTTTAACGTTCTTCGTTTGGTTTTTGAGTACGGGTATATCGACTGTGTTCTTGCTTTGGATCTTGTGGTTTCTCTTTAGCCATTTGAATATCTCGTGGTTTTCTTGAACTTCTTAGTTCAACCTTTCACTGATTCTGTATGTTTGTATTCATCCTGACTATTCATGTTAATACCTATATCTTTCTCCTTTAATCAGTGTCGATTTAACTATCTGTTTGTTAAAATTATGTGTCGAATCCTGACTATGCATTTCTTACCTTATTTTATCTGCTAAACTTACTGACTCTTTCATGATTTTCTCTCTAACTGAGCCCTATTAGGGTTCTAACCTAAATTTTCCAACTAAGTTCTATGTTTCTGTGAAATTTTACTTAGTTTATTTTCTATTTATGGGAACCGATAAATATTATTTCTAGAAATTAGTACTACTATGAGATTCTGGCTGGTTGATTGCTCCGTTAAAGATTGGTATGCATAGACTTTATTTGTTTCCTTGTTTATAACTTTAATTGATCATCTCTGTCTTAATTGCTTGCCCGTATAACTTTGGGATTCTTACTGATTCTTTATTTGGTATGGTTTGGTCTTTTTTTGCCTTAATTAAACCCTTGTTATTACCGTTTGGCTAATTGGCCCTAATTAAAGAAGTCTATTTTGAACTCCTTATATGATTGGATTCTGATTTCCCTTGACTACTGATTTCTGATTCTTTTACCTTATTGACTCTACCCTCGAACTACTATATAAGCACTCTCCTATTCTCACTTCAAAAAGAGAACATTAGTTCACAGAAAGCACACTTACACTCTAAAGTTCTTTTTCTTTTCTGCTACTTGTGGTATTCACTGATCTAGCCGGCTGAAAGCCAAGGCTAGATATTAGAACTTCATATGTTTTATATTCTGCACCCTTTTCTTCAACTGGTATGTCTCTAGTTAAGTTTTGAAATCCAAACCCTATATGTTTCATTCCTGCACTAGTTCAGCAGTTATGAATTCAACTTGTATTCCTGCTTACTTCTTTGCTCAGCATGTCTAAACTATGTCTTGTTCAATGTATGCTTTATATTCTGCACTCTTTCCTGCTTACTTCTTTTCCTAGCATGTCAATATTGTATGTTTAATCCTGTTCAAAGACATGTCAGGCTTCCTGTATTACAATTATGATCTATGTCCTAACTACTTACTGTCCATGTTTAGCCTGCTAAGTCTCTAAGACCCTAAGTGTTTTATGCAGTTTTGTTGATTATATGTTTCCCCTATACCCTATACATGTACCCCAATGTGAATCTTATGTTCCACAATCCCTTTATCCCCATGTGGGATATGTTTGTTAATTGTTTTATGAATCTGGATGTTTTATGACCAATTGATTGTCTGTTATTTTGGTACTCTTCAAAAATTGTCTTTTACTATCACACTATTTTTACTCCTAAAGTCATCTCTATACTATTTTCAAAACCTTTTCAAAACTATGTCAAACACTCTCACTTTACTCTTAGAATATTAGGTCTTGCCCCTCTGATATGTGCACTACCATGAGATCCTTGAGATCTCTCTGAACTCTGGCATGTCAGTGCTGACCTTTCCACACTACACCTAAATCAGTTATTATTTGAGAAAAGGCCTAGGTATGAGCACTACCCAGGATTCTTGAGGTCCTTAGGGAACTTTGACACACCTAGATATGAAATTGGCTAGGGAACTTTGGGCATTTGAGGCTGGAAATTCATTTGGGCCTACTGCAGGCTCCCTATAGATCAACTCATGTTTAGTTTTGTATTTTTATTTAATTCATTGGTCTGTAATAAATTTTATAAACAAACATTGGGGTTATTAGTGAAAAAAGGTGGGTAGTTATATATATGTTGGGTAAATTGGGTAGATACCATGCCTATAGGGTCGTGTTGATTCAAATATGTTTGCTATGTTTGCTTTACTTCCACAATCTTAGAAACCATGCCTATAGGACCTAAAAAAATAGTTTTAATAATAGGGACCATGCCTATAGGGTTAAAATCAGCTCTATAGATACCATGACTATAGGGGTTTCACTTTGGTTAAATGAATGTTGTTCGTTCTTTACTTTTCTTAACTAGAGATCATGTCTATAGGACTTAAAACAACTCAGTTAAATAAATCAGTTCAAATTCGTGTTTATATATTCTAAATCGGCATAATTAATTAATCTATCCGTTTCTTTAATACGTTTTCAAATTCTGCCTCTATTAATATCACTAGAAAGCATGCCTACATGATCTCAAGTTGTCGTTTAAAATCATTCTACTATTTTATTGCATTCCTACTCAATATAGATATCATGCCTTTAGGATGTCACTGTTATGCGCTTAGGCAAGCCTATAGGGTGATTCAAATCCTGCAACTATAAAAGCTGCGTTTTGTTATTTAAGACTGTTCACATTCACAAGTCTAAACTCAGTAGGCAAGCTAAATAGGTCTTTGACGCTTGGTACTAATTCATTGCTGTATAATCCCTGCTCACCTAGATATCATGTTCTAGGATTTTCTCTTAAATACTTGACTGTTGTCTGAAGACGTGCATTTACTTGTTATATTTTTGGAGGTGTCTGTGAGCCTGTAATTTGTTCTCTTTAAATGTAATCCTAATTGTTTTTGATTTACGCCTAGACTTTATTCCTTTAAAACCTTAGGAAGTTCTAGAACTACCTATACTAGAGGTCCTAAATACCTACAGGGCCACAAGGAAAGGACGGGTAGTGCACGTATATGACAACTATCAAGGTTGTTAGAACGCTTTAGGCTATGACCAAGGGGAGGGAATTGGGTAGTAAGGATATAATGACTATGCGCTAATGTCACGTGTAGCCCCTCATTGAGGAGTGATTACCAGGTATTGTGTGGGGTGATCCTATAGGCTAAACAACCTAGGACCCCTCTTTCCCAACTCCCATTGTTTAAATAAATTCACTTTTCTTTATATATGTGCAACTTGCTCAAACCTTTTCCCCTGTCCCATTACCTGAGTCATATATGTGCTTAACATAACTTTATTTGCAAGTATGTGTTTAAACTATTTATTTGTTAAAGGGACTAATTCACATAAGTATAAGTTCGGCCGGGACCCACCGTTGTGGACCGAGAGGGGTGCCTAACACCTTCCCCTCAAGGTTATTTCGAGCCCTTACCCTAAATATCTGGTAATGCAAACTAGTCTAAGAGTTAATCGCTCTAGGTTCCCTAACGCACCATAATCCGTTAGGTGGCGACTCTTCAAATGCCCAATTCCCAAAAGGAAATGAGTCATTACCCCCATGAACGTTGGAACCCAGACTTGTCTCCACGGAGGGAAAAAAAGGGGGTGCGACAAAAGGCAATGCTTAGCCTTATGCAAGAAAGGGAGGCAGGGCTTAGCCTTATGTGAAATAGGCGACAATGCTTAGTCTCATGCGAAGAAGGCAGTGCTTAGCCGTAGGCAGGCAATGCTTAGCCTCATGCAAGAAGAGGAGACAATGCTTAGTCTCGATGCAAGGAAAGGCAATGCTTAGCCTTATACAATTAGAGAGGAAATGCTTAGCCTCATGCAAGAAGAGGAGACAATGCTTAGTCTCGATGCAAGGAAAGGCAGTGCTTAGCCTTATGCAATTAGGGAGGCAATGCTTAGCCTCATGCAAGAAGAGGAGACAATGCTTAGTCTCGATGCAAGGAAAGACAGTGCTTAGCCTTATGCAATTAGGGAGGCAATGCTTAGCCTCATGCAAGAAGAGGAGACAATGCTTTGTCCCGATACAAGGAAAGACAATGCTTAGCCTTATGCAATTAGGGAGGCAATGCTTAGCCTCATGCAAGAAGAGGAGACAATGCTTAGTCTCGATGCAAGGAAAGACAATGCTTAGCCTTACGCAATTAGGGAGGCAATGCTTAGCCTCATGCAAGAAAAGGAGACAATGCTTAGTCTCGATGCAAGGAAAGGCAATGCTTAGCCTTATGCAATTAGGGAGGCAATGCTTAGCCTCATTTAATAAGAGGAGACAATGCTTAGTCTCGATGCAAAGAAAGATAATGCTTAGCCTTATGCAATTAGGGAGGAAATGCTTAGCCTCATGCAAGATGATGAGACAATGCTTAGTCTCGATGGAAAGGAAAGGCAGTGCTTAGATTTATGCAGTTAGGGAGGTAGGGCTTAGCCTCATGCAAATAGGAGACAATGCTTAGTCTCATGCAAGGAAAGACAATGCTTAGCCTTATGCGGTTAGGGAGGCAGGGCTTAGCCTCATGCAAAGAATAGGAGACAATGCTTAGTCTCATACAAAGAAAGGCAATGCTTAGCCTTATGTAGTTAGGGAGGCAATGCTTAGCCTCATGCAAAGAATAGGAGACAATGCTTAGTCTCATGTAAAGAAAGGCAGTGCTTAGCCTTATGCAGTCAATAGAGGCAGGTCTTAGCCTCATGCAAATAAGAGACAAATGGAAGAGTGAGGTATTTCTTATTTGAAGATGTTCGTGCTAGATAATTTGTTGTCTTGAAGGCATTGTCTTGATGTATCTATGAGTATCATTATCTTATTGTACCTGTATTCAAAGAAAAATTGTGAGTTCTATGGGGGAAGGTTGGTTCATGCTTTTGTCATCTGCCTTGCCTGTGCTCCTATCTTGAGATCCTATTTGAGTTACCCTGGGTAACATCTGGCTGCCATAGAAATAAAGTTTTCAAAAAATATGTATGCATTTGATAAATATAGTTGTTTAAACTATAGTAGTATGCGATATCAAGCTAGTTGGATGAACCAATGACTGTGACATATTTTAGAGACATTGCGACCTCCTTGATTTAGAATTTTGAGGGTCCTCCTCAAAATTTTGCCCCAGTTTGAAAGCAATTCTTTGATTGTTCTGCGTATGACGAAATTGGGCTGGACTCCTCCTCAAAATTCTGCCCCAATTTCTGACCATGGCAAAAATTAAGATTTTATTGAGATGTGACCGAACCCACAGGGCTGCCTATGTATCCCCTCTTAAACGAAAATCATGTCAAGTGTAGTTCAGTTACATCAAATGAAGAAAAGTAAACAATCTAAACATAGTATCTCGTGACTGCGTCTAAGTTGATAGGTTTTGGCCAAATCTCTCCGTCCATTTCTGCAAGTATAAGTGCTTCTCCTATTAGTACTCTATGAACCATGTAGGGCCCTTGCCAATTGGGTGAAAATTTCCCTTTGGCTTCATTTTGATGCGGGAAGATACGCTTTAGCACCAACTGCCCCAGTGTGAATTGTCTAGGCCCGACCCTTTTGTTGAAAGCTCTGGACATTCTGTTCTGGTAGAGTTGAGCGTGACATACCACATTCATTCTTTTTCCGTCAATGAGAGCTAGTTGTTCATAATGATTTTGCACCCATTCTGCATCATTGAGTTTGACCTCTTGAATGATTCTTAAAGAAAGAATATCTACTTCGGTGGGAATGACGGCTTTAGTACCATAGTCCAGCAAATAAGGAGTTGCCCTGATTGATGTGCGAATCATGGTACGATATCCAAGTAGGGGAAACAGTAACTTCTTGTGCCATAATTTATGATTATCTACCATCTTCCTTAATATCTTCTTGATGTTCTTATTGGCAGCTTCCATCCATTTTGTGAAATAGTCTATAGCCACCAGAATAAATCTATGCCCGTTTGAAGCGACGAGTTCGATTGGATCGATAACATCCATCCCCTAGCCGGAGAAAGGCCACGGTGAACTTGTTGTGTTGATTTCATTGGGCGGCACTCGTATCATATCAGCATGTACTTGGCATTGGTGGCACTTTTGGACATACCTGATGCAGTCTGTTTCCATAGTCATCCAAAAATATCTTGCTCTTAATATCTTCTTACCTAAGATGAAGCCATTCGTGTGTGGTCCGCAAGTTACGGCATGTACCTCTTCGATCAATTTGGATGCTTCCTTGGAGTTGATACACCATAATAACCCCATATCCGGAGTCCTTATGTACAGAATCCCTCCACTTTGGAAGAAATGGTTGGATAACCTTCCGAGTGTGCGTTTTTTAGTATGATTTGCATGCTCCGGGTATTCTCCTTTTGCCAAATATTCTTTGATGCCGTGGAACCATGGATTTCTATCAGTTTCTTCTTCAACATGAGCATAATAGGCCGGTTGATTTTGAATACATATTGGGATAGGGTCGATGAAATTCTTGTCTGGGTGTTGTATCATGGAAGATAAAGTGGCCAATGCATCAGCGAACTCATTCTGAATCCTCAGAACATATTTGAATTCTATCTTTGTGAATCTCTTCATCAACTCCTATACATAGTGCAAATATGGCAGTATCTTGGTATTCTTTGTAGCCCATTCTCCTAGAACATGTTGTACTAAAAGATCAGAATCTCCAATCACCAGCAACTCCTGAACGTTCATGTCAATGGCCAACCTGAGTCCCAAGATGCATGCCTCATATTCTGCCATATTGTTGGTACATGGGAACCTGAGTTTTGCGGATACAGGATAGTGTTGGCCGATTTCTGATACTAAGATAGCTCCAATACCTACTCCTTTAAAGTTTGCGGCTCCAAAGAAGAACATACTCCAATCATCGTATGATTCAGTGATGTCTTCTCCCACAAAAGATACTTCCTTGTCGGGAAAATACGTTTTCAATGGTTTATATTCTCCGTATATAGGATTTTCTGCAAGATGATCCGCCAATGCTTGCCCTTTGACCGCCTTCTGAGTTATGTAGATGATGTCGAAGTCACTCAGTAGTATCTGCCATTTTTCTAGCTTGTAGGCATGGGTTTCTGAAAGATGTATTTTAGTGGATCTATCCTTGATATGAGATATACGACGTAGGCACAAAAATAATGCCTTAACTTTTGAGCTATCTATGATAAAGCGCAACAGGTGTGTTCTAGCAAAGAATACCATGCTTCGTAGGGTGTGAACTTCTTACTCAGATAGTATATGGTCTGCTCCTTTCTTCTCGTCTCTTCGTGTTGTCCCAAGACACAGCTGAAAGCCCTATCTTGTACAGATAAGTAGAGCAGCAGAGGTCTCCCAGGTTCCGGTGGGACCAGGATAAGTAGTTTGGACAAATATTCCTTGATTTTGTGAAAGGCTTCCTGGCATTCTTCAGTCCTGCTTGTTGTAGCATCTTTCTTCAGTATTTTGAAGATCGGCTCACATATCACAGTTTATTGTGCTATGAAACGGCTGATATAATTGAGACGCCCCAAGAAACTCATCACATATTTCTTGTTCTTTGGAGGTGTCAAGTCATGGATATCTTTGACCTTTGACGGGTCCAATTCAATCCATCAGCGACTGACAATGAAACCTCACAATTTTCTGGCAGGGACTTTGAAGGCATACTTTGTAGGATTTAGTTTCAGATTGTACCTTCGAAGTCGATTAAATAATTTTTTCAAGTCTACTATATGATCCGTGCTTCTTCTGGATTTGATGATGATGTCATCCATGTACACCTCTATTTACTTGTGTATCATGTCATGGAAAATGGTTTTCATGGCTCTCATGTAAGTGACTCCAGCATTCTTTAGGCCAAACAACATCATTTTATAGCAATACATCCCCCATGATGTGATAAAGACTGTCTTTTTGGCATCCTCTTCGTCTATCCAGATCTGATGATACCCTACGAAGTAATCCACAAAAGATTGGAATTCATGCTTGGCACAGTTGTCGATCAGTATGTGTATATTGGGCAACGAGAAATCATCTTTGGGACTTGATCTGTTCAATTCCTGATAA